>NC_091432.1:86742162-87073870 GCF_964237555.1 Oryctolagus cuniculus
GAGGCCTATGCCCTATTTAAAAGCTTTCTTACTGAATTTTAACAAAATAAGAAACCTGTATTTCAATAGATGCTGCCAGTATGAGAAGAACATATTTCATATTAGATCTAGCGAGGAGACTATGGGTTCTCCATGGCTGGGAGTCAACCCTTTCATAGCTTTGACAGATATGGTCACAGACATGAAATGATTGCCAGTCCCCAAGTGGTAGGTCCAGAACCAGGGTGCCTGACAGGTTTTTCCGCATGGCTAGATTAGACCAGTTTAATTTCCTTTGATTCTGTTTATGTTTTCTGGTTGGAACTAGTATAGGCAAATAAAGCAGCTTATTGCATTTCTACCTTAATGCCAACCACATTCCACTGCTATGAGGGACAGAACTAAGACAATATGATGATTCCCAGTGTTCCAGGAACTTAGTAGGTAATTTGTTTAAATTAAAACAGTATATGGGGGCCGTCGCCATGGCTCACTTGGCTAATCCTCCACCTGCGGCACCAGCATCCCATATGGGCACCGGATTCTAGTCCCAGTTGCTCCTCTTCCAGTCCAGCTCTCTGCTGTGGCTCAGTTGATTGGGTACCTGTACCCGCGTGGGAGAACAGGAGGAAGCACCTGGCTCCTGGCTTCAGATCAGAATAGCGCCAGCTGTAGTGGCCATTTGGGGGGTGAACCAATGTAGGAAGACCTTTCTCTCTGTCTCTCTCTCTCACTCTCTAACTCTACCTATCAAATAAGTTAAAAAAAAGTATAGATATTGGGTTATTATGCATAACCTTTGTGGTACTGATTACAAAAGTCTGGAGTAGTAGAGAAAAACTGAGGGAGAATATTTTGGGGTGGAGGCGTCTGGAGGAAGATTTGGCTGATAGATCCCTCTACCAGTCAAAGGATTCAGTCATTCATTCAGCAAAGTTTTCCATGGCATCTTCTCTCTTTTTAAAAAATATTTATTTATTATTTGAAAGGCAGAGTTACAGAGAAGTAGAGGCGGAGAGGGAGAGGGAGAGGAGAGAGAGGGAGTGAGAGGGAGCGAGAAAGAAAGAAAGAAAGAAAGAAAGAAAGAAAGAAAGAAAGAAAGAAAGAAAGAAAGAAAGAAAGAAAGAAAGAGAAAGAAAGAAAGGAAGGAAGGAAGGAAGGAAGGAAGGAAGGAAGGAAGGAAGGAAGGAAGGAAGGAAGGAAGAAAGAAAGAAAGAAAGAAAGAAAGAAAGAAAGAAAGAAAGAGAATCTTCCATCTTCTGGTTCACTCCCCAATTGGCTGTAATGGCCAGAGCCACGCCAATTCGAACCCAGGAGCTTCTTCCAGGTCTCCCAAGTGGGTGCATGGGCCATCATTCACTGTCTTCCCAGGACATCAGCAGAGTGTTAGATTGGAAGAGGAGCATCCAGAACTCGAACCGGCACCCATATGGGATGCCAGTGTCGCAGGCAGAGACTTAACCTGGTATGCCACAGGGCTGACCCCTTGAGATGAGTTTATTCTATTCTCATATCTTGAAATTCATGACCAGAGAGCAAATTTAAATGTACCACCCTTTCATTCATTAATTCAACACTATGAGAAGCCAGCAGGCACTGTGTCAGACATGGGGGATATATAAAATAATCAATATCATACCATATCTGCCTATAAGGTTCTCATAGGAGTGCTCTCACATTATCTATAATTATAATAATATATGGTAAGGGTCTAATGGATTGTGTAACTGTGTGGAGTCCAGAAGAACAGTGACCAAGGCTAGGCAATAGATAGGGCTTCACAGAAGAGCTGATATTTGAGATGAACCTGAAAGGAGGAGGAAGAGTTTGCCAGGAAGAGAAATATCAAGAGAAGAGTCCAGGTCTAGGTGTGAAGACAAAAGGAATGGTATTCATAGGTAAAATCACTTCCTTCCATCCCAATCAGTTTGAACTTGGTTTTTCTTTAGTTTTATGATATCTGAGTTATTTCCTCTATCCTTGCTGGTTCTCAGATCCAGACTTTCTAGGGTGCCACTGCAGGAGTTTGTACCTGTAAAATGAGATGTTGGATGAGATGATCTCCACAGCTCCTTCCAGCTGGAATATTCCCTGGTCCTATGGTTCCATGAGTTATTGCCTGCCCCCACTCCTCCAGAGAAAGGATTCCATGGCTCCAACTCATTGCCCCCCTCTTTTAAATTTTCCTCTTTTTTATAATCTCATTCACATGTCCTTCTCACATTAGAACAGGTCAATCTATTTATTACCTATTGTTTTCTTCTCACCTTGCATATCCCTAGGAGATTATTGACCCAGTGCCAATTTATATGTTTAGAGCACTAATGTTTAGATGAATTTTTCCAAATATCAAAAGGACACCAGAGTAAACATGCCTCTGCCAGGGATTTTTGGCAGAGTCAAATTATCAACTAATTGGATATTTATTTAGCTTATCCCATAAGCCAGCAGTGTAGTAGACAGAGAAGTGAGTACAGGGAAGGCTAAGTAATACAACTTCCATTCAGGTCTTAGAGGCTAGTGGGGGGGAAAGTAGATACACACTAAATATCAAACAAGAAGGAGCAATCATAACTCATTTAACCCAATAAAATAAGTTGAACAGGAATAGAAAAATTTAAAGAAATGTACGTGGCCGGCGCCGTGGCTCACTTGGCTAATCCTCCTCCTGTGGCGCCGGCACCCTGGGTTCTAGTGCCGGTTGGGGCACTGGATTCTGTCCTGGCTGCTCCTCTTCCAGTCCAGCTCTCTGCTGTGGCCCAAGAGGGCAGTGTAGGATGGCCCAAGTCCTTGGGTCCCTTCACCCATATGGGAGACCAGGAGGAAGCACCTGGCTCCTGGCTTAGGTTCGGTGCAGCGCTGACTGTAACAGCCATTTGTGGGGTGAACCAACAGAAGGAAGACCTTTCTCTCTGTCTATCTCTCTCACTGTCTAACTCTGCCTGTCCAAAAAAAAAAAAAAAAAAAAAAGAAAGAAAGAATAAGAAAAAACAGACTAACAAAAAAAGAAATGTACGTAAATTATTTGAAGTGTGTGGTAGCAGCATTTCTTTCTTTTTTTTTTTTTCTTAGATAGAGTTAGACAGTGAGAGACAGAGAGAAAGGTCTTCCTTCCATTGGTTCATCCCTCAAATGGCCGCCATGGCCGAGCTGCACCAATCAGAAGCCAGGAGTCAGGTGCTTCCTGCTGGTCTCCCATGTGGGTACAGGGGCCCAAGGACCTGGGCCATCCTCCACTGCCTTCCTGGGCCACAGCAGAGAGCTGGACTGGAAGAGGAGCAACCAGGACTAGAACTCGGCACCCATATGGTTTGCCGGCGCTGCAGGCAGAGGATTAACCAAGTGAGCCACGGCACCAGCTCCAGCTTTTCTTTTTTTTTTTTTTTTTTTTTTTTTTTTTTTTTTTTTATGGATTCTTTGATATAAAGAGTTGGATGGTTCTCTCAAACTTTTTTTATTCAATGTACTGAAAAGATCTTGAGTAGAAACCATTCGACCTTTTACAGAAAGTTTTTGGGAAGATCTCAAGTACAGGATCACATGATAAAAGTGACAATACCTTATTACATGCCTATTACTTGAAGATTTAACCAAGCGGTATCACAGGATATCTCATTTGGTCCATACCTTAGTCAAGGACATCAGCACCTCAGGCTACAGGCTGCTGTATTGTCTTGATGAGTATCTCTTGAACTGTTTCACTTTCCATTTCCTTGCCCTATCTGAAGTTGGATGTTCTTTCTCTCTGGATTTTTGCAAAAAAGCAGCTTCTCTGCCTACCTCTGCTCCACCATCCCCTCTGCTTCAGAGAGAGCTTTCTAGAGTGCCCATCTGACTCCAGTACTCCACTGCTCAGAAATATTTTTGGTCTCCCAATGTCTACAGAAGGCAGGTTTAAAGTCTCTAGCCTGGGAACAAAGACTATTGCTGGGCTTTTAACTGTATTTTTTTTTTTTTTGGCTGAACTCTTTCATTTTCCATTTGTTTAAAACATGTGATTTACACTATTTGCTCAGCATGATCTTTTCTTACGTATCCCTATGTCTTCGTTAATGCAGTTGTCCTTACTGGATGGTTCCTTGCCTCCATTCCCACCTGCCAAAAGTCTAACCCTCCTAATTCTTAGCATCCAGGGATACCACATGGAACCCAAGAGCAGCCGGGTAGCAGGGCCCTAGAGAGAAACGAACCAGAAAATGGGAAGCCATGAGTCTTCCTTCTGTCCATGTGAGCCTTCCAAATCAGGTTGTCTGCCCAGGCTTTCAACAAAAATTTTCTAATGTCTTCGTAAGTGTGTGAGAAATTTGCCTGAACTGATGGGGTTCTGTTCTTCACCTAGAGAGGGGCCTCACACCTAGTAAGCCAAGAACATTATTAAAAACATTCATTGCAATCAACTAAAAGCTTTAGATAACAAAAAATGCTCAAGATATAGTTTGTAATGAAACATTGAGTTATTCCTTGGAGCCAGGACATTCTTTTGAAGACCCACGAACCCAGCCTATGATAAATAGTTCACCAGATTTCTAACTCCAAGAAGAGAGTCAGAGAATTCTGCTTGGGGCTGTGATATGGTGCAATATAAATAGCAGTTGGAATTAGGTAAGATTACATTGGAATTTGTTTTTAATTCATGCTCCATTGAACATCTTTTTGTTGATTCTAATATGTATATAGTTTTACATTAAATATTTATGCCATTTTTTCCAATACTTTGAATTTATAACTTTTATTGAGAGGCTGCAAAGATGATTAGCTAAGACAATAGGCCCTGGGTTGGAATCCCATCTTTGTTATTTATTAACTGTGTGATCTTGGATAAGTAACTTTATATATCCTCAATTTCATAATTTCTTAAGTTTTAAAATTTATTTTTATTTGAAAGGCAGAGAAAGAGAGAGAGAGAGAGAGAGAAGAGAAGAGAAGAGAAGAGAAGAGAAGAGAAGAGAAGAGAAGATCTTTAAATTTCTCATTCACTCCCTAAATGTTTGCAACAGCTAGACTGAAGTTGGCAGTCAGGAACTCCCCCCAGGTCTCCCACATCAAATACTTGAGCCATCATCTGCTGCCTCCCAGGGTGGACATTTGCGGAAAGCTGGAATAAAAGTGGAGGCAACTTTTGAACCTAGGCATTCTAATATGGATTGCACGTGTTCCAAGTAATGGCTTAAACCGGAGCACTATAGCACCTACCCTCAATTTCCTCATTCATAAAATAGGGACTATATTAATTCTGAATTCATATAATTGTTGTGAGAATTAAATTAGTTATTTAAAATACTTAGAATAGTGTGCAGAACGGTATAAGCACTCTACAAATGCTGTTTTATTTATATAGTAATCTTCTAAGATGTGATTATTAACATTGCCATCTTACAAATGATAATATGGAGGCTCATACTTTTTTTTTTAAGATTTATTTATTTGAAAGTCTGAGTTACACAGAGAGAGAGAGAGGCAGAGGTCTTCCATCCACTGGTTCACTCCCCAGATGGCTGCAATGGCAGGAGCTGCACCAATCTGAAGCCAAGAGCCATGAGCTTCTTCTGGGTCTCCCATGCGGGTGCTTCTACTGCTTTCCCAAGCCATGGCAGAGAGCTGGATCGGAAGTGGAGCAGCCGGGTCTCAAACTGGTGCCCGTATGGGATGCCGGCGCTTCAGGCCAGGACATTAACCTGCTGTGCCACAGTGCCGGCCCCTTAAGGCTCATACTGTTAAAGTGACTTTTTGAGATTCACATAAGCAGGAATTGGAGGCGCTGGGATTTCAGTTCACATCTTCAAATCAGGTTCTAGGATGTTTATCATCACTTTTGACAGAAAACTTGCTGTTACCTGCATCATGATAAGGCGAATCCTGGGATGCACTTCCTCTGACCACCCCAGGCTCCCCCTCCTTCCCAGTGTAAGTGAGGGATTGCAGGACCTCGCAATAATCAGCTCAAACCTATCCTTTCAGGGAGTGACAAATCTCCGATGGTTGGTTGTTGACAAACAATACAGCTCTTCTTTTGTGAAACTCAGCTGGTTCTGCACACGTTAGGCAGCTTTTATAAAGAAAAGACTACCATTCTTCCTTGAAGCAGCAAACAAATAAATCAAACCCAAAAAACAAAAAACCAATATACCCAAAAAAACTCCACCCAGTGTCATTCAGTGCAGAGGTATAAGGCTTGGAAAAATGAAGATTTTTCTTTACCGTCTATGGAAAAAGAAATTTGTCTTGTTGGATGAATCACAAAATGATTGTCAGTAGAGGAGCATTCATTTATTCATCCGTTCCTTCAATCACTATGTACTAATCGCCTATGTATGTTAGATACCACGTGTAGACACACTATCTTTCAAGAGCAGATTGACTGCAACCTTAAGGAATCGCTGATCCCAGCACACAGTCATCCTATCCAGTTAGTGGTGCTGGCCTTGTGATAGAGAAGAATGACAGATGGCCCATCCATCCCCGTTTCTTTTTTCACACTCTCTGCCCACCTTTATCCCTTTGGCCACAAGAGGATGACATGGACCACACACGTACTCCTTGCTTTCTCTGTCATGTAAGTCAGTCTCTTTCCTCCAAAGGATCACGGTCAATCAATACTGCCATTATGGGAATCCCTTCCCTGCTGGTCCAGGGATATATGAAGTCCAAAAGTATCCAGTGGCAGTTGAAGCTTATAGTTCAAAGGGACTTTTATTGTTTTTCTGGGAAAGAGTGTACCCCTTCCAATTATGCAGAACCCAAAGTTGTAAGTATAGGAAGGGTAAAACCCCAAGTGAATTACTAAGAGTAGTAATAAAGGTCACTCTTGTTTTCATCTCTGGGCTCTCAGACTCAGGTTTCGTTCTCCTGGGGACACAGCATTATACAGAAATTTATGACTTAGTACATTCCAAAGGATAGTCTCCCACTCCTTGTACCTAGAAGGAGACACCAAGGCAGGGCTAGATATTAAAAATGTGTGTTGCAAGACATATCTGTGAAGGAACATGGGGATCTATCTTGAGGAGTCTAGGAGAGCCATCAGACTGTGACGCAGATCTGATACGTGTGAAGAAGGAAGGATAGGAAGGAAGCAGTTAGACTGTAGTACAGTTCTAAAAAATGTTGTCAAGGTCTAGGAAAGCCCTTTATCTTTCAGGGATGGTCACTTTTCATATCTCCATTACTCTCATGGGTGGAAGGCTAAGCTATGAGAAGCAGGGCCACGGTGTGTGCATAGTGGTGGTGTAATTGGTAGGGGTTCAGGGGTATCTGTCAATTATACTCCCACAGGAGAGGTTAGAAGTGCATGGAGCATTTTTTCATGGTCACCACAACTCTGTAGTAAGCACTGGGGGTAGAGGAGTGAGCAAGGGAGACACGGTCTCTGGCTCAGGGAGCATATAGTCTTGTGGGAACAGTTAAACCATCATGAGTTCCATGAAGCACAGAGGCAGGGATTCTAGCCAGTGGAGGGCAGCAGGAGGGAGAGACTTCTGAGGGACCATGTAGGGTGTTGGTAAAGAGACAAGACTCTGCCTGGATCTGAATCCAAACCTCTCTACTTTCTGGATCTGTGTACTTGGGCAAGCTTAGAACCTCTGTTTTCCTCAGTTTCCTAATTCACGTAGTGGGGAGAACACTCTATGTACCTCATAGTGGGTTTGTGGTGATAAAATTCCACAATACCCCTCCAGGACACTTAGCAAAGCAGATGATAGACCTTTCCCAAGCACGTAGCTTGTTACAGAGTTGAAGGCCAGCTCTGAGGCTGGAGACATGGACTGACCAATTCATGAAGTACCTGATCTGTTGAGCTAAGTTCTGCTCATTTTCCAGGAGTCAGAGGACAGCAATGCATGCCCATGGGAAACCCGTCCTCCAGTGCCATTTTAATATTGCAGGGATGATGCTTCCAACCTGTTCCCAGCTGGGGCTGCAGATATAACAGCTGTTCTGATCCTCATGCTGGGACCCCTGTTCTTCCTAGGAATTCTCGATAGCCTCCATTCCCCAACAGAGTTTCTCTCCACAACCTCAGAGATTTCACAGACATATTCCACCTAACTCTGGAACTGGGAAGCTGCAGAAGGTGTCCACCTACTTTCCCCCTTAACCAGACTGGTCCTGCCTCTCTGCTGTACCATGTCCCTTCCATAGAGGGGATGTCCAGGCAAACAGCACACAGTCCTCTGTTAAAAGCTGAGAGCCATGTCAAAGCTGCCCTAGCCTAACCCCAGCCAGTCTCCCACTGACCCGCTCAGCCGCTCCTCAGGAAGTGAGGCTCAGGTGACCCTCACCTGTACTTGTGGCCTGCATGCCTGTGGCCCTCCCAGTCTTCTTTCTTCCTCTCCTCTGTTTGAAACTTGCCTTGCCCTTACTGCCTGACGACTCCTATGAATGCTTTGGATTTCAAGTCCAGATTTGCCTGTCTTCCCCAAAAACCTGAAGTCTAGAATTTTGCCACATTTTTATTATGATTATAAATTTATTAATGATTTTGGAATAATTGTCTTTCTGTTGGCTTCTAATAGTAGAGGGCCCAGGGATCCATTAAGCTGGTTTGTGGCCCCCAGTGGGCTTAAATTCCACTGATAAAATATCTACATGCTGACTTTTTCAGTCAAGGACTATTTTATAACAAGAGGCAGATGAACAAAATATCATTTCACTTAGACTCTGACCTGAAATGATCAACTGACATTTTCCTTCATCTTCTCATTCTGCAAAGTTCAAGTATTCATAACTACCACGCCCTCTTCCGCCACCTATAGCCCTAAGAGGAGTGGGGAGGTATTACAGAAAATGAGGAGATGGGCCTGTCCTTCCTGGGACTGGGTGAGAAAATAGGGCAAAGGGAACTCCTATTCATCAGGCTTTCCGATGAACCAAACTCTGTTCCAGGTAGTCTGTGTTTATTCTCTCGCTTAATCCTCACAACTCCCCTTTGAGGTGTGTATTCTGACCTTTGTTTTATGTAACAGCAAACAGAGATCCAGGAAGAATAAATAAATACCTTGCCCCTGATCTCACATTTAGAAAGAGGCAGGTTTAGTATTGAGCTGCAAATCCCCTACACATGTTTTTTTTCCTTGTCCACTCAATTGATGTTACCGCTTCTGTGCCATTACCTTGGTGCTACTATTGGGTCCTCCAGTTCTGAAATCTATTATTCTTATTCTCCTTGGGGTAGCAGCTCCCAGTATTTCTTCTTCCACTGCATTCCCCTTGTATCCAACCTATCCTCGATGACATTGTAACTTCTTCATGGAGCATGGAGAACGAAGCCTTCCTGAATCCTGGCCTTGGATTCTGCCACCCTCTCCTATCAAAAGTCACCCCTAGTCACCAATTATGAGAGTTCTTACCTTGTTTGGAAGCCCCTCTGAATTTATACATCTGCACTGAGCAAAAGCCATAGGGAAATTTAGTTGTCTTGTCTTCCTCAGGGACACAGTAAGTTTTTGAAGGTGGGGACTTGAATTTCTATATAACTCCTTTTTTCCAATGTGTAGCAACCATGAAACCAGTTATACTGTAGGTGCTTGATCAAAATGAGTTAGTTACTTAAAACCAAAAAGAAATACCTTTGAAGACATTGTGGCTATAACATCTCACTAGCTATTGTTAGAAGCCAGGGTCAATGGAATATTATAGTTCTGTGTCTTGAAGCCACAAGTATCTTCCTGAAGTGCTGCAAAAACTATTCAGGTGGTCTTTCTCCCTCCAGGGTCTTCCCACCAAGCTAGTCCAACACTACTGAGTATCTTTCACATGTGAGCTTTGATGCAGTCACTCTTGCTTCTGCCGCCTGCCTTCTGAAAGGCTCTTTAGGGAAGGGCAAGATCAGGTGTTTGGGAAGTCACATTCCAGGTCCTTTTAATCAGGACAACTATCCTAACACATTCCAAAAAGTTAGCGTAGTGCCCGAAGCATGTGGGCCAACCCCCAACATTTCTGGGCGAGGCGTGCCTATTTTACAGGAGACTCACAAGTGACAGCAGAGTGCTGCTGAGTGTTGATTTTGTATATGCTGTTTCTCTTTTAACTCTATCAGTCTGCGCAGATCTGTGGCTTCCCACAAGCATTTCCCACGATGAGACCATGCATGAAGATCTAGGGCAGAGAGGATGTAGGCCAGCTTCTGTGGGTTGCATTTAAATATTTATTCATTTTGTTTTTGACTTACTTGCTTCTGCTTTCAGCCTTAATCCTAGTCCTGGACTAATTTACTCCATGAGGTGACTATTTGTCATTATAATAACATATCAGGCACTCTGAGAGACTGAGAAAGGGCCCATGACTGTAAGAGTAACTGCCATTTGGACTACAAAACACTTTCATGTACATTGTTACATCCAACCTTGTGTCAATTCCTTACTGCATCGAGTTTACAGATTTGTTATCTGAGGTAAGGTGTGAGAAAAGAGAGCCTGTTATTTGGATGCTCATTGAATGCCAGCCATTGCAAAATGCTTTTATACATCATCTCACTTTACACCTCTAATTTTCACCCAAAGAAGTAAAGATTAGTACCTATATGTGTGTCTGCAGCCATGGAGGGAGAGTTCCCAACCCTTAAGTGTTTATGTGCCATGTGAAACACTGTACAGAATGTTTTATGTACTCTGTCCCACCCAGTCTTCATTAGCTTTCATACTGCGTCATGTTACTGATAAGAGTCACAGAGAAGTCTAATAATTCATTTGAAGTTACACAGTTATTAAGCGACAGAGTTGGGGTTTCTACTAAGGTTTGCAGACATCTAAGCTACTAATAACTTATGCCAAGGTCACCCATCTGGTAGTAGAGGACTCAGAGTTTGACCCCCATGGCATTGGATTCTACACTTATGCTTATTCTTCTCCACTGCACTGCTGCTTCCAAGTCAGACTGCAAACTGTGACATTAATTCCCATACACTGTGCTGATGACTGCTGAGAGAGCTAATGCAATTTTCACAAGCTCAAGGAGAAATGAGAAAAATAAAACAGTATGGTGAGCTTTCCATAAAATTAAATTTATTCCACTTAAAAGATTCACCTTCATTCTGAGATCATGACCTTTTAATGTTCTATGAGTTAAAAATGTATCTTCTACAAAAATTACAATAATATAAGGAGCTTTTTTGGTCCTATTCAAAAACCACATTCATTTTTCAACAATAAAATGTTAAGATACAATGTCATAGGCTCAATTTTCCCTGATTCTCTTTCTTATATTAAATTTAAAATTTTTAAATTTATTTTCACTTTACTTTAAGAGCAGAGAGAGATAGACAGCCAGAAAGAAAGAGATCTTCCCACAAATGCCCTCAACAGTCAGAGCTGGACGAGGCTGAAGCCAGAATCCAAGATATCCATCTGGGTGTCCCACGTGGGTGGCATAGACTTGAGTGTTTGAAACAGTACCTGCTACATTCCAGGATGTGCACTAGCAGGAAGCTGGATCAGAAGCAGGGTAACCGAGACTCAAACCATGCACTCCATGACATGGGATGCAGGTGTCCCAAGTGACATCCAATGCTCAACACCATATTCCTCTTTTCTAAAGATAACTAAATATCTTGGGAATAGCTCAACATAGAACACCACTAAAGGATTCTGAAAGGTATAAATAAAGTGTACCTTCTAGGGATCTCAGAACTTGATGAAAGGCACTACGGCGAGTTGTCTGGGTTTTCTGTTTATCTTTATCACATAACTCAGACTGGATACCAGAGAAACCTGAACTTGAAAGAGTCAATAGGCTTAGACCAAAAAAATATGAATCAAAATAAAACAAATCAATAACAACTTACTCTTTTGGGACAAAGGACTGGGAAAGGAAAACTACAGTAGGTAGTCAGCAAACAGATCCATACCCAGTAGCAGTGGCAGTGCTAGGGGATGGGGAGAGGTAGCTTGTGATCCACACCAAGTTCATCTGCCTGCACTACCGTGAATCATGTCTCTCAGTCATCAGTTAGCAACAGAGAGTCATCCAGAACTGGTGGCACCTGGTCCACCAGCAAGCGACTGGAGAAGATTGAGATAAAATCCTTCCACCCTGGCAGCACTAGCAGTGCACCAACACTACGTGACTGCAAAGCAGGCCAGGGAAAATACCTCACCTCATGGATCTGGTATCCCCTATCCTTTACCTGAGGCTATCAAGTGTCCCAAGGGAGCACCGTCTGGTCCCCCAGGTGACACCAACAGGGATGCAGTGGAAGCTGTGTCACAGCCAGAAGAACAAACAGTCCAGGATAGTACTACAAGGGCTCAGCTGACTAAATGGTTATTGGTATTATTGCCTGCAGTAGATCCCAGCTTGCACACTAAACCTAAATAGACTGGCTGCCAACTAGAATTGAAAGTTTAACAGGATCAGTAGGGGCAGACATTTGGTGTAGCAACAAAAACGCTGCTTGGGACATTCACATCCCAGATCAAGTGTCTGGTCTTAGAATTATTTCCACTTTCAATTCCAGCTTCTTGTTAATGTGCACCCTGGGAGGTGGCAAATAATGATACAAGTACTTGAGTCTTTGCCATCTATATGGGAGAACTGGATTGAGTTCCTGGCTTCTGGCTTCATTCTGGTCCAGTTCTCCTGTTGTAGCTATTTGGGGGAATGAATCAATGGATGAAAGATGGATCTCTCTCTCTCCTTTTCAAATAAGATGAAAGTAAATAAAAACTTTAAAAAGACAAATAGGACAAAGAATCTCCAACTACTGTATTTATAATGTCCAAAATGCAACTGACACTCATTGGTAATATGAGAACTAGGTATATCACAATAGGAATCAGAGAAGATAATCAGCTAATGTCAATACCAAGATGAATCAGATGTTGCAACTATCTGCCAAAGATTTAAAGCAGCCACCACACAAGTATTTTAACAAGTAATTACAAATTCTCTTGCAAAAATGAAAAAAGTAGAAAGTCTATGAATAAATTAAGTAGAAATTATAGAACTATTACAAAATTGCAATAGCCAAAATAAAAAATGCACTAAAAGGAATCAACAGAAGAATAAAAATGACAGGTTCAGTTAATTTGAGGACAGATAAGTAGAATTCACTCTGTCTGAAAAACAGAAAAAAAAGGATTCCAAAAAATTTTAGCAGAGGCTAAGCGTCCTGTGAGACAACAAAATGTCTCACATTCAGATCATCAGAGTCCCAGAATGAAAGAGAAATAATATGGAACCAAAAAAGTATTCAAAGAAATAATGACTGAAAACTTCCCAAATTTGGCAAAAGGCATAAATCTGCAAATTAAGGAAGCTAAGCAAACCCCAAATAAGTCCAAAGAAATGCATGCCAGAACACATTATAAAACATTTGAAAACCAAGGACTAAGAAAATACAATTTTTTAAGCAGCTAAGAGAATGTTGCATGTCTATACAGAAATATCAGTCTGAATTTTGATTTCTTAAGCAGAAAAAGAAACACATTTTTCAATTACTGGAAAAAAAACACCCCTGCTAACTGCAAACTCTGTATCTAGTGAAATTTCACCCATAAAAGAGAAATAAACACATTCTCAAAGGAAAACTAAGAGAAGTTGTCACTAGCAGCTCTACAACTTAAAGAATGACTAAAATAATTTCTTATAACAGGAGAGAAATAACAACAGTAGAAGAATTGGGAGTTCAGAAAGTTAAAAAGGACAATAGAAAGGGTCAAAATTGGGATAAATGCAATAGACTATCCTCATAAATTTTAAAAATCATACTTGATGGTTGAAGCAAGTAATAATTATATTTGTTGTGGTACTTAATTTATATTCAGGAAGCAATTGAGAAGATCATATTTAAAATGTAGAGAGAGTAAAAAGATTTAAATGGAAATAAACTTTGAATATTTTAATGGAAGTGGTAAAATATAGATACTAAGAAGTCATGGTAAGTTGCTTTTGTACATAGCAATGTCAGTGGTAATTGCTAGGAAATGATCAAAGCAATATACTCAACATTAACATAAAGAAAATGCTGTGGAATTCTAATAAATGTCCATATAAGACAAAGGGAGGCAAGAAAAAGGGAAGAGATTAAGAGGGAAACTGTGGAAAAGCAAGCAAACAAATAATAAAACAGCATACTTAAGCCCTAGTTTATCAAAAATTTAATAATTACTGTAAGTGTAAATGGTCTGAATACCAACTATAGACAGATTTTGGCATAAGAAATAAAAGGTCACTCAAGAATGTGCTTTCTATAAGAAATACACTTCAAATACAATGGAACATGTAGCATATAGAAATCACATTTGTATATACTGACAATGAACATAGAGAGAATAAAAATAGAAATAAAACTGTTTTTTCTAAGAAAATGACATATTTTATATAAAATGTAATAAAACATTTATAGTACTTGTATGCTAAAAATTATAAAATTCTGATAAATTAAGAAAATGGACAGACAGGATGTTCATGGGTTGCAGGGCTCATTGTATTAAAGATGTCCATTCTCCCTAGACAGGGTAGAGGTGCAATTCCTTAAAAAAATAAAAATTAAAAAAAAAAACACAATGTTGTTTTAAATAGGGACAAGCATTATAAAATTTATATGGAAAGGTACACACCCCAGAATTCAGTGGGACTGTAATCTCACTGATTTATATGTAGCTTCCTTAATCAATAGTACAGCGTTGGTGGAAAGATGCTACAGCAATTGGGCATGAGTAGGAGAGAAAATGAACCTTAAACTAAACTTAACAGCTTCTGCAAAAATTTACTGAAAATGAATCACAAATTTTAAGTAAAATGTACAATAGTTTCAGGGAGTGTTATCATTAGGGAAAATTTCTCTATTTTTATAATTGCATGCAAATCTACAATTATCTCATAATAAAAATTTAAATTAAAAATAAAATGCTGACAATTATAATATTCTTCCAGATGATCTTAACCATTTATTAATTCACAAAAACTAGAAGTGCTAGAACACTTGATCTAACACATATAAAAAGCAGTGAGGAGGTCTTGGGGAAAGAGACCTGCTTTGAATCAGGGAAGATCTGTTTGCTGCCTCAGTTCCTTGGTTCCTGTCAATTTGGGAATGATCTGGAAAGAGTGGACCCCAGAAAAAGAGTGTGGATGAGTCAGGACAAGCCAATCCCCACTGCTCTAAGAACATATAAATGAAAGATCCTACTTTATGATCTTGCCATGTGTCATGCACATCACATGTATCATTTCACTTTAGCCTCACAAGAAACTTATGAGGTAGATATGCGTTACAGGCAGATCTGTCTGTCTCCAGAGTCTACCTTCTCAACTGCTCTATCCCATCTCTCTGGGCTATTGTGTCTATAATGAGTGCTGCCAGTCATTTCTTTGAAACTTTGAAATGAAAATGAAAGAACAATCCACCCAAAGAAGACAATGTCCAACTGTCTGTACCCACCTCGCAGATGGAACAGCCTTTTGTTCATGTTACAATCCTGGGACCACTAACTCCAGCCTCCAGAGAAGCAAAGTCCTAATGCATCTTAATATTTAAACATCATCCCATCTACTTTAATAGGAAAAGTAAACATCTATAGTTACTGCCTTCTATCCCTGGCATCATGGATGTTGGTTTGTTTTTTTTTTTAACTTTTATTTAATGAATATAAATTTCCAAAGTACAGCTTATGGATTACAATGGCTTCCCCCCCATAACTTCCCTCCCACCCGCAACCCTACCCTTTCCCACTCCCTCTCCCCTTCCATTCACATCAAGAGTCATTTTCGATTCTCTTTATATACAGAAGATCAGTTTAGCATACATTAAGTAAAGATTTCAACAGTTTGCTCCCACACAGAAACATAAAGTGAAAAATACTGTTTTAGTACTAGTTATAGCATTAATTCTCAATATACAGCACACTAAGGACAGAGATCCTACATGAGGAGTAAGTGCACAGTGACTCCTGTTGTTCACTTAACAAATTGACACTCTTGTTTATGGCATCAGTAATCACCCTAGGCTCTTGTCATGAGCTGCCAGGGCTATGGAAGCCCCCTGAGTTTGCCGACTCTGATCATATTTAGACAAGGCCATGGTCAAAGTGGAAGTTCTCTCCTCCCTTCAGAGAAAGGTACCTCCTTTTTGATGACCTGTTCTTTCCACTGGGATCTCACTCTCGGAGATCTTTCATTTAGGTTGTTTGTTTGTTTGTTTGTTTGTTTTCCCCCAGAGTGTCTTGGCTTTCCATGCCTGAAATACTCTCATGGGCTTTTCAGCCGGATCCGCATGCCTTAAGGGCTGATTCTGAGGCCAGAGTGCTGTTTAGGACATCTGCCATTCTATGGATCTGCTGTGTATCTCATTTCCCATGTTGGATCATTCTCTCCCTTTTTTATTCTATCAGCTAGTATTTGCAGACACTAGTCTTGTTTATGTGCTCCCTTTGGCTCTTAGTCCTATCATTATGATCAATTGTGAACAGAAATTGATCACTGGGACTAGTGAGATGGCATTGGTACATGCCACCTTGATGGGATTGAATTGGAATCCCCTGGTATGTTTCTAACTCTAACGTTTGAGGCAAGTCAGCTTGAGCATGTCCCGAATTGCACATCTCTTCCCTCTCTTATTAACAATTTCATCAGGTATAATTTGCATGTCATAAAATCTAGCCATTGTAAGTCTGTAATTCAGTGATACTAGTTGATTTATAGAGCTGTGTGATTGTAACCAATCTTAGAACATTTCCACCATCTCCCAAAGCTTCTGTTGTGCCCGTTCAGAGTTATTCCCCTTTTCGAACCCATCTCTAAAGCAACCACTGGTCTCCATTCTTTCTAGTTTGCCTTTCTAGTTTGTCTTTTGGTTAATTTTGGCCTTTTATAGAGTTTCGTATAAGTGTATTCACTCAGTATCTAGTGGTTTTTTTTTTTTTTTCAGTTTTCTTTAACATCACATTTTTCAGGTTCATCCATGTTGTAACATGTATTTGTAATCTATCCTTTTAAAAAGTGTGACAGAGCACTGCATTGTATAAATGCTATGGTTTTCTATTTATTCACTCACCAGTTGATGGATTTTGCTTATGATTATAAGTACTGCTTCTGTGAGCACTCAGTGCATGCTTTAATGTGGACATGGGCTTTAATTTTTCTTGCATATATTCATAGGAGTGGAATTCGTAGCTTTTATTCTAAGTATATGTTTAACTTCTTAAGAAACTCAAATTTTCAAAGAGTCTGTACTTTTATTTTTTCAAAATACTTGTGGACTTTAAATATTTTAATAGAGAAACAAATTTCTCTTTTCTACCGCTTGTGAAACTCAGCTAACCATTACTTTAAATAAAATGCACATGGTTTGAAAAGTCAAAAGTGATTCTTTTAAAGAACTCTTCTATTCATGTTAACCATTGTTAATTTATTGTTTAAATTTCCAAAAAAATGTATTCATATACCATTATATATTTTATTTTTTTAAAGATTTATTTTATTTACTTGAAAGACAGAGTTACAGAGAGAGGTAAAGACAGAGAGAGGTCTTCAATCTGCTGGTTCACTCCCCAGATGGCCACAACAGCTGAAGCCAGGAGTCAGGAACTTCTTCCCGGTCTCCTGTGCAGGTGCAGGGTCCCAAGGACTTGGTCCATTTTCTACTGCTTTCCCAGCAGAGAGCTGGATTGGAAGCGGAGCAGCCGGGACTAGAACCGGTGCCCATATGGGATGTTGGCGCTTCAGGCCAGGGCTTTAACCAGCTGCGCCACAGCACCGGCCTCACCATTATATATTTTAGAAGTGGGTCAAGTGGCCCAAAGGGACCCTGCATAAACAATGCTTTGGTTTTTTTAATTAATAATATTTTTTGGAGGTCTTCCCATGTAAGTCCATATTGCCTTATCTTCTTTCATCTTTAACAGTTATATTGAGATGGAATTGGCATGTGATAAACTACCCACATTTTCAGTGTACTTGGTAAGTTTCGACATATGTATATATCGGTGAAGCCATCAGTGTAATCAAGTTAATGAACATACCTTTCACGCCCCAAATATTTCTTCATGCCCCTTTGTAATCTTTCCCTCTTATATTTTCGAGTTTTAACTGCTAATTCTCACATCTGTTTAGTTCTAGATCTGCTGCAATGGATTGATTTTTCTTCTTCTTGTGAGATGTATTTTCCTGCATCTTTGCATGCCTGATAATCTTTGATTAAACCTCAGGTATTGTAAAATTTCCCTTACGGGGTACTGCATATTTTGTATTTTTATAGGCACTTTTTGGTTTGTTTTGGTACATAGGTACATTCCTATGATCCATTTGTATATTTCTGTAAAGACTGTTATGTGGCACCAGAGCTAGATTCCAATCTAGGATAAAATACTCCCTGCAGTGGGCTAATTAATACAAGCCTCTTCTGAACACCCTACTTAATGAGTTGTAAGATTTTTCACTTTTGTTGATGGGAACAGGCACTATTTCTAGCCCTTTGTGAATGCCGTGCATTTTCCCTTATCCTTTTGTATGGTTTTTTTTTCCCAGCTTCAGGTAGGCTCTGCCCTCACATGTGTTGATCCATATTCCACTAAATACTTGGGGGAAATTAATGCTGATTTTAAGTTATTTTTTTCTGCAAACTCTCTCCTCTTCGGCACTCTGTGTTGTGAACTCTAGACACCTTGGCTCTCTCTAGACTCTCAGTTTCATCTCTCAAACTCAAGTTTCTAATATTTTGGAGATACTATAATTTATCAAAGCAGTTCTCTATAGTTAGTTATATGTTTGGGTTGCTTCTATTATTGTTCTCTTATAAACTGCAACCAAGACTATCTCAAAAAACTGACAGACTTGCAAATATGGCAATCATTAGCAAGAAAGTTACTAGCTGAATGGGTATGTGCCTATCTAATTGTGATTTACACTGCTGAATTACTTTCCATAAAATTGCATCAACTTATACTTCATGGTAAGTGTATGAAAATGACTTTTGGCCTGCATCCTTGCCAGCAACAGGTATTATTAACCTTGGTACTTTTGTCAATCTGATAAGTTTTAAAAAATGGTATCTCATTGTTGTTTTAATTTGCATTTTTTAGTTATGAGTGAGGCTTAACAGCTCTTCACATGTTTGTTGGCTGGTTTCCCTATTTCCACCTAAATAATGTTGTGGACAAATGATGCTGAGGCACAGGACTCCCTTTTAACAATCTACAGTGTACTCTCTGATGGTTCATCTCCCTCAAACACATGCATAAAATAGCCTTAGATTTTTTAATTTGTTGGGATCCCTAGAACTTAAATTTGTGTCCTTACTCAGAACCTGTGACACTGCCCTTCTAAAGTAATCTGTGGATCACAGTCATGAAATAAGTCCTTGGAATTACCAACTTTGTGTGGACGTAAGGAAGCAAATCTTTTCTGTGCTTGTCCTAGAAGATAGGTCCCTTGCATGTCTAAAAATCAGTAATGAAGCAGGCCTCCAACCTTCGGAGTCAATACAGGTCATAGCAATGATGAGCACAGTGAGTACCAAGTCCTGTAATGTCAAATCATTAGAAGTTTGGTGGTTTTTCTGGCCCAGAAGTTGAAGAGATTAGAAGGAAAGAACTGTGAATTTCATCAGTCATGAATCCATGGCAGTATAACTTTAGTCTGTATGAAATTTCTAGAGTCAGCATCTACTTAGCCTTGTAAGCTAGAGCTACTCTCACCAGGATAGAAGGGGGTTCTGAGGTCCAGAAACCAGGGAAGGAAGGTTGCATGACTCTTGACATCCTTTCCAACTTCAACATTAGATAACTTGCTATGTCACTAGCTACCACAGCAACCACAGTTCCCTCATCACCTTCCAGACCTGTAACAAATTCTTCAGAGTCAAGAACTGCTAATTTATACTTCAGTAGCTCAAGGCTATCCTTTCTCCTCAAGGCATCTCCCAGACAAAACCTGTTTTCTCTAGACAAGTCTTCAGTCTGGCTCCGTTGTCCAATCCTGTCTAAGATACATCTTTCCAGGGACCTCTGACTAACCATATTATGTTCATAGTATATGTTATAGTCATGCTTGGCAGCCTTCTTTTCACAAAGAAGAAAGTAAAGATTCTTTTCAGGGAAAAACACTACAAGTTCAACATTCTGTTCAGCGTTTTTTCCCCTATGGGTCCTCATGCCATTACTTAAATATCACTATAAATGCATTGACTGAAGAAGAACAATAACAGCTGCTCTGTGTCAGGAACTGCCTTAGTTACTTTGTGTGCCTTATCTTTTACTTTCCCATCATTCTTGTGTAGAATGGTTTTAAAATCTTATCTGCTTATTTTTACTTCACTTGAAAGGCACAGAGGTGGGCAAAAGGGAGAAGGAGAGAGGAAGAGGGAGAAGGAGAGGGGACATGGGGGGAGAGGAAGGGAAGGAGGGAGGGAGGGAGGGAAGGAAGGAGGGAAGGGAAGGAGGGAGGGAGAGAAAGAGAGAGAAATCTTCCATCTGCTGGTTCAATGTCTACAATAGTTCGGGCTAGATCAGGCCAAAGTTAGGAACCTGGAACCTAGTCCAGGTCTCCTACATGGGTGGCAGGAACCCAAATACTTGAGCCATCACCTGCTGCTTCCCAGGATACATTAGGAGGAAACTGGATCTGAAATGGAGCTGGGACTCAAACCAGGCACTCTGATATGGGATGTAGGCTTCCCAAGAAACATCTTAGCTGCTGAACCAAATGTTTGCCTCTATACAGTAGTTATTAATACCAATTTTGGGGGGACCAGTGCTGTGGTGTAGTGGGTGAAGGTGCTAACATCCCATATGGGTGCCAATTCAAGTCTTGGCTGCTCCACTTCTCATCCAGCTCCCTGCTTATGTGCCTGGGAAAGAAGCAGAAGGGTCCATGTGGTTGGGCCCCTGCATCCATGTGGGAGACCTGGATAAAGCTCCTGGCTTCAGACTGGCCCAGCTCTGGCCATTGTGGCCATTTGGTGAGTGAACTAGCAGATGGAAGATCACTCTCTCTCTTTCTCTGTAACTCTGCCTTTCAAATGAAAATAAATCTTTTGAAAATATCAATTTTAAAGATGGGGGCAGATCAGGATAATTTAAACTAAGACAAAGTCATGCAGCTAGAAGAAATCAGAGCTAGGTCTAGCTCAGAAAATTGCTCTGTCCATTATACTGCAGTATCTACTCTGTGCATAGCACTATGGGGGCTCAAAAAACATAATAGCTCTGTGATTCCATGGTGGTTTAATTTTGCTAGGGAAATGAGACAAGCTCTGGTGGGAAGTTAAAGCACAGTGCAAGATTACATTGTTGGAGAGAGAGATTGGGTATGGAATGATTGGTGACTGCTAGGTTTACAAGAGAGTGAAGAATGGCTAAAGAAGGCTTCATAGGAGACATGAGACTCAAGATGTTCTGTAAGGATGTCTTTTGGAGAATTTGTTGGATATGTTGAGACCCCCTCTTCCAGGCCAGCTCTCTGCTGTGGCCAGGGAGTGCAGTGGAGGATGGCCCAAAGTGCTTGGGCCCTGCACCCCATGGGAGACCAGGATAAGTACCTGGCTCCTGCCATCGGATCAGCATGGTGCACTGGCCGCAGCGCAGCGGCCATTGGAGGGTAAACCAACAGCAAAGGAAGACCTTTCTCTCTGTCTCTCTCTCTCACTGTCCACTCTGCCTGTCAAAAAAAAATTTATTTGGAGAGAATTGCTAAGTGGAGAAGTGATTGAAAAGAGTGCTTTTGTGATGCCTAGAGACTCTGTCTACACATAAACACTCACAAACCCACATTCATGTACACAGCCGAGTCACTGCACATACTGATGCTTCTCCTCACTACTTTCAAAGAGCTGGCCCATTCGGCAAATGCTGATGCCCTTTAGGGCCAATTCACTGCAACTCATTCATTTTAAGATGTTAATAGGCCAGGCTCTGGATGATGCCGTTAGACATCTTCAGAGAGAAACAAACTGCTCAGAATACAATCTGTGTGATGGGGCTAAAGAGTAGGACTGGAACTGCCTATGTCAATATCTGTGACAAATACATTCTAGTCCATTCCCCGACCTACCTCTCTGCCAGGGTAGTTTCTACACCGGGTCAAGGCTGGGAGTACAGGTTTTTCTGAATACCACTGTCAGACAACACCCCTCACAGAGTTGTGAGAACCCAGAGATCACTGGTTATAGAACATTAAACTTGGGAGGCCTGTTCTAAAGTAATTAAGCTAGAAGTTTTCAAATTCCTCTTTGGAGCACTATCAGAGTCCCTGGGCAATACTGGTTGGAGGATTATATGAGGATGGCAAACCCAGAGCAACATCAACTCTCTATCTCTACTTCTGCAAAAGTAGTTCAATTTTTATTTACTTAATTTATTTGTATTCATCACAACACACAATCATGCAACATAAAAAACTAAATTTGCAAAGGGCTAGTTTGGTTCTAGTCTCTGATGTGGTAGGTGAAAACTAAGGCCAAATGACAACCTAACCTGGTTACTTGGTGGCTAAGAAATGTCTGTGTCTTCAGGTTCTTTGTAATTTCTCATGAAGCTAGAACACATGACCTCTGCTTTTGGTATTACATCTTTGGTACTGACAATCACACTAAGAGATCACTGATCTAGAAGTTAAATATGAAGAGGAATTTCTGCTTTATTTTCTTTTTCCTCCTCCTCCACTACTTCCTCCTCTCCCTTTTTCTCCTGACTTGGATGAAGGTTCTTTCTAAGCTTTTCTACCTTATTAAAGAGATTAAGCTTTTCTGCCTTCTTAAAGAGATATCATCACTCAGTTCATCCTAAAACTAGTTCCCGCCCCCCATCCATCCCACTTCTACCCTCTTGCCATTACACGTACTCAATATATGGGGCAGCATTAAGAGGTATTGGAAAGTTAGACATTGATTGTATGATAAGCTTGATGATGGCAAGATGATAAGCTTGATTCCTGCAGAGGAGCTGGAATTTCCCAACATTTCAACAGTTTGGTAAGCTCTTTCCCTTCCTCCTCCCAACTTCTGCCTTTTCCAGGTATCCCCTTCCTCTACTATTTGAATTAATAATTAAGCCCCTGCAGCAGAAAGGCAAAGTGCCTGAAAATTGTAGATTCTGCAATACAACCCAGATGGCAAGTTCAAAGCCCTCCTACTTGTTGAGGCCTGAGCCAGGTTCTCAATAGTTGATGAAGTCAGCAGAGTTTATGGCAAATGCAGCAAGTGAAACAATAGCCTCCAGGTGAGAATACAGGTCTTGGCAGGCATGTGACAGAGCAGGTTCATTATATGCCCAGGGATGTGTTGAAAACCCTATTACTTGCATGGCTTGAAGAAAGTTGGCAGCTTCCTCATTCATTAGTGACGGAGGGAATACTTTGTATTATATTTTGCTGAATTTAACTATTGATGGTATTATAGCATGTGACTGCTGGATAGCCATCGTAACAGCATGGTTATCACTAACCACTGGGGGTTCAATTGCATTCAGAGCTCTTCAACTAAATAAGAATTTCCAGAGCATCTACTATGTTTGCAACAGTCTTTTGAAAATATTTAATGAAATAAATCAGGAATTCAGTATCCTGGTATTTCCCTTTAGTTAAGGAAACAAGATTAACACACCAGAAGTAACTAGAACAATTTATACACTGTTTTGGATGTATTTGGCTTTATGATTTCAGTTTTTTACCTGGTCACAAAACTGTCCTTATTTTCAACTCAATTTAACAAGCCTTTATTATTTACCCATTCTATGTTAAGTACTGTTCAGTATAGTAATATTTTATAAGCATAAACTTAGAATTAGGAAGATTTGGTTTTGAATTCTGACCCTGCTATTTACAAATTCCATGATTTTAAGAAAGACCCAGACCTTTATTTCTGATCTTGCTTATCTGAGAAAAGAGAACAGTAAAATTCATATTCAGAAATTGTTAAATTTAGTGCTTAGTAGGCACCCATGAATGATGATCTTGTTATCCTAGGCATTATGAAGACTACAAAAATGAGCAAGACATAATCTCTACCTTTTTTTAAAGATTTATTTTATTTTTTTGAAAGACAGAGTTACAGAGAGAGAGGTAGAGCCAGAGAGAGGCCAGGGCCTTAATCCGCTGTGCCACAGCACTGGCCTCCATCATCCCCACCTTTAAAGAATATATCATATTCACTAGATCCTACTAACAGCTGTAAACAAGAATGCCAGATCTGAGTGAAGGTGACATGGGACATTTTGCCACTTAAACCTAAACTTGAATTTGCTTTTCCAATTATTTGAAGTAAGGTTGGTACACTGTTGTTGTTTTTTCTCTAAGTGGCAAAACTTTATCAACAACAAAGGGGAGAATTCTACAACTTTCAACGGATTTGTCTTTACCACCTCTGGGCCCAGCATATATGGGGACAGCAAAGGAATTTGGATCAGGCCAAATGGAAATAAAACTTAGCTGACCTTTGGCCATTACCTACATTTTAAACTAAGACATTTCTTACTGAAAGTGACAAGAACCAGTTCAAAGCAGCTTAATCAAATATTATCTACACTTGGAGATAGAGCCTATCCTTGAACCAATTCCTCTAGCCACAGAGATGGCGGATCTCTAAATGGCCAGAAGCCAGTCAAGTGTTTTTCCTTTTGTTGTTGCTGAAAGGGCAAAAACAATGATATTCTTACTGAGCCAATTCTGCCTGGTGGACTATATACTCTAAAAGAGCTGAGGCTCATGGAGAAGAACTTGGCTTTTGCAGGCTACATAAAACCTCACTTTGCTCCAAGTTTAACTGAGGCCATTTGCTCTAAGGATATTTTGTTATATGAAGACACTACTCTGGAGAAGGTTCCATACTTAATTAGTGCATCCAGATACCTTACACAAAGATTTTGGAGAGGTCTACATTCATTAACAGCTCACTCAAGCTATAATTCCCTTTATTCAAAAGTCAAATGTATCAGTATTAACACTGGATAGGTGGCTGGCGCCACGGATCAATAGGCTACTCCTCCGCCTGCGGTGCCAGCACCCTGGGTTCTAGTCTCAATCGGGGTGCCAGATTCTGTCCCAGTTGCTCCTCTTCCAGTTCAGCTCTCTGCTGTGGCCTGGGAGTGCAGTGGAGAATGGCCCAAGTGCTTGGGCCCTGCACCCGCATGGGAGACCAGGAGGAAGCACCTGGCTCCTGGCTTCGGATTGGCGGAGCATGCCGGCCATAGCGGCCATTGAGGGGGTGAACCAATGGAAAAGGAAGACCTTTCTCTCTGTCTCTCTCTTCCACTGTCTAACTCTGCCTGTCAAAAGCAAAACAAAACAAAACAAAAAAACCACTGGATAGGAGAGAAACGTAAAAAGTCAAACTCCTCATGTTCCTGCACAAGCCGCTGAATCATCAGCAAGTAAACTCCTGGCGTACTTTTACAAGTCTGGGCTAGGTCTTAGCTGCCCTTTTTCTCACTACTCCAAATCTTTGTCCATGGACATTCAGCACTTTCATGCTACCATGGGTGGCCCCGTAGGTATCTGAAGTGGGCAGTTATCTCCATAGCATTACTTCAAAAGTTAAAAAGAAAATCATCTTTCTTCACTAAATTGTCCAATGTACCCACCACACTGTCTGTAAGGCATATCTTGATTGTCTTCTTTAGATATTTTCTTTAGGATGAAGCCCATTTAGAACTCTACAATGAGTCAAGAAAATGTAACTGTTGGCTTTAACACCAACTAACTGCAACAAAATGTTGGACAACTCTCTTCATTTTCCCAACTATAACACCTGGGGCTTGGATGAGCGTATATAATATAGTTTATGGATTACTTAATGAAGTACCTCCTGGCACACAGTAGATACATGATGAGGGTCAGTTAATCTTTGCTCCTCCTGCCTTCTTCCTGCTTTATGTTCCATGATTAATCATATGTGTGACTTGCAAGTCTATTTGCTCATCAAGGAAAAGAGAGCAGAGGGTACAGGATGATGGAATTTTGATTTAGAGGACAGAGGTAAAGCATGGAGGTTCCTTGAATAAATGTTCAATGATAACCTCTTTATTTAAAATCTCTCTTCTAAGCCTGGTAAATGCACCAAAGGCCAGATTACAGCAATTAGAAGTCAACATTTTGGAAGTTATTTATGAGCTAAACTCAGCCTGAGCCTAGGATCCCCTTTTATAATCTACCTATGGATAACTAAGGTTTTCAATGTTGAACTTCTCTGAATGACGAGAAAAAAAAAAAGAGAAGAGAAAGTGAGAGGAATGAGAGGGAGACAGAGAGGTAAAGAGAGAAGGAGAAAAAGAACAGAGGGAGGACAAGGAGGAAGAGAGGAAGAAGAAGGATTTGGAATTCCTTGGGGAATCAAAAGATGTGGAGGTGAGGCAAATGAACTAGAAGAAAAAGAGAGAGGAGGGAAAAAAAAAAAACAAGAGAAAGAGGAGGGGAGACGGGAGGGGGAGAGAGAGAGAGAGAGAGAGAGACAGGGATTATGGGGAACACCATGGGTAAATGGCCAGTGAAAATTCCTCCGAGTTGGAAGGCTGAAGAACAACTTTAAAGGGAAGATGACTAATGTTCTGCTTAGATTTGTTTTTGTTGGTTCTTTAGTTCGAAATTTGTTTATGCTGGTTCTTTAGTTGGGATATTAGAATCATAATTATTATGTTCAAAAGCATTTTGATTTTTAAAGGAGTTATTTTTTTTGTTTTCTAAATAAAGGAATGGTATGAGGCTTATATCTGTTTATTCTAATCATTTTTAAAGCTTTATTTATTTACTTGAAAGGCAGTTAGAGAGAGAGAGAGAGAGAAAATCTTCTATCCACTGGTTCACTCTCCAATGACTGCAATGGCTGGGGCTGGGTCAAGCTGAAACCAGGAGCCAGAAACTGCATCCAGGTCTTCCATGTGGGTGCAGGGGCCCAAGCATTTGGGCCATTCTCCACTGCTTTCCAGGCGAATCAGCAGGGAACTGGATTAGAAGCGGAGCAGCAAAGACTTGAACTGGGATCCATATGGGATGCCGACATCACAGGTGGCAGCAAAACCCAATGTGTCACAACATCAGCCCCAATAGATTATTCTAATCTTAAATAAAGAATGCACATTGCAAGTCACATACTCTCTCCAAAAATCAACCAAAACTTTTTTGTAATAGAAGGGTTTGAATTTCCATAACACATAGATTAGTAATTGCAACTGATTTCCCCTAGGTCTTATGTGCATAGATGCCATCAACTAATGTTTGGGTTATACAGGCAAGGCAACCTGCATGGAAGCATATCAGCTATACCTAGTAGGTGATGTATTTTAAGTGCTGCTTCAGGGCACATTTTGTTCAAAGAATAGCAGCAGTTTAGTGCAGATACCAGCCTGGCCTATATCCTAACTTCTTTATGTTGAATACAATTATCAGCTTTCCCTTTATCTGTCCACTAAGAAACTTCAGATTCTAGAATACTGTTATTCCAATTGTCTCCTTGATGGTGTTCATGGTGTGCAAAGATGGAGACTGGGATCTGACTTAGCCATTTCCTCCTAACCTATCCAGCAATGCATTTGGTAAATTGGGTAGGTTAATTAATGCACCTTGGAGGGGCTGAGTCATCATGGCCTTTGTTGTCTGTGAATGAAGAGGTAGGTGGCTGCTGAACCATCTGGTTTGAATTATAATGCCTGGGCTACTCACCTTCCCTGAATTTCCATATTCCCACACTCACTGACATCTATCTGGGTCAAACAGTACTTTCCACCATGACTGACTGCATCCTGAGCTACCATGGTTTACCGTACACAATTAACATAAAGCAGATAGAGTAAGGAAGGTAAAAACCAAGGTGGAAATCTGAATCTGTAAGAAACCATTCTCCTGAGGAAAGTAGAAATGAGGGGGAATACAGATAAGTGGACAAGTAAATTGTTCTCTGACTCACCTGTCTTATAAAAGAGCTCCTATGTTCTACAATGTTACTGTCAAGCAATGTGGCAACTACTCCCTTATCTTTCTCCATCCCTGGTCTCCTGTTTTTCTTGTAGTTGACCCTGTCATGTTGCCCATATTCCTCCCTCTAGAAATTCTAAATGCTACCTGCTTTCAAAGACTACAAACTTTCTAGACTAGACTGTAAGCTCCAGAGGGCAGAACATCATGTCATCTTTAGAATATTCATATTATTGAATATTCTAGCACCTGGCATGGGATCTCCAAAGACAGTATGGAAAGAAGGAGGGGGAGGAGGAGAGGAGAGGAGAGGGGAGGGGAGGGGAGGGAAGGGAAGGGAAGGGAAGGGAAGGGAAGGGAAGGGAAGGGAAAGGAAGGGAAAGGAAGGGAAAGGAAGGGAAAGGAAGGGAAAGGAAGGGAAAGGAAGGGAAAGGAAGGGAAAGGAAGGGAAAGGAAGGGAAGGGAAGGGAACTAGCTCACTCTACCTCTGCCTCTTTAAACTATTGCATTTCTAGTCATTCCTTCATTCCCAAGGGTAGAATTGGGGTCTGCTCATTGTTTCACCTATGTGTGTGTGTGTCAACACCGTGACTGCAGAGAATTTTACATCAGTATTCAATCCCTCTCCAGGACATAATATGTTCTTAGGAAATGCTTGTTGATGAAAGGATGATTTGCTTAGAGAACTCACTGCGGGCTGTGAGCAGGCCCAGTGTTTTCAGCACTTGATATTGCTGCTCTTTGTTAGTGATAATCAGCACAATTGTTCCTCTCAGTAATCTCAAATAACAAAGCTGAGTGCTTAGAGCTGTGGAAAGAGAAACACAGCCAATTCCACACCCCATACTCCTCTGTGGAAACTACTCATAGCAAGGTTTTCTACCTGAATGACACTACCTCCTAAAGCTTCAGGCCCCATATTATCACTTTTCATGGTTACTATTTTTTTTTTCAAATAGACTCAAGCATAAGAAAGGGATTTCATTAGTTTTAGTGGCAGTCCTTGCTCTATCAGTAGAAGTCCTTAAGTTGCAGCTGCTGGTTAAAGATCATCTGGCTTTTCTCAGAACCCTACTGACCTGGAGATGATTTAACCTCTTTAAGCCTGGTTCCTTATCTCTGAAACAGGCTGTGGAGGCCCAGGAGATATGATCTACACCCTGACCCTTCTGATACCATCGATCCTTCTGCACTTTGAGACCACCAGACATATTACAGCTCCTGGAGACCCTACCTTCTACCTGCTCATGAAATTAATGTTCCACACTCTGCTCTTTCTCTTTTGGGGGAATCATTGCTCTCATGCTTCTCATATTTGCTTCTAGTTCTTTGATTTGGGGTCTCCCCAAACTCCATTTTTTGGGTGTATGAGGCCCAGAATCTTCTTGCTTCTAGGATTTGCAAATCCTCTAGGATTTGGAGGGGGCATTTATCCCACCTCTCCCCAGCTTCAGAGAGACACCTTCTTTATCAGTCCCACAGTGTGGGACACTTCTTCTGGGCTAACTGGCCCTAACTACCCTAGGGAGGAGGACACAGGAAAATATTATTAAAACATAAATTTTATCTAGCAGTGTTGAACAAGAAGTTTAGCAGAGATGATTCGGTCTTAACCTGGCTCCTGCCCTGGCCTTCTTGCCAAATGCACCCCACAAATGGGGTTCAGTTCTCTGTTAATCTACATCCACTCCTGATTCTGTTCGCGTCTGCTTATTCTGGTTCTCCATGTTACTTGCTATTCTCTCACTTTTTAGTCTCATCTCAATCTTCAAATTTGGTCCCTGAATGTTTGTGGCTGTGACTTGGCTCCTCTCAACAAGGCTTCTGGACTCCCTCACAGTCTTTTGAGCTATGTCTCCACCACATGCTTCCCTGGACCCTGGCACCCTGTTTTCCATCAACTGTCCCTATAGGCACATCCTATAGGTCTTCTGTCAGCTCCTGAGGCCAGAGGATCCAGTTAGAATGGTGGTCTTTCCAATCAAAGATTCTAGGGTTTTCTGAATCCCATGTTCAAATGCAAATAGGAAACATATAATTCTTCTCAAGATAAAGATAATTCTATAAATTTAGGAGCTCAGGGTACAGAACACAATGTAAGAAAAACTGAAAAGAGAAAAGAGGAGGATTCAGACTATCTGAGTGATAAGACAGGAGGAAAGAACACACTTACTGCTCCCTGAGAGTACTATCATATTTCCTATTTACCCAGAAAACTCACCAAATGTGTTTTTTGGATGAAATCTCTTGGTTGTAACATTATAGAAACAGTGAGTTTGCCAACTCCAAACTGGTGAGGACAGCAGGCACTCGAGCTTACGCTCAAAGAAACACAGTGAGGTGAAATCCTCTGAATTTTCTATTCCCTTCTGCTCCTTTCCCTCCTGTACTACCTGTGGTCACGCGTGGGGACTGTGGAAGACTTAATCAATGCATTGTCTAAAATTCTCAAGGAAACTGTCATTTGTCAGTATCATTTAATAGTATACTATAGAATTGATACTTTTTTCTTCAGATGCCAGAGAGAACCAGCCTATGTGCTCCTTAACTATCCCTTTATTTACAATCAGCATAGTCAGCAGGGTGCTAGAGTCAGCCAAGTAAATGAAGTTGATTCTTTTTGTTTGTTATCAAAGGTCCATTCCTTACACTGATGCTAAGTAGATCTTTGTGCAGCAGGGAACTGTAGGGATTATCTGTGTAGACAATGGAACACTGTGTTAGTGGATGGATGAGTGTGCATGTGTGTGGACATGATAAATGAAGGAAGCAGGCATGGAAACTGCTGCTGTGATACGTAGTTTTTCATCAAGACAAAGGTAGTATTGGAGTAATAACATACTCCATTGCCAATAATCCCTAAATAGACTCTATTTCATCAGGAGGCAGAGGTTAGTTAAAAGAATGCCATCTGATGGGGTAGAGGAACAGCCAGGGGAAGACTGATTGGCTGTCTGACTACCATGGCTTAGCAAAATAGTGACTTTATAATGGACCAAGGTTCTAGGTCTCAGCCTTGAACAGAAAAACAACTCATTCAGCATCTCCTACTCCATGGTAGAGGGGCCAAGCAATTTCATACAATTCTATTTAAATCACACAGCAAGCCTGCAAAGTGGGTATTGTAACTCTACCTTACTTGAGATTCAGAACGTCAGGTATTTGCTTCAAGATTCATAGATGATGCCTGGTAGAGGTAGGATTCAGAAATATCTTTGAAGTACTCTAAAGTTGGTACGTTTAATTACTATGCAATATCACTTCTCCTTGCAGAACCCAAAATTGGAGCAATTGATATACTCAGGGATGACTGTTAGTGAAGACAAGAATTACAGATCTCACAAGAGACTGCTGAGTAAGACACGGGATTCATTTGTATAACTCTCCAGTGGCCAGAATGCCAGGGGCACATAGCAGTAGTGAGGTACTCCACGAACTGAGTCAAGAACCAGAATATTTTGTGGTGAATGGGAACAAAAAGACAGTGAGGCGGGCAGTTTTGAGAGCATTCCTGTGAATAGGAAGCCTGGGCTTCTGCAGAACAGATTTAGAGACCCTCTCCAGGCATACCTGGACTCAGAGTTCCCTTTACGTCTCACTGCTGTCCATTCAATTTTCTGATGACATGTTCTACTTTTTATGTGCTCGTGTTAAAAAAAAACCTATTTGAGAAGCAAAAGGACAGAGGAAGACAGATGGGAGACTTCCTATCTTCCTGTTCAGTTGCTAAAAGCCCACAGCCACCAAACTGAAAGCCAAGAACTAAATTCACATGTCCCACATGGATGGCAAGAACCCAAGCCCTTGGGCCATCACCACTGTGGAGTCAGGAGCCAGAGATGGGAATTATATCCAAGGACTCCAATGTGGGATGTGGATTCCTATCTGGCATGTTAACCACTAGGCTAAACACCTGCCTCTGTCCTTATTTTTTGACTTAGAGCTAATACTAACTTTATACTTGGCCAGAGAAGACACATTTTCTCCTTTGTCATGAGTTAATGTAACCAATTTAATGATCAAAGAACTACTACTTTATCTTCTTTCTCCAAGTTTCTATAGAGAAGATGTGTTCACTATGACTTGGGAGACATTAGCAGGCATAATTGGTTGACTACCCACAATCCCTTGTCCACCTTTCTCCTTTCTGAGCTTTCATTGGAAAGGACATTTTTGCTGCTATGGTTTATATAGAATGCAGAGTGTCAGCTGGATAGTTGCTTTTTGCTTTGGTTGTAGGTAATTTCAGCAGTGTAACCTTGGAGTGATTTCTTTGGCTGTATTCAGCTGTGTCTATGAGTGTCACAGTTGTCTAGTCTGCAACAGTATATGGAGGCACATGTGTTACTTTGGGCTTGCAAAGCTGTGTGTCTTCAGGCCCCAGAGAGTTAGGTGTCAATCACACTGGAGTTTCTCATGGCAGTAGCCATGTTTGTAGTGCTGTGGGGCACAGCACAAAGGAAGCTGTCCTCTTATTCCACCAGGTAAGCCTGAGTGATATGGGGGCTTGGGGACACCAACAACTGTTGTCCTGGCAACTGTGTGATATCAATCATACCTTTCCCAGTTCCTAGTCAGTAGGCATTGGTGGTACTGAGTCCCAATCACGTGGAAGTAAAAGGGACCTTGCCCAGGTCTCGTGTATTGAATACAAGTTATGCTGAAGATTCTGCCTTGACAGGTGTGGGCCTGGAGCAGTGGAATACAGGTAAGGTGTTTCCCCGGTTTTGAAGGCTGGGTTCAAGTGACTCTGAGGGATATAGTACTAACAGTGAAAGTCCCTGGGTGCAGGGAGGGAAGGGTAACTTGCCCTTGTCCCATGGTAAAAGCACAGGTTATACTGGGGATTGTGCATTGGCAGCCGTAGGAATGAGACAGTGGAATGGAGAAAGAGCCTTTCCCAAGTCCCACAGGGCAAGTGCTGGTGTTCTTGGGACTTACGGAGCCAATAGTCACAGTCCCACAGCTGCAAGATGCAATGGTGACTGTATCCAGGTCTCACATTTTACAGGTAGGTTATGCTGGGGATTGCGCACTGGCAGGCACAGATTTGGAGCAATGGAATGTAGATAGGGTTCTGTCCAGATCCCGTAGGATCAATCCAGGTGACTGTAGAATATAGCTCCAATAGTCTGTCTCAGAGCTGCAGAACTCAGAGGTAACTTACCCACAACTGATAGTTTTTCAAAGGTTATGCTGAGGGCTGTGCACTACAGATGTAAGCTTATATCAGTAGAATACAGCTAAGGCCTGACCCAGATCCCACAAGCAAGCATGCTGTCCATAGATATAACAGAGCAAACAGTAACAGACTCAGAGTTGCAGGATACCTTGGGGTCCTTACCCAGGTCCCTCAGGGTAGTTCCAACAGTGACAGTCCCAGAGCTACAGAACTCAGAAGGTACCTTATCCAGTGATCACAGGTTATACTCAGGATTATGCATCAGCGGGTACAGGCCTGGAGTAGAGAAATGCAGATAGGACCTTCCTCAGGGCCCACGGGGGAGTGCTGGTGACTCTGGGACTTACACAACCAATAGTCATATCTGAGAGTTGCCATATGCTGTGGGTTCCTTATGCAGATCTCACAGAGTGAGTGCAGATTATTCTGGAGATTGTGGACTGACAGCAGGCATCCTGAAGCAGAGAAATGCAGACAGGGCCTTCCGTGTTCCACCAAACAGCTTGAGTTATTCCAGAGATTGTAGCATCAACATCTATAGTCCCAGAGCTGCAGGACAAAGAAGGGACTGACCCCAGTTCCCACAGGGCATGGAAGGGTAATGATGGGGCTCGTGCCCTGCCCGACCAACAGCCTTTCTTAATAGGTACAGAAGGGGGCTTCCTTAGGTCAGATTTTTTGGGTTTGTGTATAAGCAACTGCTGGCCCTGAACCCCCAGAAGCAAAGGGGTATGTCCCTGCATCATGCAGAGCAAGTAAACTCGACTCTGGAACTTTTGCTTAGCAAACCCACAGCTGGTAAGATGCAGATGTGCCATGGCTCTGGCTTGGGAGCCTTTGGTGTTATGGGGCTGCTTATTGTACCCTAAGGGAGAATGCAGTTTAGCAGTCATTGTATTGCAGCACCTTGTGTCTAGTGCTTTGGGTGGGAGGCAATGTGGTTTCCTTTTCAAAAGCAAAGCAGTTGCTTGGACCTCCCTCACTTTTTAGATGGGATGTAAGTCCAGTGAGGACTGTGGAATCCTCCTATAGTTAGCACTGCCATCTGCAGTAATGGTGTGGGTTGTGGAATTTTCAGCTTACCTTTTCCTGGCCTAATGGAGTCCTCCCACCCCCACTGGGGAGCCAGGGTAGGAGTTTCTCTGTGCTTTTTTCTTGTCTCAATGCTGGCTTTCTAAGCCTCTGAGCTGTGTAGAGTTCCCCCCACTTCCTTACTGAAGTTCTCCCTTAGTCAAAGTCCTGCAGCCATGGTCCCTCCTTTGCTGCTCTGGTTCTCCGTGACAGAGATGAGTGTAGGCCCTCTCTATTCAGCCATCTTGGATATTTCCACCCCAAATTATATTTATTTTTTTTTATGTCACAAAATCACAATGGGATTTGCTTTTTCATGGGAAGAGAGAGATTGATAAACTAGGAAACTACGTATTATATTAGAGGAAGATAAGTTTTATGAAAAATTAAAATGTAGAGTGATATTTATGTTTGGGCACACCCAAAAGAAGACCCTGAGACAGGGGCTTTGATAGTATCAGCTTACTAGGACATGATCCCAGAAAGCTTAAGTGAGGGAGAAGGAAATAGAGAAGAGAGAAATGCCAACTAACTGCTGGTTTATGAGCAGTTTTCTGTATTGAGCAGGGAACTCAACCCTGCTGGAGAACCACTGAGCGTCTCAGTATTGCTCTCCTGAGGACCAGGAAACCTGAGTTATTTATCTACCAACTTCCTCCCTCATTAGTTGAGAGACACCCCTGAGGGCATTAAATCCTCCACTCTTCAGGGCTATTCCCAGCAGGCTCAACAAGCTTCAGTGGTGGAGAAAACTCTCAAGAAAACAGACAGAAAAGTGAGGTGCCCAGTGAGGGCTGTCCACCACAACCCAGGTGAGACCTGAAGATGACTTAGGGGTTATGGGCAGGATGTCCACAGCATCTGTTCCTGTAGGGTAAAGGGGTTTCGGTGTGCAGAGAGGTGGGGGGATTTTTATAGTTTATTAAACAGAGCAGTCAAGGTGATATTTATACAAAGACTTGAAGCCTGTAAAAATCTGAAGCAGAGCATTACAAGAAGAGCAAAGAGCAGGGCCAAGACCTACACTGGGGGTGTGCCTGGAGCACTGAAGGAAGAGCAAAGAGGCCAGAGTGACGAGAGACCAGTGATCATGGAGACAAGTGATACCTGAGGTCAGAAGGGCTACTGGGCACTGTGATTCTGAAAGTGGTTTGGGTGTGTCCTCCAAGAGTTCATGTGTTGAAATTTGATCACCATTGTGAGATATTAGGAGGGAGGAAATTAGTCCAAATATGGTGTTTAAAGATAGGACCTTTGTGAGGTGATAGAGATCAGATGAAGTCATCATGGTGGACTGAGTACTGATGGCTTCCTAAGAAGAGACAGACCAGGGGAGACAAAGAGACACACACCCCTGTATCTTGTAATGTGTTACCCTGTGCCACTCAGGGCTCTGCCACCAAGAAGGCTATTCCGGATGTGGACCCTAGAACTTCCAAAACTTTGAGCTAAGTAAACCTTTTTTCTTACTAAAATTATGCAGTAATGCAAAATGGAATAATACAGGGGGACCCAGAGCATGGCAGGCAATGCAGCCTGTCAGAAAGATACTAGCTTTTACTCTAAATGAAACAGGAAGGCATTGGAAGATCCTGAGCCCTGTGTTGCAATTCTCTGGAAAAGTCTGTTGATGGTCTTTCTGGAGATGACTTGTATTGTAATAGGTTCTGGAGCTCCACTCAAGAAAACAGAAATGAAAGGCTAGGGAGCTCTCTCAGGTAGAACAGCCTAGGTCCAGGGGCCAAAAGCAGAGACAGCCTTTGCTGCTGCTTCTTCTTTTTTAAGATTTATTTTTATTTATTTGAAAGACGGAGTTGCAGAAAGAGGTAGAGAGAGAGAGAGAGAGAGAGAATCTTATATCCACTGGTTCATTCCCCAGATGGCCACAACAGCAGGAGCTGTGCCGATCCGAAGCCAGGAGTCAGGAACTTCCTCTGGGTCTCCCACGTGGGTGCAGGGGCCCAAGGACTTGAGCCATCTTTTACTGCTATCTCAGGCCATAGCAGAGAGCTGGATCGGAAGAGGAGCAGCCAGGATTAGAACAGGCGCCCATGTGGGATGCCAGCACTTCAGGCCAGGGCATTAACCCACTGCGCCACAGTGCCAGACCCAAGCCTTTGCTTCCTAAGAACACCTTAAGTTCCATTTATTGGAAACATAACCTTTAGGTGCACTATCTTTGAAGGATTTTCATGTTGGCCATTCACCAGTGTAGGAACTGAATGCTAGTCTGTAGGTGAAGTTCTTGGGATATAAGGCAAAATAATAATGATAATACAATAATTTAATCTTGGGCATTATCTTCTACATTATTCTTTGATTTTATGCTTCCAGACTTAGGATAGTTTACTTCTCTTTCTTACAATACCTTAATTGGGAAGCTCTACTTTTATATTTAAGTATTATAAAGATCACATTCAATTAGCAAGTTGCATCACAAGTTCTCTGGATCCCAGTTATAATCTATATTGACTAAATTTTATATAAGAATATTTTTTAAAGTATTGGTACTGAAATGGTAACATGGGCGATTTTCAATATATTTATTATATATTATGATTACTGTATAATTCTTTAATTTCCAACTGAATGTATGGCTCTTTTTAAAGTACAGGTAAACAACTATTTGTATTTGTGTAAACAAGAAAGGGTTATTTGTTACTATACCAAGTAAAGGTAAGAACTGTATCAAGAACAGGAGGGACTGATAAGTTTTGGTGTTCCCTCTAACTAATACAGTAGAAAGGAGATTGAACAAGTAAATAGTACCAGTGGCCACATATCATAGCCAAATAAAAAACAGATCAATTAACCAAATCTCCTGAGGAGAAAAGTTATACAGACTTTATCTCTCTTCTCGTTAGTGATAAGAATGCTTGATGAATTCTATTACATTATAATAAAATGTTAATAAAGGGTATAAACGTTTTATAATGCTAGCAAAGACTACATATTGCAATGATAGAACAATGGATTTCGTAACACTAGCCAAGCAACATTTAAATAATATATCATCATATCATTTCATGATGAGACATAAGTTACAAAATAATAAGGACTGATGTAAAGTGTGCACTTGAAATTTCTTATTAATGTAATGACTTAAATTTAACTAGAAAAAAAGGAAGCTCAACCTGACAAACAGTAAGTTGGATTTGAATCATGTCTAGGGAAACAATAAAAACAAGAGTTAAGGCAGAACTTATAAGCCTGGATACTTTGAGAAGGGATTTTTTAGTTTTGATTTTTTGACTTTGTATCTGGAAAGATTACCTTAACTCTGGGAAGGCATCAAAATATGTGATTGAAATGGTAGAAAAACATTTAAATATATAGAACTACAACCTAAATAAGAACAATAAATATATAAATAATTAAGACACTAATGAAGCTTTTGCTGTCAATTCTTTAGAATAAGACTAAATATTAGTGGTATATATTCCAAGATAATTGTATTTTTGTGTATTTTATTTTGCTCCTGTGGGATTTGAAGTGTCCAAAAAAGTTAGTCATATTAAATTTATATTTTGTGTTGAAATGCCTCTAAGGAACTTAATTATTGATTGTAATTATTGTTAATACTTCTATAATAATATGTTTACTTTTCTTTTATATATATATGTAAAAGTATGCATGTGTATTTTTGTATCTACACATACATGTAATACATATTTAATAGTTGATTTCTTATATTTAAGAAATTTTTATTCATTTGAAAGGCAGAGTTTCTATCTGCTGGTTCACTCCCGAATGGCTGCAAAGGCTGGGCCTGGACCAGGCCTAAGCTAGGAGCCTAGAACTCCATCTTGGTCTCCCACGTGGGAGGTAGGGGTCCAAGTACTTGGGCCATCCTCTGCTGCTTTCCCATGTGCATTTTCGGGCAACTGGATCAGAAGTGGAACAGCCAGGACTTAAACTAGCAGTTCTGCATGGGTTGCTGCCAGCTGTACCACAATGCCAGTCTCATAAATTGATGTTTAAGGAAGATATTCTTCACCAATGTTAATGTTGCAGACATGAAATAATCTAATCAGTACTTGGCTTTTCCGGCACACTAAACAAGTACTGTTTTGAGAAAGTTCCATTAAAAGTTTAAGAATGTCAAATAATCAGTGAAACATCTAATTTAGACATGAGAATTTCTAGAAGGGCTTTGTCCCTACCCCAAAGATCATTGTTGTAGTGACTTCACCAGCAACCACTGATTCCTTGTTTCTTTAAGCAAATGGGCATGCCAGTAAGGTCCTGGAGTGTGTACCTCCTAGGCTGAGTCTCCCAGAATGCTAGAGAATTTCTGGTATGAGCTGACACTTTGCATTCTTTTTCCACCAGTCTCCGAGTGAAGCACCTTCTCTTCTGTCTACTGATTCTGGATCTATACGGAGTCACAATGGACTAAGGTCCTTTTATTTAGAATATTCTGGCAAGTCATTAGCCTGGTTTATAGCCCACTCCTTACCTAAAGCACTGATGGCAGAGAAATAGCTTGTGAGTACAGAAGAGGAAATTAATTAGGAAACAGATACTTATTACTTTTCATTAGTAGTTGCCATTTTACATTTTTCTTTTGATTACTTTCCTTGTGCCAGCTCAAATCACTGGCTTTTCCAAATGAAATCTCTGGCTACTCAATTCTTTGACACTTCTTGATGAAAACCCCCTTCCTTTTCTAAGTTTTCACAGATATTTCATATCCTAGAGTCTTGATGGTAAATTTTTCAGAGATTAGTCTCAGTACTAGGCTTTAATCTCCTTTTTCTGAATGTCAGTAGCACACAAGATTGAGACCACATTTTCCACTTAGATACTGACTTTCTGGAGCCCTCAAGCACTGAGCCATTTTGTTTAGCTGAGCTTTGCAGATCATTAAGAGTTAACATCTGTGAAAGCATTCAGCCTATTTGGGTTTGCTGCATAAAATCACTTTAGGAGCAAATATTTATGCTTATGTGCTTCACATTTTGTAGAGAACATTTCTGTAGACCTATGCTTTAAAATCATCTGAGCCCACTTACTAAAATGTAAATTCCTACCCCCACACCAGATATACTGAGTGGATCCTCTGGGGATAGGATCTGGGAATGTAAATTTTCATGCAGAGTGAAATTTGGGATTCACCATCCTAATGAAAAGGCATTGGGATTTTGGATGACTTCAACACAGTGTAGCTGACTCAGTAACGATGCCACTGTTCACCTAAGACTTCAGGTTGTATATGTCTGTATTTACACCTCCATTTCCTCTCTTCTAAACACGTTTAATATTTGATATCACCTAACAATTTTATACTTCATACTTCTTTTTCAAATGACACTGAAACAATTAAGTAGCCATTCCCTGAAATTAAGTGGCTCATCTTGGCATGGTGTTGATGTGTTGGGGAAGTCTGGGAAATAATTAGGAAATATTGGATAAACAGAAATTGAGCATCTCCTCACTCCCATTTAGTGCCATGAAATTTTAGCTGGGATTATAGGGAATAAGGTCATAACCAGAACAGAACTATTAATAGCCAAGAACATAATAAAGGATAGACGATAGGCTGAGCTAGAGAGAAGGATGTTGTAAATCCCATCAAGGAATTTGGGCATTATCCTAACATAGTAATGAGAAGCATCTTGTGATAAGTTGTTAGACAAATGACTGTTGCACATTATTATCTTGGATATGCACTATGAAAGCCTTTTTATGATTCATGTTACTTTATAACACAACTGCATAAATACAATAAAAATAAAAATCAAGAAATATTACCCAGAAAGAGAAAAAAATGAAGTGACAAAGAAAAAAGGAGAAAGACAGTAGATCGAGGGGAGATGGAGAGATATTAATAAAAATCTGTAATTTTTATTCTATTAATTTTAAACTATTATTAAAAATAGATTCTGTATATTTTTACTTTTATCTTAGCAAAAATCATTGCCTCCCATCACATCAATCTCTCTCCAGAAATAGTTTTCATTGCAGTTAAGTCTCTGTAGTAGAGATTCCTAATGTTTTTTCATTTTGTCTTTCTAACCTCCAGGCCATGGTAGATATCTTTCTTTTTCCACACACCAGCCTATCCCCATTGCTGGGTAAGCTTATTTGACTCCTCTGGCTATCAGTGTAAGACTGTATCTCATTTTCTCTCTATTGTATTGATCTTGAAGGAATCTTCAGGTTAAAAAATCATGAAACTAAAGATCAAAGTAGCCTGGAATTCTGAACCCACAAGTAGAGTCAGCTCCTCTCCAGTCTCCTGAAACCTTAGCGGTCTTCACATGTGTGGGAAATAAACTTTCGTTGTGTCATAAGCTGACCATTGAGAACATTTGTGGCATGAAGCTCTGAAGCACACAGCTTTGCTCTCCATAGATTTTATGGGCCAAGCCTGTTCCCATCTTTGGATTATTGCCCAGGAGTTTGTCCTAGGCTGAATCATTCTTCCTCCAACAAGTCCTCTACCTCCCCTTGCTCCCCAACCTGGCTAACTGTTGCTCATCCAGTTTCTCAGAGTGATTTCATTGAAACTGAAGCCCTCAAATCTAGAATGAAATGTGCCTCCCAGATGCTCCCATAAAGCTCTGTTGCTCCTTTATTACAGCATTTACCTCTGCATATGGTAATTGCCTGATTACTAGTTCTGTTCATTACTAGACTCTAAGCCATTAAGTGCTGGAAGCATGTCTACCATGTTCATCATTACATTTCATCTTTTACTACAGTGACTAATACGAAAGTGTTCACACAATACTGATTGAAAGAAAAGTTGGGGGAAGAATACCTAAGGGATGGGAAAGGCTAAAGTTTAGGACACACACACAGGCAATCCGCAGGATTGACCCAGACAGTCACCGGTGTGACGTTTTACATGAAAAAAAAGCACACTTAAAGCAAACTGGACATCTTATATAAATCATCATCATGTTCAGGTGTGTCTGAAGACATCTGAGTCCCAGTGGGATCTTCCTTTTCATTACCCTCCAAGCTCAGCTACCTCTGTACATGTAAAGCAATGATTTCTGTGTTTTGGGGATGGACTAAAGATCATTTTCCAATCATGCAAAAATAACAAAGATAACAAGGATTGATAATTTAAAATATTAGTAGAAGTAGAAGACATGTCTATAAATGGAACAACCAAATAAGCAAATCCTATGATCCTTCAAATTCCTGGAAATGATGAAAGATTATGTTGGAATAATAAAATATACTAAAAACAAGAGTATTGATTAGAAATCTGTCCATGAAGAGTTAGAGCAGTACTTCCTGACTCACAGTTTGCTGCCAATCTTTCTTCCAATTTCAAGAGAGATGGGACACTTAGTCTTTGGTGTAATTAAAATAGATTTGAGTCATCAAAGAGGAAAAGACAGTTCCTATTGAGTGGTGAGATTCTCACCATCCTTTCTTCCACTTAACCCCAGCATGCCAGAAACCAGCTTAATCTATTAGGCAAGAGAATGCTTCATTTTTCTTTGGAGAAGCTAGAAGCCCTCAGAATTAAGACCTATAGATTTGACAATTAGAAGATAAACACTAATGAAAAAGCTGACTTGGAGGCACTGTTGTGGTACAGCAGTATAAGCCTCTTTTGGGATGGTTTCATCTCATATCGGAGTGCTGGTTCAAGTCCTGCCTGCTCTACTTACAGTATAGCTCCCTGCTAATGTGCCTGGGAAGCTGTGGATGATGATTCAAATATTTGAGTCCCTGATACCCATGTGAAAAACTCAGGTGGAGTCCTTGCTCCTGGTTTCAGCCTGACCTGGCCTTGGCTGTTGTAGCCAATTGGGGGATTGAGTCAACAAATAGAAATATCAATCCCTACCCCTCCCCTGCTCCCTCTCTCAAATAATCTTTGCAAAAAGAAAAGACAAAAATGTGAATTGCTTCCAATCACTCTACAGTGAAGCCTATAGTTCAAAAGGCATGCCAAAACACGGAGAACTTCACCTCCACTTTGTGGTCCTTCAAGATTAAATATTAATGGCAATATTATGTGGCAATATAGTGGCAAGACAATGCAATGGGGAAAAGGGAAAATCTTTTTTAAGCATGTAGTTTGCAACAACTGGGCATCTAAATAGATAGTTGAAATGAAGCTTAACTCCTACCTTACTTCCTTCACAAGGAAAGGATTTGAGGCATACCATGGACTTAAAGAAAAACTATAAAATGTCTATGAAAATGTCTTTGTTACTCTGGGGTAGTTATGGATTTCTTAGAACACATAAAGCAATTTTTAAAAATTCATAAATTTTTAGATTAATGTCTTTCTAAAGTATATTACCTCCTTTTTTTCAAACAGAATCCAGATTATATTTTACTCTATTGAGATGTCTCAAGGACTTCATTATAGACCTTAGATATGGTACTGTCTACCAATCTGATATTGCCCTGGGAAGCTAGCAATTATAGGACTATTTGCTAAAAGTAACTTAAGACTGAGGTGTTTTGTTTTGTTTTTCCTGTTTTAATTTTTACTTCTGATTTTTTTAAAAGTCCTCTATATTATTAGGGTGCCAGCTCTCACTTCTTACATTCCTATCTGGGGTTCTAAATTCTATCTGCAAGGCAAGAATTGGAAATATTTCCTTTTTCTTTTCTTCTCACAAGAGTGTGTTTCAATAATGAAAAACATTTAATAAAACAATACAATTTTTTTAAAGATTTATTTTATTTATTTGAAAGACAGAGTTACAGAGCGAGGTAGAGACAGAGAGAGAAAGAGAGAGAGAGAGGTCTTCCATCCGTTGGTTCTCTCCCCAAATGACCGCAATGGCCAGAGCTGAGCTGATCTGAAGCTAAGAGCCAGGAGCTTCTTCCGGGTCTCCCAGGTGGGTGCAGGGACCCAAGGACTTGGGCCATCTTCTACTGCTTTCCCAGGCCATTGCAGAGAGCCAGATGGGAAGCCGGGTCTTGAAATGATGTCCATATGGGATGCCAGTGCTTCAGGCCAGGGCTTTAACCCACTGTGCCACAGCACTGGCCCCAAAACAATACAATTTCTACCCTGTTTTTTTTCTGTTATGGCCTTTATATTATTTTGTCTATATTCCCTTTACATTACAATCTTCATGAGGGCAAAGAGTACCTATTAAGTGCTAAGCATAGTTCTAGGTGGAGGTCATACAGAAGTGAACATACAAAATAAGCTCTTCTCATGCTTACAGGAGTAGTCTAAAAGGAAGCAACAAGCAATATAGAAATAAAGAAATTTACAAGGAAAATATCAGAGAGTAATAAGTGCTATTTATAAAAGGAGAGTGATAATGCCAGAAGCTTTTAGTTTGAATGGTCAAGGAAGACTTGTCTAAGGAATTGACATTTTACCTGGGGATAAGAAGAACAAGTCATATAAGCGTGAGTTGGAGTAGAGGAGGCAAGTCCTAGAAAAGGAACCAGCTGGCGCAGAGGTCTTGAGGCAGGAGCAAACCTGGCCAGATAGAGAAAATGAAATATCAGGCGGCTGAAACTTAGTGAGTGAGGGGAAAAAAGAAATGAGATGAAATCAGAGGAAGGCAGGGTCCAGATCACCCAGGGTTCTGGAAGCCGGAACGAGCAGCGTGGTGTCAGTTTCTGAGTGTAGTAGAAAACTGCTGATGAGTTTTACATAGGGAAACACATGATATGATTTATGTTTACAAAATACCACTACAGCTATTGGGTGCAGAATGGAAAGGTTTAAAAGTGGAAGTAGGTACTGAACTCCAGGCTTACCAGGACGAGATGAAGAGTGGTATATATTAATAGTATTCCAGAAGGAGAGAAATGTATGGCTTCAGGTTGTGTTTTGGAAGCAGAATCAATAGGATTTGCTGATGGCTTTGAGGAAGGACTAAAAGAGGTGGAAAGAATTCAAAGATAGTAACTAGACTTTCACCTCGAACTACCAATAGTGCTATTTACTTAGATAAGGAAAATCAGAGGAAAAGCAGTTTAATGGGATAGGCAAAGAGTTTGTTTTGGCCTCAGTATTTTAAGATGCCTTTAGACATCTATCTGGAGCTATCTAATACATAATTGGATATAGCAATGTGGAATTCTAAGGAAATATAGCAAGAGTCAAGGAACATCTATCTGCCTATAGATTATATTTAGGATATGTACAGCTGTGAAACTGGTGGGTCACAGAGGGTGGTTGTGTAAATCAATGCTGTCCGACAGAAATGTAATGCAAGCCACACATGTGAACCTCTTATCAATTTCAAATTTTCCAACTGTTTCATTAAGAAAGTAAAAAGAAGTTAATTTTAATAATATAATATATTTCACTTACATACTCACAGTATTATTCTTTCAACATATAATCCACACAAAATCATTATGAGCTACTTTACTTTTTATTAAACTAAGGCTTTGAAATCTATACATGTGAATACAGCACACTTCAATCTGGAGTAACTACATTTCAGGTACCCAATAGCCACATACAGATAATGGTTACCCAGAGGAAACTGCAAAGATGTAAAAGAACCTATAACCCAAGAAGTGCACTAATGCACAATATTTAGAAATCAAGCACAGTAAGAGAATACAGGTAAGGGGTATCCATGGATGGTAGAGTCAAGGACGAAGAGAGGAGAATGTTTCAAGAAGATAGTGGCCAGCTATGCCAATATTTCTGATACAAGAAGCCAGATGAGCACTGATAAATAATCCTTGGGTTAAACTACAAGGATGACATTGTTTATCATAGTAAGAACAGTTTTAGTAATGTGGCAAGAATTGAAGCTATTGCAATGGATGGGAGAGACAATGTAAGGGGAGGAACAGAAGTAGTGACCAGAATTAACTATTTCAAGAAGTTTACTATGCAGAAAATATAGGAAAAAGGCAGGAATTTGAAGGAATGGGGATTGAACTTTTTGTTGTTGTTTTAAGCTAGAGAGATACCAGAACATACTTGTGTGCTGAATGGAGGTGAAAAGATGCATAATGAAGAAGAGAGAAAGGATAATTACAGTAGATTCTAGGAGATAGTGAGAGTTGGATCCAGGGCAAAAGAAGAGGTACCGTATTTGCCAGGATCAGGGACATTTTATCTTAAATAACACGAGAGGAAACCGCATCTCAAGAGCATGTAGGTTGGGAGCTAGGAAACTGGAAGAAGAGAAAGTTCTTTGTTTAGGGTTTGCTTCTACTTTCTTAATGAAATATAAGACAAAGTCAAGAGTGGAAGGGAACCAATGTGTGAATTTCAAGGAGAGAGGATAAAAAAGTAAGAAATAGCTTGAAGAGTGAAAAATTGTACATCGCCTGCTTTAGTGCCTTTTTGAGATTTAGGATCATTGTGTGTGTGTGTGTGTGTGTGTGAGAGAGAGAGAGAGAGAGAAAGAGAGAGAGAGAGAGAGAGAGAGGTAGAACATTCAACTGTGCTGTGTGAATTGCAATTCCAGAACTAGTGGTGATAGCATTTAAGTAGGTTTGAGTTTAGCCTGATAGGTTCAACAAAAGGAAGGGGGCTGGTGATTTATAAGAATATTTATAAATCAATGATTAGAGTGGTCCACAACCTTTTCAATGAGTAAGGAGGAAAGGGCATAAGTGGGTTTACAGGCAGTAGAACCAATAGATTGATGATTTGATGGCATTAAGGACTTTTTTTAAAGGAATAATATTTCTAAGAAATGAGCTAAAAGTGTTAAATCTGAGGGACATCGAACAGTTGAAATTTTTGTAGATTTTGGAGATTAAATCATGGTTCCTGGGTTAGATAAATGAGGTAGGACGATGGGATAGATCATTGGAAGGGAAACAGTTGAGGAAAACCATGGCCAGAGTGATGAAGGGATCATTCACATAGACACTTGGACAGTGAAATGTCTAAGAAGATGATGAGAGTAGAGTAGTATAATAGAAGGCAGTCTAGTGCTAAAGTCATCATAGAAAAAAGAAATACCCAGAGGTAGGTACTTAATAGTAACAAGTAGAGGAACTGTTGGTTAAAGGACTTGATGTTTAAAAAGCAGGAGGAAAATGATCTTGAAGTAAAAATTGGAAACAAGACTTAGATGTGAGGAAAAAAATTAGCTTCCATTGGTAAAGGTCTAGATTTAGTAGGGCAAGAAGTAGAAACAATGTTGCTCAGGGGAGCAAATGTTGTTCAAATTCAGGGGACACAATTTACATGGGAGATCATGTAAGTGGTAATTTCCTGACTTGTGTGACACTTCCATAATGGAAAGGGAAAATTTAGAAAACTGGAAGAATGTGGAGGTATTTTCTGATGACTCAGCATGAGTTTCAAAGGGTCAGGTGAGAGAGTCGGATCCACAGGTATACAGAAATGCCTGGCAATGAGAACCCAGGTGTTATGGTAGTCTGGAGGCTCCAGCATCCTGCACTTCAGAAACACATCCATCAGTTAACTTAGGTTCCTAACTGATTTGTGCTATTCAATGTCATTTATTTCAGGCCTCATTTTTGATAGCATTTTAAATCATGTGATTGCAAGCGTCTTACCTCCAGAAGCCTATTTTCAGTCTGCAACAGCCTGATCTAATTTGGTTGCAGGTGTTTCGGAGTCAGACAATTTCCCCAGCACAGGCAAGGTCAGGCAAATTTGTGTGATTCCTGGCCTTTGCTACTCTTCCGCCTGCCTCCAAGAGCATGGAAGAGAACATTAGGTTATTTGGATAAATGTCCAGCTGCCTGTATGGGGCACGGCTGTCTACAAAATTGGCTTCCTGAATATTTCTATTACCAGGCCCTGAGTATATCTATGTAACCCTGAGTCTGCATTCCTGGGAAATCTTTGTGTTTAAGCCAACACTTAGAGAGCCTTTCCTTTCTTTCCAGAGGCATGAGAGGTATAGTTTTCTTAGAGATTTTTGAATTACCAAAGAATGGTAAGTGACATTTACCTGCTTTGGAAACCATTAAAAATCAGGTAGGAGCTATTGAACTGCCGAGACATAGAGCTCAGAATCCAAGCTCCTTGATAACCTGGATCTCATGTCACCATATCCCCACCCTTTGAAGCATTCACTCATCACATTGATAATGCCACAGTTATTTGCAGTGTGTAAGTAATAAGTGTCCATGAATACTCAACTCTAAGATTCTAATGGTAGAGACCATGTCTTTCCCTCATGCTCACTACTATTCCCAGCACCTAGGATATTGTGGGTAACATTCATGCATCTCCCCATCCTACACCACTGCCTGTCTGGTAGCTTCTCACATTTTCCCTGGTCTCAGGGTCTCTGGCTTGTCTCCTGACAGCCATCCATACCTGCCACACTCAAGGGCACCCTGGGTTCGGAACCACTCTTCAGTGCCTTCTTCTGAAAATGAAGATCAAAGAGGGTCCACATACACATCCTGTCCACCCAAAAGAAATTGTTGGTGATGTCATTCTGGCAATGGCCAGTGAAATAAACCTTATCCTGGGCTCAAATCCTCATTCTAGCATTTATCTATGAACTTGGGTAGGAGATTCAGCCTCTCCAAGTCTCAGTTTTGCTGCTTGCAAAATGGTGATAATCATTACCCACTTCACTCTGCTATTGGGTTTGGCTAACTGAGATATTATCTTAGCACAAGAGTGCTTCAAAAAATTCGTGGAAAATGGAATTAAAAGATAAATCTATCATGTGCAAAAAATCTTGAAAGCTACATGTAGTATTTTCAAATTTTTTTGAAGACTCCCTCATACTTGTGGATTTCAAAAGCTTGCACAAATTTTTTTGCAACAAAATTAATTTAACTTTTAATTCTATTTTCACTAACTTTCTGAAGTACTCTTTAAAAAAAAAGATTTATTTTATTTATTTGAAAGTTACAGAGAAAGGTAGAGACAGAGAGGTCCTCCATCTGCTGGTTCACTCCCCGGATGGCCACAACGGACAGAGCTGTGCCAATCTGAAGCCAGGAGTCAGGAGCTTCTTCTGGGTCTCCCATGTGGGTGCAGTGCCATCTTCTACTGCTTTTCCAGGCCATAGCAGAGAGCTGGATTGGAAGAGGAGCAGCCAGGACTAAAACTGGTGCCCATATGGGATGCCAGCAATTCAGGCTAGGGCTTTAACCCGCTGCGCTACAGTCCTGGCCCTGAAGTACTCTTGTATATAAGCTGCTTAATCCTGTGCCAGCAGTAGGGTAAATTCTCAAAAATGGACATTATTATCATTACCATAATATTCTGGTAGTGAATTACATTTCTAGCCAGACTAACAGTTTCTGCAGAAGCAGCTAACAGCACAGGCCTGGTCTCTCCAAATCTCAGAGCTTCAGGAGTCTTTTGACTCCTGCTGGAGAATGCAAGAAAGGAAGACCTGGTCCCTATGCCTTTTTGGAAACATGTGCTGATGCAAACTGCATTCTCAGAGAAGTTCTCTGAGTATTAGACAGACTCCAGGTTGCAAAAAGATAAATCCAATGACTGAATTTTCTCTTGGCAAAACGTTCAAAGGGACCGCTTTTTAATCCTTTGGTATCATACAATTTAAGGAGCATTCCGAAGAGTGAGGAGCAAGCACTTTCCAAATCAGGCTTCTTTTGCCACCACAGAGAAAGAGATGTCTGGCTCCTACTTAAAAAAAGAAAAAGAAGAAGAAGAAGAAAAAAAAAAGACAAGGGAAATGAGATAGACCATGGTTAAAGCCTCAATGTCTTGCAACTTGAGTATCCTTCTTTCCACTCTTGCCCTTAATCTGATCCATTTTTCCTCCCACATGACTAATTTGCCTTTATGAAATGTACACTCATTCAACTACCATCACGCTCCTACTAGGTGTCAAGGGTTTCAGGCTTGATCTATAGGTACCAAAATGAATCAGACAAAGGTTCTTCCTGGGGCTTCCTGATCTATGTTGGGAGATGGGAGTCAGTCATCTGTGAGGTTCAGGATGAAGCACAGAACTGGTGCTGAACCAAGCAGGTTGGGGAAGGCAGAAAGGGAAGGGAGGAAATAGTTTCTGAGTTCCTCTCCTGTGCAAGGCACTTTGCTAGGTGCTGTCTCATTTGATCCTCATGACCAACCTGTGAGGGAAGCATTTCTATGCCCATTTTAATAGACATGTAGGAAAAGAAATGGGAAGATGGCAACAATGAAGGACATTATAATAAACCTCAATACATGTTGTCTCAATATGTTGTCTTGACTTCAACTTACTTTTCTAGACTAACAAGAATGAAAACTCATTTTCTCTTATTATTTGCCATGTATTATTCTAAGCTTTATGCACACTAACTCATTTAATCAAGCTGAGTTAAGTATTCTAATCTCCATTCTGTACATTCTGTAGGTAGAATAATAAAGTACAGATATGTCAAGTTATTTGCCCAAAATTGTGCAGGTAATAAGGGAAGGGAGCTGAGTTTGAAGTCTTGGAATCTAAGTTATTAAGCACTTTCTACATTGCCGCCTTTTCCCCCCATTTTCTTTTCATTCTTATTTCATGATTTTTTTTTAAAAAATTGTCTCTGGAGATTCAAATTCATTTTAAAAAGAAAGACACAGTAATAACACATAGGAAGAGGGTTACCAAAAGTTCATGGAAAATAAAATTAAAAGATATGCAAAATTTCCAGGAGCTTTGTAAAGCCCCCTCACACATACCTGCATAATGACATTCCAATGTTTTTTTAAATAGTAATGGTGTATATGTAATTTTTGTTACAAAAAGACATAAAATATGCATATTTATAAGATACTATCCGATGCTTTCTTACATGTACACATTGCATAATGCTTAATCAGGGTAAACTGTATTTCAAGAATTTAGCAATTTTTATATTGAAAACATCCAAAAATCCTGTTTTCTAGTATTTTTATAGAGAAATACACAGTAAATTAACATTATCTATATTTAATCTACTGTTGAATAGAACCTCAGAGCTTCTTACTCCTACCTAGGAATAATCTCATACCCATTAATCATACTTTCCCAATCCTTCCCTCTCCACTTCCCTCCCCAGCCTCTGGTAACCACAATTATATTTTTAACTTTTATAAGAGCAGCAGTTTTTTATAGAGTCCACACGTAAGATCATGTGATATTTGTCTTTCTGTTATTGGCTTATTTCACTTAACATGACCTCCAGTTCAGGGAGTCTGTTGCAAATGACAAGATTTTGTCCTTTTCTACAGCTGAATAATATTCAATTATACATATGTATCACATTTTCTTTGTCCACTAATAAGCTGATGAACACTTACAGCTCCATTTCCTGCCTATTGTGAATAGTTATGCACTTACAGCTCCATTTCCTGCCTATTGTGAATAGTTATGCAATAAATACACTAGTGCAGTTGTCTCTTCAGCATGGATTTTATTTCCCCTGGATATACACCCTGAAGTAGAAATGCTAGATCATATGGTATTTGTATTTTTGGCTTTTTGAGGAAATTCCATACTGTTTTCTGCAATGGCTGTACTAAAAATTTACATTCCCACCAACGGTGTGCAAGGGTTCCCTTTTCTCTACGTCCTCACCAACACTTGTTATCTCCTGCCTTTTTGATAATAGTCTTAACGGCAGTGAAGTTTCATTGTGCTTTTGATTTGGACTTCCTTGATGATTAGTGACGTCGAGCATGTTTTCATGTACCTGTTGGTTGTTTGTATGTCTACCTTTGGGAACTGTCTCTTCAAATCTATTGTCCTTAAATCTCAAGAACTCGAATATTTCCTGTTTTCATGTTATCCCATAAACTTTCTTCATTCTTGATTATTTTTTCCCTCTTCTATGTATTTTCAGATAACATGTCCTCCAGCTTACTTATTCTTTCTTTCGTCTTATCTATTCTGCTATTGATTCCTTTGATCATGGTTTAAACTTCATTCAGTGTACCATTCAGTTGAAGGATTTGTGCTTGATCTAATTCTAATTCTCAAGAAAGTCACTTCTCTGTCTTCTTGAATCCCACTGAATTTCCTTAAAACAGATATTTGAAATCCTCATCTGAGAACTTGGAAATTTCAGTTCCTAGGTAGCTGGTTTCTGGCATCTTATTTTGTTCTTTAGGCAAAGTCATATTCTCCGGAAGTTCCTCTGCTTGATGGAGTATGCTCACTGTCTGCTCACTGAAGGACGAGTTTTCATCCTTAAATCTGACATCATTTGTGACTATCAGTCTAGAAATTATGAGCAGTGTGTTCTCCTGCTGATGCAAGATCAGCCTGATGCTGTAGCTATCCATCAGTGGTGATACTGGCTGGGTATAATACTGCTGGACCAGCATCACAGAACTCTACTCCCTCAGGCCCTGAAGCAGACCTTGAGGCTGTTCACTGGCACTTTTCTGAAGACAGCGGTTGTTAGAATCTGTTGAATGCTGGGTTTTGCTAGCCTGACACTTAGCTTCAAAACAGTCCTGTACCTTCTTGCTGTCTGCCTAAGACAAGGAATGGTGAAAGAGGCAACTTCTCTGCATCAAGCCCTGTGCAATCTTGGGCCATCCGTGGGCCTGCAAGAGACGGGCAGTGCTACACAACTAACCAGGGCGCAGGTCTCTATCCGACACTGGGCATGTCCAGACTGCCCAGAGGCACTGGCGTGGGCATGGAAACCATTAGGATCTGCCCAGCATTCGGTCTTACTAGTCCAACACTGATTTCTAAGATGCAGTCCTTTGGCCCCTGGCTCTATGCTCAAGGTTGGAGAAGGGTGAATGATCCCAGACTGAGTCACACCAGGGTGTCTCAGTCCCTTGGACCAACAAAGTCCTCAGGGTGACCTCCAGGCCCACCCAAGCTAGTAGGGACTTACATCAAATTATATTCAACTCATTGGGGTGCAAGTGTTCACCTGATGCCAGGCAGATGTAGAGGTTCAGTCTCTGAGCACTGACTGAGGTGGTAGAGGCCTTTGGACGTTGTCAGGAGCTGGGTCTCAGCAAGGCAGATCTAGCTTTGAGCTCCAAGGCACAGTCCTAAGCAGTCTTTCTTCCAGTCTATCTGCATGATTAGAGTTTCACTTTCTGCTGGTGATTGGCAGAGGGATGATATGGGCCTCCTGGCTGTGGAAACGATAAGTGTTCACTCCACAGGTTAAGAGCCTAGGGGTAGGAGTCTGTGGGCTTAGCCAGACTGGCTTTTTTCAAAATGGACCTGGCATTGAGATTCGGTTCACTGTCTCTCTGTCAGGCAGGAGATACCTCTCCATGCCAGGCTCCTTGGAGCTAGGGGAGTGGTAGCACAGGCAACTGTCCATGCTTTCTTCAATATGATATTTCTAATGACTACAAAAAGAAAAAGCATTTAGGTCTTTCACTGGCTTCTGTAGTTCTTGTGAATGTGACTTCATGTATATATAGCTGTTCATACTGGTGTCTCTAAGGGGACATGGTCACCAGAGCTTCTTAGCCACCATATTGTCTTTACCTTCTTGTTTTTTTTGTTTTTTTTTTTTTTTAACTTTTTTCTTAGTTCAACATAATCAGAACATGAAAGACAGGACTAGAAAGAAATTTGAAAGAGTTCTGCATTGCACTTGTTATCCACTTTCATCATTGCACAAAAGGATAAGTGTGCTAGTAAATACACACGTATACAAAAACACTCACAGAGATTCTAGATCTGATGGGGAGAAACTAAGCAAAGATCTTAGGTATAATGTATTCTGGCAGCGAGAATTAACATAGCATGTCAGAGCTCTTTTTTAAACTCCTTTAGTTAATTAATTCTCTGATTTAATTTCTTCAGAGCTGTTATGTATCTGCACACACATGTGTATATTTGAATATAAAGTTTGTCAACTAGATTACATGTTCTCTGACACTGTAGAATGTATTTTTTTTCTTAACTTGAAAGGCAGAGTTACAGAGAGAGGGAGAGACACACAGAGAGAGGAAGAGTGAGAAAGAGAAATCTTCCATCTGCTGGTTCACCCCCTAAATGGCTGCAATGGTAAGGGCTGGGTTAAGCTGAGGCCAGGAGCTTCATACAGGTCTTCCACGTGGAGGCAGGAGCTCAAGCACTTGAAAAATCTTCTGTTGCTCTCCCAGGCACATTAGCAGAGAGCTAGATCAGAAGTGGAACAGCTGGAACTTGAATTGGCACTCATATGGGATGCCAGCTCATGTGACTGTTTAACCTGCTATGTCACGATGTGAGGAGTCAGATGGGTTAACAGATAGTCAGGGGATCCTAGTGGAATTTGGGGTGTAAAATATTTGCTTCCTTCCCCAAAACTTTATCTTTAGCAAGAACAAACAGGCCACCCTCCTTCCTTCGGGAATCTCCAAATTTACCAAGAGAATAGCAAGGGAGCTCCTCCTGAGCTCACAGCTTATTGTGAAAACAAGTTATCTCCCTACCCTTAGCAGGCCAGACAGGATGGAGAATTACAAATGAGGTCTTTTGATGGTTCTTGTTCCCGCCTGTAACTGAATGCCAATCTGATTGTCAAGTTTCTTTTTCCTTCAAAATTGTACTTAAAGCCAACTGCCCCCAGTCCCCTCTGGGTTTTCCTCTCTTGGAAGCCCCCTCCTTGCCGCTCTGGCTGGAGGTCCTTGATTCTCATAAGTACTTTTAAATCTCTTTGCTATCTGCTTGGAAATTCTTCTTCCATGTGAGACAAAGAACTCAGGTAACAATAATTTCTCCACTGCCATCTTCCAGTAACAACGATGTTGACCCCTGACAGTCTTAATCTTAAAATTACTTTTATTCTAATACATATATTCCAAACATGCACAACCATTTTACTTTCTCTTTCACTTCTTCAGATAGAGATTTGCACACCCAACACTATGGCAGATGCACACTTCTGGTTGTTTATTGACAGAGCTCATGAGATGTTTAGCTACAAATCTGTTTTCCAGCTTCCCTTGCAGCTAAGGATAGCCAATGAGACAAAACAGAAATGGCAATTTCTTAGAGTGGAATTTCTAGAAAAATCTCTGAATACATGCACAGATAGCTCTCCCTGCACCTTCTTCCACCTTTTTAAGTAGAATGTGAGTAAGGGAAATAAAGCTTTGGTAGTCAGACCATCTTAGGGACACTGAGGATGAATATCCTGTACTATGGCTAGAGGAAAACAAAATAAAAAGAGCTGTCCCATCACTTTGAAAGCAGTCCTTTTTGGTCTCTGGCTAGAAGCCAAACACAATTCCTAGCTGGTAGAAGGTTCAGTAGTTTTTCAAGCTGAATGGAAAAAACATAACAAAACAAAGAATTTTCTGAAAAGGATTCAAATCTTGCATCTTTATCTTCTTTGTCAAATAATGAACCAAAAAGAGTATGCACCAAGAAAAAGAAGAGTATTTTCCATTATTAAAAGGTAATTAAAACTTCAATGTCCTAATCTTAGGAAGAATATCTCCAAGGAGGATTTTAGTGGGAAATGCTCATTCATTTTACCTAAGTGTTTCCCTTTCATGAATTCTTTCTTCCTCTTGGGTTTATTAATGGAATCTGTCAAATTCATATGGCATCTTCAGAAACTCCATTTGCTTTCACTCTTTCTGCACTTTGCATTTTGGAAAATCACAGAGAAATCTACCTTTTCGTTTACTGGTACTTACAGAAGAGTCTCAGTTCCTCCTTGTGAAAACCGAATGCTTTTCAAGATAACTGATAGCACACAAGAGCCAGAAAACACAATCCTGGGTAACTCTAGGGGTGAATTGTGAAGGTCTTATTGTTGAAAACTTCCTGAGAGGTTTGCATGTTTTCCTCTCTCAGAATTCCTCCCAGTACATCACTAATTCCTTGCAGTGTGAAACTGGAAGCAGAGAGATCCCAGGAGGTAAGAGGAGCAAGAAAAAAAGCACTTAGAATACAGAGGTGGGCTGTAAATGTTTAATAAGCAGCTTGGAAACAGAGAGGAAAGGCTGATCTGTCTTGTTTGCCAATTTCTGTGGTGTAAGTATGCTCACCACAGCTGATTTTGAGCTACCAGTGGTTTAAGATCTGGCTTGTAAATTTCCTCAGAATTTAACAGTCAGTTCTCAAACGCCTTCGGAGCTGTCTCCAGCATTTCATTACAGGCACACCCTCTGTCTAACTTCCTAATAGTCCTAGGAGGAGTTTTTACAGGATCATGTTAAAGGTGCTGGCACAGAGGCTACACGACATCAAGTACCTTGTCTATAGTTGCTAAACCATTTGGCACTGGGCCTGGGATTTATACCCAGATCTGTCTAATTTGACACTTGTGTTTCAACTCCTACATCGAAAGTGCGATGATAAAATGAAAGAAAACTGAAAAGAAAAGTTGAAGAAGAAAGGAAACAGTAAGAGCTTCAGACCATGATCAAGCAAGTGCCTGTGGCTTCTCTGTGCAGGATACCAGAGCAGAGTTCAACTGTCTGAGGCCAGGGGCTGGAATATGGCCTGATAACATGTTTTTGGATTGCTCAATGGTTTCTACATTTTTGAAAGGCTGTAAAATAAATAACAAATAAATAAGGAGTATCTGTCAGAGGCTGAAAAATAGGTACTGTCTGATCCTTTTCTCCTGCACTGGTTCTCACTAGCTTGAGGTCAGCAGTAACAGAGAAGCAAAAAAGAAAAGAAACCAGCGTTTAGTTACAACGTTGCACTGGCACTGGCACTTGTCAGGGATTATCTAATTTAATTCTTTAAATAATGTTATTATATTGGTTGCACGTGTTGTCCCCACTTTAGACATAGGGAAAATGAGACTAAAAGATAAATTTTCTTGTCTAAATTCTCAACTAGGAAGTTGTAGGATTTTGAATGGAACTTAGGACTCTTGAGTTCTAACTCCTTGTGACATTCTGGGTAGAACCACTTACTGCAAGATTCAGCATCTTAATGCTGTGATCCTGGGCTGCTGACTGGAAGTTTGTGGTCTGCCATGGAAATAGGATGCTATCTCTGTACCAATATATTCAACAACATAATACCGTTTCTTCTGAGATCAGGAACAAGACATGGATATCCACTTACACTACTCTCATTCAACACAGTGTTGAACTCTTAACCACAGCAGAGCAACAAGGCAAGAGAAAGAAATAAAAGGGCATCTGGGTAAGAGAGGGACCCCTAGTACACTTGTTTGCAGGAAACATAATTTTATATATACCAAAAGTTAGAGATCACACACACACACACACACACACACAACTGTTAGAACTAATAAACAAATTTGGTAAGATTGCAGGATATAAAATCAACATACGAAAATTAGTAGTTTTTTTGGTATACCAATAAAGAACTTGTGAGAGAGAAATCAAGAAAGCAATGCCGTTTGCATTGGCCACAAAATTATATCAAATATCTAGGAATAAATTTAACTAAGGAAGTGAATGACTTTTACAATGAAAATTATAGAACAGTGATGAAAGAAATTGAAGAAAACACACACACACACACACACACACACACGACATCCCATGCTCATGAATTGGAAGAAATAACATTTTTAAAATGTTCATACTACTCAAAGTGATCTATGGATTCAATGCAATACCAATGACATTCTTCGCAAAACTAGGTAAAACAATTACAAAACTCTCATAGAACCACAAAAGACCCCAAATAATAAAAGCAATTGTGAACAACAAAAACAATAAAATTGGAGACATTATAATATCTGACTTCAAAATATTCTACAAAGCTATATTAACAAAAACAGTATGATATTGGCTGGCTTCTGACTCCATCTTCCTGCCAATGAAAACCCTGAGAAGTGGTGCTGGCTCAAATAACTGGGTTCCTGCAACCCATGTGGAAGACCTAGATCGTGTTTCTAGTTCCTGGCTTTAGCATCAGTCTATCCCTAACATTCAGGCATTTGGGGAGTGAGCGCTTTCTCTCTGTAAATAAATAAATAAATAAATTTTTAAAAGGGAACAAAAAACCAAACACATAGAACAATGGAAAAGAATGGTGACTCCAGAAATGATTCCAAACATCTATAGCCAATTGAATCTCAACAGTTAATAAAAAATATGGGGAAAAAAGATAGTCTTCTTCAATAAATGATGCTAGAAAAACTGGATATCTGTACACAGAGATTTAAACTAGACCCATTTCTGACCATATTTAAAAATCAATTCAAATGCATCGAAGACTTAAGTGTAAGACTCCAAACTATAATATTATCACAAGAAAACATAGGGTTTTGAAACACTTCAGGACACTGATCTGGGCAAAGATTTTTTTTTTAATATGATCCCAAAAGCATAGAAAATAAAAGCAAAAACTGACAAATGGGGCTACATCAAACTAAAAATTTTCTGCATAGCAAAGAAAACAGTGAAGAAACAACTTACAGAATGGAAGAAAACATTTTCAAATTATTAATTCAACAAAAGGTTAATTTCCAGAACATATAAGGAGCTCGAATAACTCTATAGCAAAAAAAAAATCTGATTAAAAACAGGCAGACAACCTGTATAGACATTTCTCAAAAGAAAATATACAAATGACCAATGATATAAAATATTCCCAATCGTCAGGTAAGTGCAACTTAAAATCACCATGAGCTATCATTTTAGTCCAAGTAGAATGGCTGTGATCAAAACACAAAAATTAACAAATGCTGAAGAGAATGCAGAGAAGAGAGAAATTTACGTAATAAATGAATATAGCCATCATGGAAAACAGTAGGGAAATTCCTCAAAAAAGCTAGAAATAGAGCTACCATATGACCCAACAATACTTATTATTGGATATACATCCAAAGCAATTAAAGTCAATATGTCAAAGAGACTTTTTCACCTCCATATTCATTGCAGCATTATTCACAACAGCAAAGATACGGAATTAACTTAGGTGTCCACTGATGGGTGAATGGATAAACAAAATGTGAAATACATACACACACAATGGAATATTCTTCAGCCAAAAAATGAAATTCTTCCACTTATAGGAACATGGGTGAAACAGAAGGATATTATGTTAAATGAAATAAGTCAGACACAGAAGGACAAATATTACATGTGTTCACTTGCATGTGGAAGGTAAAATGTTGATCTCAAAGAATTAGAGACAGACTAGAGCTGCCAGAGCCTGGCAAGTTGGAGTAACAGAGAGGATGGTTAATGTGCCCAGTATTACTTTTGGACAGGAGGTATAACTTCTATTATTTTATGGTACAGTAAGATAGCTATGGTTGATAGCCATTAATTTAATATTTCAAAATACTAATAGAATGGATTTTGATTGTTCCTAATACAAAGAAATGGCTAATGTTTAAGGTGATAGACATGGTAATTACCATGATTTGATCATTGCACATTATGTACATAAATTGCGAAGTCATCTTGCATCCTATAAATATGTACAATTACTTTGTATCAATTAAAATTATAAATATAGAAATGGAATATTGCTCAGCCATTAGAAAGAAAGAAATCCTGACATTTGTAATAGAATGAATGGAGCTGGAGACCATTATACTAGATGAAATAAACCAGACTCAGAAAGACAAACATCACAAGATTTCTCTTATTGATGGAAGTCAATATAAAGAGAGGGTATGAAAAGTGTGTGGATGTCATATTACTTGGTAGTTATAAATATTACCTCACTGAATTGTATTATATAAATGACAATATACCATTCTTTCCCCACTTTATGATCACTGGCATGAATCATATTGTGATATTAACATCTCTGTTTTCAAGAGAAAGAGTATATATGTGTATGTATATATGTCTACATGTGAAGTGAATGTAGCAAAGTGTTAAAAATTGCTAAATTTTAAAACTAAAAAATAAACTTATAATAAAAATAAGGTATAATGAGACAACATATATAAATAAAAATATTGTCAGAGAAGGAGAAAAGAGTAAGATCTGCTAACTGAGCCATGTTATAATTCAGCATTCAGTTGTATAAAATACTTAATTAAATAACCAGCATCTCTCATGTAATTAATATTAATTCTCAGTTAATTAATATTAAAGCCAGGAAGGTTAAAGGGAACCTTGGTCTGGTTGCCAACCCACGTATCTTCCCCCTACTCTGCTGTACGCACAGGATGCCATCATTCCAGGTGCCAGTGTAACCTGGATAGTCTAGTTGCAGCCAACGAAAGACACCGGAATTCTAAAAGACAGGAGAAAGAAAGAAGTAAGAACATTTCTCTCTCTTTCTCTCTGCTCACAGCAGCAGCTACCTCTCCTCTGAAGCTTGGCTTCCCCCAGGCAGCCCCACTGTAGTTTCAGCTTCCCAGGGTGACCTAGCCCCTTTCAGCTCTCATAGCCCCATTTCATCCCTTTGTCCTTGATGCTTTAGAGTAGCAGCAGTTTCTTACTGTTAACCTCTGGGTTGCTTCACTGTCCCCTGCTGACTTTTCAGCTCATCTAGCACATACTTGTGTAATCAGTTTCTTAGTTTAAAATTTTTCTGCTTTTCAGTACTCGGAATGGTTTTCATTTTTCTGATTATTCTACTCTAGTCAGTTGTCTCAGTCTTTTTAACACCATAACAAAACCCCATAATCTCAGTGGCTTTAAACAACAGAAGTTTATTTTCTCATAGTTCTAGAGGCTGGAAGTCCAAGATCAGTGTGTCAGCAGGATAGGGCTCCAGACAACATCCTCTTGCTAGATTCTCACAAGAGAGATAGAGATAGAGATAGAGATAGAGATAGAGATAGAGATAGAGATAGAGACCGAGACAGAGATGAGATAGAGATAGAGATAAAGACCAAGAGATAGAGATAGAGGGAGAGAGCACTCTCTGGTGTCTCTTAAAACAGTACTAATACCATTATGAAGATCCTGTCCTCAAAACCTCATCTAATCCCAATTAGCTTCCATAGAGCCCATCTCCAAATACCATTACATTGAGTGTTAGGGTTACAGTGGATGAGTTTAGGGGACACAAACATTCAGTCAATAACCCAGGTAGCAAATTTTTTTTTTTTTTTTTGACAGGCAGAGTGGACAGTGAGAGAGAGAGACAGACAGAAAGGTCTTCCTTTGCCGTTGGTTCACCCTCCAATGGCCGCCGTGGCCGACGCGCTGCAGCCGGCGCACCATGCTGATCCGATGGCAGGAGCCAGGTGCTTCTCCTGGTCTCCCATGGGGTGCAGGGCCCAAGCACTTGGGCCATCCTCCACTGCACTCCCTGGCCACAGCAGAAAGCTGGCCTAGAAGAGGGGCAACCAGGACAGAATCCGGCGCCCCGACCGGGACTAAAACCCGGTGTGCCGGCGCCGCAAGGCGGAGGATTAGCCTATTGAGCCACAGCACCGGCTGCAATTTTTTTTTAAAATTTAATGCTGCTGGGGGTTGGCACTGTGGCTCACTTGGTTAATCCTCTGCCTGTGGCGCCGGCATCCCATATGGGCGCTGGTTCTAGTCCCGGCTGCTCCTCTTCCAGTCCAGCTCTCTGCTGTGGCCCCGGAAAGCAGTGGAGGATGGCCCAAGTGCTTGGGCCCCTGTACCCGCATGGGAGACCAGGAGGAAGCACCTGGCTCCTGGCTTCAGATCGGCATAGTTCTGACCATGGCGGCCATTTGGGGGCTGAACCAACAGAAGAAAGACCTTTCTCTCTGTCTCTCTTTCTCACTTCTAACTCTGTCAAATAAATAAAAAAATAATAATATTTAATGCTGTTTTACAGATTAGGAAACTGAGGATAGAAGAGCTACAGTAACTTTTCCAAAGTCCAAGCCAGTACATTACAAAATTGTGTCTCAAATTCAGGCATGCTATCAACTATTATACTGGATTACTTCATTGTGTTTTTGCAGAAAAAATCCAGTAATCAAATATGTATTTGGTGTGCCAACACAATTCAGTCAAATTCCTATGGTTTGTAGTAGTTTGTGGGAAATGGCCTTTACTCTTTAGATCATAGTATGATTGATGGGATACTTTAAATATATAGAATCAACATCTGTATATTCTTTTACAGTTCACAAAGAGCTCTCCTATGCATTACCTCATTTCCTGGTTTGAGCTGTACAATATGCTTGTCAGGATAGAAGGACAGGTCTACACAGAAACTGACGGTCAGAAAGAGCAGGTTTAATTGTTCCAAGTCACACGGCCAGTAAGTGACAGCCAGAACCACTAACTCTGTCCTGATGGCCTTCATCACAACTGTAGAACTGCAATGTTCTTTAGAGATCTATCAGAACAGCAAAGGCTCAGCTGAGAGAGAAAGCTGTGCCTAATATTACTGTAGATTTCCTGAGTATCATCAGATTCATTTGCTGGTTTTGTAGATTAAAGATCTGAAGGCTCGCCAGTACACCACGTTGCTTCTTTGAAGTTACCTACTTCAAGGGACGCTCTGCTCACCAAAGAAGGGGCTTTCTAAGCATGTTGGATAAGAAGGGTTTGCAGTGAGAACACCCCAAGCACTTGCCTAGTGTCAGCTGGCTCCAATGATATCTTAATGATTCCATCTGTGTAAAAATAGATACCTCTAAAGTGCTTGAAAGCATTTTGTCCTCTTGAAGTAGGTTAAAAAACATTCCTCCCTTTTGTTTGCTCTCCTGATTTGCTTAACAAAGCCTCTTCCTAGAACCCAAGATCAAGAGCAGAAAGTGAACTTAAAAATCATTTTTAAAATAATGGGGAAAATAAGGGAATCAGAAAATTGAAATGTGTTACCCAGTTTCATACAGTTTAGTAGGACACAGATTATTTGATCAACAAATGAACTTTCTCCATGTATAGTTCCCTGTGTTGGGCTGTCTTGGGATACATATGGATTAATGATAAAGAGAGTTCTATACTCAAAAATTGTACTATCCAGTCCAGGAATTCAGACACATACACCAATACCCGTATATCAATATTAATCATGGAAATGTAATGAAGACCTGATATGGGTGATGACCATGGTAATTCAAGGTCTGCATTGGGAAACCATTATCAATCTTGACTCAGTACCAAAACAGTGGGATTTTGAAATACAAAAACTACCAAAAATCAACTAAGGCTATGGTAAAGCCCTCATGAAAGCTGTATCTGGTCTTTGGCTTTATCCATCCAACTTACAGCTAGTTTTCTACATTCAGTACCTGGAAGCCTCTTTCCTTGAGAACAATTACAGAGCTTCCCAGATCTTAAGAATTCTCTTAAAGCTACAGGAGAGAACTCCTATGATGTACATGGTGTGCCTGTGGGCCTAAATGGGCTATGTGGGAATCCTGAGGGCTAGGGGACAATGACAAGGCACACAAATCAGGCTGGATGATTGTTTGTAAGGTCAGGTCGGAGGAAGCATTAGTTTTAACCTTCTTGTGGGCTGGAGATGGTGTCAGAGGTAAAACCCTGAGCAGCACAAGGAGGTGTTGTGGGATGGGTATCTGTGTGAAGAGGCTTGTCTGCAGTTCTCTCTGCTGGGAACTGCCTCTTGTTCCATGCAGCAGAGGCCCTCTTCCTCTCTGAGTAATCTCTAGCTCCTGTCTTCTCTCTGATCTAAATGACTCTTCTTCCCATTGTTTGCATCCTTACTAGCCCCTCAAAACACAGACACATGCAAATGCAAACATATTTGTATTTTTTTACTGAATGAAACTTGGTTGTCTTCAGTTAGTCTTATGCATTGAATGAGCTTATGAACAGATGTGGGAAAGTTATGGTATCAAGAAATGGTACATGGTGGAGACAGACTATTTTTGATACCACATACGTACATACTTATGTATTTGTATATATATATATATATATATCAGTATATCTAGATCTACATCTAGATCTATTTATATATACGTATCTGTATCTCTGCCTTGGAAGGTTGCCTTTGAGACTCCAAAGTAGCCTATAATCCATAACTTCTGATATTCATATCTATGTACAATCTCCTCCCTTTACACGTCACCTATGACTTGCTTTCAATCAGTGGAATGTGGCAATAGCAAAAAGATGCAATTGGTTATATGCATGTGATTACAGAGGAGTGTAGCATCCAGCTTGCTAGAACCTGTTTCTCAGTTGCACATTTTGGAGAGATAAGCTGCTGTGAAACCTACAGCTGCAAGGAAATCAATTCTGTCAACAATCTGAGAAAACCTCTGATGAGAACCCAGCCCTGAGCAACAGCTTAATTGCAGCCTTAAACAGAGAACTCCACTAAACTCTGCCTGGAGTCTCGGTCACTAAAACTATGAGATGATAAATGCATATTGTTCTAGACTTCTAACTGTGGTAACTTTTCACACAGAATAGAAAACTAACACAGATTTTGGTAGCTAGGAGTGAGGTGCAAAAACAAAGAATGAAGGGAAATACATTTTCTTTCTTTTTTTTTCTTTCTTTCTTTTTTTTTTTTTTTTTTTTTTTTTGACAGGCAGAGTGGACAGTGAGAGAGAGAGACAGAGAGAAAGGTCTTTCTTTTTACCGTTGGTTCACCCTCCAATGGCCACCGCGGCCAGTGCGCTGCGGCCAGCGCACCGCGCTGATCTGATGGCAGGAGCCAGGTACTTCTCCTGGTCTCCCATGGGGTGCAGGGCCCAAGCACTTGGGCCATCCTCCACTGCACTCCCTGGCCACAGCAGAAAGTTGGCCTGGAAGAGGGGCAACCGGGACAGAATCCGGCGCCCCGACCGGGACTAGAACCTGGTGTGCCGGCGCCGCAAGGCGGAGGATTAGCCTAGTGAGCTGCGGCGCCGGCCGGGAAATACATTTTCACATTGGCATGTTTTCCATCTATTGTCAAACATTCTTCAGCAAACTTACCCTCCTAGATCACCATTCAAGCTCTTATTAGGGCTTTAGTAACATCATCTAAGTGAATATTCATTCACTTAAGGGACATTTGTTTTGTGTCCCTTACTGTAGGGATTTGCCACATGGGAGTTATATTCTTGTTGGGTGCTTCCACATAGTTACATGACAAAATAATAACAGCTAAGTGTCCTGTGAGCACTATTTAGAATATCTGTGTACAGACAATTGACTCTTTCTTGCCCTTTACAAACAGATTTTACTCATAGCCTGATGGAGGACAGAGACAAGAAGTTAGTTATAAAAATAATTATGAAATCAAATTTGTGATAAGGGATAAAAGAAAAGTGCAGAGTTATCTGGGAGTATTTAGTAGGGGTACTTAATTATGAGGCGGATCAGGGAAGGTTACCTAGAGGAAATATTCCATAAGCTGGGTCCTAAAGGATAAGGAGGAGTTTGCCAGGAAGTAGGAATGGGAGTGGTAGAATGGGTTGTGGGATAAGATTCTGTGAGAGGAAATGGCATGTCAAAGACCATGAGGCATGGGAGAACTTGGTGTCTTCTAAAGAGCTAAGCAGAGGCCGGCTGGGGGGAGCAGGGCTGAGTAGTGGGGGAAGCGGGTGGAGAAGCTGGCAGTGGCTGGCTTACGCAAGCTCTGGTGAAATCATCTGTGCCCCTATTTTTATTCTGAAAACTTTTCAGTGTGTGGATAAAGGGTGATTTTCTGCCTCCATTAGGCGAGGTTAAAATGTGGAAAGGTCATGGAAGACTAGTAAACATGAGCATTATAGATCCTTGGCAGGGCATTCGGAGGAACACAGAGGGGGTTGGGCGAGCTGAATTCATTGCTGGGAGAATTCAGACAGAAGAAAGACTCCTTAGATAGGTTGTAGAAAGCTCAGTTCAGAATGAGAGGAGTGGGGAATTGCAAAATCAAAGTTCCTGGAAGAGTCTGCATGGGAAGAAGAGAGCTGTAGTTTACCTTAGATACAGGGAGAGAGACTACTAGCTTCTCAGGCATCCGACAAGAAGCCCTGTGGGGAGCTTTTAACTGAAGCAACTTGGTGGGATTTCTCCTTCTTCTTCTTTAAATGAAGAGTCATGCAGAGTCTGTTACTATCTCATGCATCTGGAGTTGCACACCCAAGTGTTAGCAGAGAAACTCCAAACTTAAAGGCTAGAATCCTTACCAGCAGTATGACTTTGGGTTGGTCCTTTAACCCGTCTGGCTCCAGTGACCTCTTTGCATGCTATGGTTTGGATATGGTTTGCATATCACTTCAGCGTCCTCCCCAAAGCCTCACATGTTGGAAGCTTGGTCCCTTCTGTGGCAATGTAAGAGGTCCTCAGACCTCTAATAAGTGGACATTTGAGAAAAATCATCGAGGCGCTGCATGCTGTAGGGATTAATGTCATTTTCATGGGATCCCAGACAGTTCTCGACAGTTCTTTTTTTGCTATAAAAGAACAAGACTGGCCCTTCTTCTTCTCTGGCTCCCTCTCTTGCCATAAGATCTCTCCCTCTCACATATGCTTCTGATATGATGCCCTCTGCTGTGACATGATGCTGGGGAGAGGCACTGCATCATGCTGTTTGGACATTTAGCCTTCTAAACTATGGCCTAAATCTCTCCTTTAGGAAGTATTCAGTTTCAAGTGTGTTATTTTAGCAACAGAAAGCAGACTAATCCAATGAATATGAGATGATCTTAAAGACTCCTACAGGAAGGGTTATTCACATCTTCACAGACCGTCACTGCTGGTGGCAGTCGATCTCATGAGGAAGGGCCTGAGATAATACAGGATGAAGGCGAACGACTCCTCAGGAAGGAATAGCTGAAGCTTTAGTCAAGAGAAAGAAATTCAGCCTGATAAGGGACATGCAGGGCAAAAGGCTGGCATCGCAGGCTCTGGAATTCTACAGCGTGTTCCTAGGACCAGTGAATAAAGATACTGCAAAGTTAAATACACCCAAAGGCTCATAGCATACTCTTGTTTTTTCCTTTCTTCTGCTCAATTTACCCAAAACCTCAGATCACATTCTTGCTATTACCCTGAATTTCTTCTTTACAGTGCAGCAGTTTTAATTAGATTCATTTCCTGTTTTCTCCCTCAGGGACCAGCAGATGATGTCTGATGGTATCTGAATGCCTGAGGAGGGTGGAACAGAGGAACCAACTTCATGAGCTGATGGCTCTGTGGGAAGGGTGGCCAGGTCAGGATAGGGGTAGGAGTGCAAAGACAAAGAAGGAAGCCCATCAGATAAGGCATATTCTAGCAGCTGCTTCCATCTCCACACCCAGTGATCCAGCTGGGAATAATGTCACTGGCCTGGAAAGACCACCCCTACTGGAGTCTGGAGTTTTTCTGTGGCTTGGCATCAGCCTTGGTGTTTATCTGACTCTTCATTTCCTGGATGGCTTTGTTTGAAAAGAACTTCTTCAAGTACTGCTGTGATCATCTAGTTGTAATCAATAAGGCCAGAGGCTACTGAATGTTTCTGATTTTCCCACCTTGCAGGTGGAATCAGACCGGAAGAGTAAGAAGTTCTCTCTGTCCTTGCTGACTTCAATGCTGAGGTCAGTGGCCTTATAGATGCTAATACTTCAGGATGTTTCATAGGAAAGTGGATTGTTGGATTCTTTTCGGATTCAAGCTTTTCTGTGTTTGTCATTTTTAAGAGATTATTTTTAGCAAATAATTTTTGTTTACATTAGGTGAACAAATTTTATGTATTTCATATATACAGAATTAAGAGCATAGTGATACTTCTCACCTCACTCTCTCTCCTGCCCTACCCTCTCTCTTCCTTCCTTTCTTATCCCTTCTTTTAATTTTTACAATAACATTTTCAGTTTATAATCATAAGATTAACCCTCCACTAAGTGAAGGACTCAACAAATAGTAAGAAGAAAAAAAGTTCCAGGCCAAAGAGCTGGGTAACTCAGTATAGCATTCAACTGCACCCAAATGTACCTCTGATTAGTTGTATGATCATGATCAAGTTATGCAATATATCTAACTTTTCTCTCTGGTAAAGTAGAACCAATAACAATACCTACAATAGGGGACACAATAATCCATATTCTGGAACCAAATGGTAAAATACAATCAGTGGTTTAGATCCAGCATTCTGAGGATCTGTGTGGTGAACAAGGAAAAGTGAGAAATATGGGAGCATACCTGAACCTCAATTATGAAGAAACATAGCTTAGTGGCTCTAGAACCTGCATTTTAGAGTCAGACCTAGGACCAACTATCAGTTCTATTATTCACTAGGTCTCTGATATTGAGAATTATTTTAATCCCTGAGTCTCAGTTTTCTCCTCTAAAAAAAAGAGAGAATAAAAAGAGGACCTGCTTTGTGAGGTTATCTTGAGAATTATATGAGATAATATAGTATGGCATAAATTTGTTAGATATGCAACAAAACTATTTCCTTTTCTTCATAGGCCACCAAGAGACTGCCTTTTCCAGCCTTTTTGAATCTAGATGGGGCTCTCTAATTTGTGCTCAATGCAATGTGCATAACACATTCCAGAAGTGATGAATGGTACATTAACCCCAAAACTGCCTTAGGATCCTCTGCACTCTCTCTTTTCTCACCTGCAAAGCATCTAGGGGAGGACTCCAGCATCAGGAAAGGCAGAGCCACTATGTGGAAGAAGTCTGAGTCCCTGAATAACTATGTGAGGGAAAGCACTCCTGTCCTCTTCCCAAAAAACTTGTATTAGATTATGGCTTAAATTACCAAGATTTTATAACTTTGTTAAAATGGTTAATCTTCCTGATGTATTCATTCACATAAAGCTCATAGTAATTCCTCAATAAACATTTTTATGATTATTAATATTATTTATTCCTTGGCTGGAATGGCTAGGTGAGCCAATTCCAAGCCTACCATAGTTGAATAAGGCTCTATAGTACAAGTGCATTTTTTTTGCTTCTATGCTGGCTAGAAGATTGACTCCTAATATCTGGATCCCCTAAAAAATTAACCATTCATTTATCAATCCACAAATTCACTGAATGATTACTATGTATGTAGTGTTGTTAGGTGTTGAGGAATGCAGAGATAATATTTATATTTCCATTGAATCTTTAATTTCACAAAGAGAACCTGACAATCAACTATATTGCCAAGAGAACTTCAAAAATTTCATGGAAAAGTGCAATTAAAATATGTTCATTTTTACACAAAAATGTTTTTGAAACCCATTCAGTTTTTCAAAATACACATTTTCCATGAACTTTTTGAAGATCTGCATATCATGCAGAACAAAACGTGTGCTTTAATGCTCCCCTAATCATCGTAATTATAACCTATAACATTTATTTAAAACTTGATAATACTTCTGAAGAATTTTAACCCAGACTAGGTCTATGGAAAAGTCTGGCCACTCCTGGCAACTTCACCTTGACTTTCCATGCTCACAGAAAAAGAAAAGAGGGAGGGTTAAGCAGGTTCCACTGTTTCATTGAAAACCGAATGTGTTTAGTGTGTTTTATATGAGTATGGTGTTGCGCTGTGGCCTCTAGGATCCTCCCAACCCCTCCCTTCCTGTCTCTCTTCCTGTGCTTGCATAAAGTCAGCTGCTTCTGGAGTGTGCACACGTGTCTTGCTTTCCCAGAGCAGGATGAGCAGAGCCTCAGTATGACCGTACAGTGCTGGTTCTCTTCAGCTTTGCCTCCTCCCCTGTCTGGAACTCAGTTTTCTTATTTGTAAGAGAGGCCAAGTTAGATTGGGACTCATTGAGCACACAGCTTTCCTTTGTATCTCTTACAAACACTGACATATCAAGGTGCCCATTTCTGCTGTGCCTGAACCCAGGCAAGCCTTCACAAATACAGGCAGTTCCACCAAGCAATCACAGTTGTTACAAGAGTTGGACGGGACCCACGCATCTCTGGTGAGAAAAGTAATCCCTCAATCTCTTAAACTTATTTTATTTAAGGCATACAAGTTTAATATATTTACAGATATATACAGAATTAGGAATATAGTTTTTTTTAAAAGATTTCTTTTATTTATTTGAAAGACAGAGTTGCAGAGAGAGGTAGAGAAAGAGAGAGAGGTCTTCCACCTACTGGTTCACTCCCCAAGTGGCTGCAATGGCCGCAGCTGAGCCAATCCCAAACCAGGAGCCAGGAGCTTCTCCTGGGCCTTCCATGTGGGTACAGGGGCCCAAGGACTTGGGCCATCCTCTGCTTCCTTCCCAGGGGCATTAGCAGGGAGCTGGATCAGAAGTGAGGTGGCTGGAACTCGAACTGGCGCCCATATGGGATGCTGGCAGTGCAGGTCAGGGCTTTAACCCACTGCACCACAATGCTGGCTCCAGGATTACAGTTTTTAAAAGTACTTTTAGATATATAATCTGATGAGCATATTGAGAGTGGTTTATGAACCCTTACCCTACTGAGCTCAGCCTTCAAGAAGAGCTTGAACAAGCATCTGAGAACTGAGAAGAACCCTCCTCTTCCTGCTCCCTTCTTCTGATCTTTGCTTTTCCATTCCTGTAACCAACATGTTCTTTCACAATGACGTGCACCAGACTCATTAGCACTACCTACTTGATCCAGAACTACGTGAACTCAGAGCTGCTTCTAGGCCATCCCTGCTCCCAAACAGACTACTTTACTTCACTGTCATTCCAGCACTGACAAGTGCCACGTCTGTTGGAGAAGGATAGCTGTCAGGGCCAAGAATCCTGTCTTGGAACACCTTCTGGTAAAACCAAGAGAAATTCTTTGGATCTGTTTGCAGATGACTCGTTCACTCAAAGGAATCCAAATCCCAACCATGGATTTTTTACTTCTGAACATATCATTAGGTCTGGTTGTGTGCCAAACCCACTCAGAGGCAAGACTTTGTAACTCTGCCTTTTCATTCATTATTATTTTTAGGGCAGATCTGTTTCTCATTGACTGGGGCCTGTTGGGCCCCTCCCTTGCCTTGTCATGCTCAGGACATTCCACTTGGCAGCCCTCCAAGGCCCATGCTTGCCCAGAGGTGCTGTCGCCTGCCTCTCCTGACTGGCGGGTACAGGCCTGGGTTAAGGCTAGCCTTTGTTCTTTCCCAGCGGGTTGTTTTCCCTTGGTCTTGGATGGCTCAGCAAAAGTTATTGGATGCTCTGCAGGGTGGGAGCCCTGAGCTGCACAGTTTATATTGGAAACTGTGTACATTGTTCTGGATTATCCTCACGGTGCCAGCATTTTTTCTTTTTGTCTGACAGTGTAAATAGTATGGCAAGGGAGTAGGGTGGGGAAGGGTCACGCACAAGTCACTGCAGTCTGCCTTGTATCGCAGAGCACCCTTTTCCAGCAGCAACACTTAGGTTGGCCGTGCAAAAGGAGGAGAGGGAGCCCGTGAGGGTATTGATGAAACAACTGTTTAGAATCAGTCACTAAAACTGCAAACCATCCTCAGGCACAGGCAGGGCAAGAGGAATAGAAAAAGACAATGAAAAGAACAGAGCATGGTAAAAGATTCCGGGTGACAAGCGAGGAGGTTAAAATGTGGGGGAGAGTAAGGTGGGTGCTGTGGCACAGCAGTCAAGCTGCTGCTTAGGATGCCTGCATCCCATGGCATAGAGTCCCTGGGTTTGAGTCCCAACTCCACTGCCAATTCAGTTTCCTGCTAATGCACACCCTGGAAGATTTCAGGGAGTTTCCTGCTAATGCACACCCAGCAGATGATAGCTTAAGTATCTGTGTCCCTGACACCCATCTGGGAGACTCTGATGGAGTCCCTGGCTCTTGACTTCGATCTGGTACAGCCCTGGCTGTTGTGGATCTTTGGGGAGTGAACCAGTGGGGGAAAGTCTCTCTCTGTCTCTTGGTCTCTTTCTGTTGCTCTTCCTTTCATATAAAAACAAATAAATAAGGAAATGTTTATTTTAAATTAGAAAAAGTGATTCTTCAATAAATTGCTTGTAGATGACTCTAGTTGTATCATCTGAAGTACTCCAACATCTTTTATATACACCACATAATTCAAGTCTGAGACCTAAATGATCCTTCATACTTTCTTTTCCCTCTGAGATCTGACTCTTTGACCTGATTTCCACTCCACAGTGAATGACCTTCCAAATTCCTTTACTGTACTGTCTGCATCTCCCAACCTTCCTTCTTCAGAATGCTCAATATTTCTACTCCTGGGACTGTGGCTTCCCCTACCCCATGCCATTTACTTCAAAGCTGCTGATTTCCTGGACATGGAGGTGAGGAATAAAATCCACTTGTATCGAGAACCTCAAAATAAATTTTAAAAAAGGGGGGGCCAGCGCCGTGGCTCACTTGGTTAATCTGTCCGCGGTGCCAGCATCCCACATGGGCACCGGGTTCTAGTGCCAGCTGCTCCTCTTCCAATCCAGCTCTCTGCTGTGGCCCGGGAAGGCAGTGGAGGATGGCCCAAGTGCTTGGGACCCTGCACCCACATGGGAGACCAGGAGGAAGCACCTGGCTTCTGGCTTTGGATCGGCACAGCACCGGCCGTAGCGGCCATTTGGGGAGTAAACCAACGGAAAGAAGACCTTTCTCTCTCTCTCTCTCTCACTGTCTATAACTCTACCTGTCAAATAAAAAAAAATCTCATAAATGCAGCAAGTTCACTAGAGAGTTGGAGGAGGGAGTAGTGGCATTACCCCATGTCTCATAAGCAGTTTTCCTTGCTACCTTTCTCATGTGTCTATGCTACAACCATCCCACATCTGTCTACAGCTACTTTCAACTCTCTCTCTTCTCCTCTGATAGAATTTGATGGTAAATATTTTCCAGGTTAGTCTCTGGAAAACACATATCCTTACATTTGGATAATACTTTGCAGTTTACAAGACATTTTTATAAACCTCATTTTAGAAAAATCTTCCCAACAATCTTATGAAACTGAGATTAAAATTCAGCTAAAAACCGCTAGGACTATGTCTGAAACCACGGTTGCTTTACTCATGTCTGGTATCTACTTTTCAGGACCCAGGGACTGCTGCAGGGTGAGGAGGGGGATTTGAAGGCTGGGTCTCTGAGTATGAGTAGAGGGTAAGAAGATCTGAGGAGGCTGAGGCCAGCAATGGGAACAATGCAAATCTCACAGGAAACTCCTTGGTTCAAGTCACCCACAGTTTTCTTTCTCAGGCCCCAGAATTTGCTGTTTGACTCTCATGTACCAACTGTAGCTTCTGATCACAGTTAACTCTTCATTTATGCATTCCCTCACCCTTTATTCAGTCTTTCTTGCTGTCTATAATATTTTGGGAGCTGGTGTTTCTTTTTCTGTGGCTCTATGTGGAGGAGCAGGGCCCCTGCTCAAGTTCAGGACTGGCATGCCTGTCCTGGTAGGTAGAGACAGCTTCTTGGAAAATTCTAGCAATAGGAGGTTGAGTGGTCCCTCCTCTCAAAGGCAAAGATCACAGAGAATTTTTAAAAAGATTTATGTATTTGAAAGGCAGAGTTACAGGGTTGGGGGGGGAGGGAAGAGAGGGAGATTGATCTTCCATCTGTGGTTCACTCCCCAGATGACTGCAACCACCAGTACCGGACCAGGCCAAAGCCCGGAGCCAGGTACTTCATCTGGTCTCCCCTGTGGGTGCAGGGGCCCAAACACTTTGACCATCTTCTGCTGCTTTTCCTAGACCATCAGTAGGGAACTGGATTAGAAGAGGAGCATCTGGGACGTGAACTGATGCCCATATGGCATGCTGGTGTCACAGGCTGTGGCTTTACCAGCTACATCACAACACAAGCACGGAGAATTGTTTTTTTAATATACACAAGATTGAAGGAAGACATCTCTTTATTGTAGGAAGACACTCCAAAGCCCTCCATTTTCCCAGTCTGTCTCAGGTTGAAGATGGATGTGGTGCTGATCCTGCTGCTCAACTCTATCCTCTTTTGTGTCCTTCCCCACACATGGCTTCCAGAGAATAGCACAGTCTCCTGGCTTTCTCTCAACCTCAGTAGTTGTTCCTCCTCAAAATTCTTTTTTTTTTAATTTATTTTTTATTTAGTAAATATAAATTTCCAGTTATTCTTAAGTGTTAAAAATTAACTGAAATGTGATACCTGTTAAACATAAGAGTGGGAATAAGAGAGGGAAGAGATGTATAATTTGGGACATGCTCAATCGGACTTACCCCAAATGGTGGAGTTAAAAACATACCAGGGGATTCCAATTCAATCCCATCAAGGTGGCATGTACCAATGCCATCTCACTATTCCAAGTGATCAATTTCAGTTCACAATTGATCATAATGAAAGGACTAAGAGTCAAAGGGAGCACATAAACAAGTCTAGTACCTGCTAACACTAACCGATGGAATAAATAAAGGGGAGAGTGATCCAACATGGGAAGTGAGATACTCAGCAGACTCATAGAATGGCAGATGTCCTAAATAGCACTCTGGCCTCAGAATCAGCCCTAAAGGCATTCGGATCTGGCTGAAAAGCCCATGAGAGTATTTCAGGCATGGAAAGCCAAGACACTCTGGCAAAAGATCTCTGCGAGTGAGATCCCAGTGGAAAGAAGGAGGTACCTTTCTCTGAAGGGAGGAGAGAACCTCCACTTTGACTATGACCTTGTCTAAACAAGAGAAGAATCGGAGAACTCAGAGGGCTTCCATAGCCTTGGAAACTCATGACCGGAGCATAGGGAGACTACTGATGCCATAAACAGGAGTGTCAATTGGTAAAGTCAACAACAGGAGTCACTGTGCACTTACTCCTCATGTAGGATCTCTGTCCTTAATGTGCTGTACACTGAGGCTTAATGCTATAACGAGTACTCAAACAATATATTTCACTTTGTGTTTTTATGGGGGTGCAAACTGTTGAAATCTTTACTTAATGTATACTAAACTGATCCTCTGTTAAAAAAAAAAAAAGAAATTATCAACTCCCAACTTGACTCTCACTGGGATTAAACATGACAATAGGTCTGATCTGATTTCATCATCATTTAAAAAAAATCATCTATTATTTTTCACTTTATGTTTCTGTGTGAGAGCAAACTGTTGAAATCCTTACTTAATGTATACTAAGCTGATCTTCTGTATATTAAGATAATCGAAAATGAATCTTGATGTGAATGGAAGGGGAGAGGGAGTGGGAAAGGGGAGGGTAGTGGGTGGGAGGGACGGTATGTGGGGGAAGCCATTGTAATCCATAAATCGTACTTTGGAAATTTATATTCATTAAATAAAAGTTAAAAAAAAATAAAATAAAAAATATATAAATTTCCAAAGTACAGATAATAGATTACATTGGCTCCTCCCCCCCGATAATTTCCCTCCATTCACACCCCTCACATCTCCCACTCCCTCTCCCATTCCATTCACATCAAGATTCATTTTCAATTATCTTTATATACAGAAGATCGATTTATTTTATATTACATAAAGATTTCATCAGTTTGCACCCACACAGAAACACAAAGTGTAAAATACTGTTTCAGTACTAGTTATAGCATTACTTCACATTGGACAACACACTAAGGACAGATCCCACATGAGAAGTAAGTACACAGTGACTCCTGTTGTTGACTTAACAATTTGACACTCTTGTTTATGGCGTCAGTAATCTCCCTAGGCTCTAGTCATGAGTTGCCAAGGCTATGGAAGCCTTTTGAGTTCGCTGACTTCAATCTTATTCTGACAGGGTCATAGTCAAAGAGAAAGTTCTCTCCTCCCTTCAGAGAAAGGTACCTCCTTCTTTGATGGCCCCATTCTTTCACTGGGATCTCACTCACTGAGATCTTTCACTTAGTTTTTTTTTTTTCCAGGGTGTCTTGGCTTTCCATGCCTAAAATACTCTCATGGGCTCTTCAGCCAGATCCAAATGTCTTAAGGGCTGATTCTGAGGCCAGAGTGCTATTTAGGACATGTGCCATTCTATGAGTCTGCTGTGTATCCTGCTTCCCATGATGGATCGCTCTCTCCCTTTTTGATTCTATCAGTTAGTATTAGCAGACACTAGTCTTGTTTGTGTGATCCCTTTGACTCTTAGACCTATCAGTGTGATCAATTGTGAACTGAAATTGATCACTTGGAATAGTGAGATGGCACTGGTACATGCCACCTTGATGGGATTGTATTGGCATCCCCTGGCACGATTCTAACTCCACCATTTGGGGCAAGTCCGATTGAGCATGTCCCAAATTGTACATCTCCTCCCTCTCTTATTCCCACTCTTATATTTCACAGGGATCACTTTTCAGTTAAATTTAAACACCTAAGAATAATTGTGTGTTAATTACAGAGTTCAGCCAATAGTATTAGAACAAAACAAAGAAAAAATACTAAAATGGATAAAGTATTACATTGTACATTAACAGGACAAGAGATGAACAAGTCACTGTTTCTCATAGTGTCCATTTCACTTCAACAGGTTTCCCCTTTGGTGCTCAGTTAGTTGTCGCCGATCAGGGAGAACATATGATATTTGTCCCTTTGGGACTGGCTTAATTCACTCAGCATGATGTTTTCCAGATTCCTCCATCTTGTTGCAAATGACTGGATTTCGTTGTTTTTGACTGCTGTATAGTATTCTATAGAGTACATGTCCCATAATTTCTTTATCCAGTCTACTGTTGATGGGCATTTGGGTTGGTTCCAGGCCTTATCTATTGTGAATTCAGCTGCAATAAACATTATTGTGCAGACAGCTTTTTTGTTTGTCAATTTCATTTCCTTTGGGTAAATTCCAAGGAGTGGTATGGCTGGGTCATATGGTAGGGTTATATTCAGGTTTCTGAGGAATCTCCAGACTGACTTCCATAGTGGCTTGACCAGTTTGCATTCCCACCAACAGTGGGTTAGTGTCCCTTTTTCCCCATATCCTCTCCAGCATCTATTGTTGGTAGATTTCTGAATGTGAGCCATTCTAACTGGGGTGAGGTGAAACCTCATTGTGGTTTTGATTTGCATTTCCCTGATTGCTAGTGATCTTGAACATTTTTTCATGTGCCTGTTGGCCATTTGGATTTCCTCTTTTGAAAAATGTCTATTGAGGTCCTTGGCCCATCTCTTAAGTGGGTTGTTGGTTTTGATGTTGTGGAGTTTCTTGATCTCTTTGTAGATTCTGGTTATCAACCCTTTATCTGTTGCATATTTTGCAAATATTTTTTCCCATTAGGTTGGTTGCCTCTTCACTCTCCTGACTGTTTCTTTTGCAGTGCAGAAACTTCTCAATTTGATGCAATCCCAAATGTTAATTTTGGTTTTGACTGCCTGTGCTTCTGGGGTATTTTCCAAGAAGTCTTTGCCCGTACCTATATCTTGCAGGGTTTCTCCAAAGCTAATAATTTGATGGTGTCAGGTCATAGATTTAAGTCTTTAATCCACGTTGAGTGGATTTTTGTGTAAGGTGAAAGGTAGGGGTCTTGCTTCATGATTCTGCACGTGGAAATCCAATTTTCCCAGCACCATTTATTGAATAGACTGTCCTTACTTCAGGGATTGGTTTTAGATCCTTGATCAAATATAAGTTGGCTGTAGATGTTTGCATTTATTTCTGGTGTTTCTATTCTGTTCCATTGGTCTATCCATCTGTTTCTGTACCAGTACCATGCTGTTCAGGACATACCACTGCCCTGTGGTATGTCCTGAAATCTGGTATTGTGATGCCTCCGGCTTTGTTTTTGTTGTACAAGGTTGCTTTAGCTATTCGAGGTCTCTTGTGCCTCCATATGAATTTCAGCATCATTTTTTCCAGGTCTGAGAAGAATGTCTTTGGTATTTTGATTGGTATTGCATTGAATGTGTAAATTGCTTTTGGGAGAATGGACATTTTGATGATATTGATTCTTCCAATCCATGAGCATGGAAGATTTTTCCATTTCTTGGTATCCTCTTCTATTTCTTTCTTTAAGGTTTTGTAATTTTCATCGTAGAGATCCTTAACATCCTTGGTTAAGTTTATTCCAAGTTATTTGATTGTTTTTGTAGCTATTGTGAATGGGATTGATCTTAGAAGTTCTTCCTCAGCCGTGGTATTGCCTGTGTATACAAACGCTGTTGATTTTTGTGCATTGATTTTATATCCTGCCACTTTGCCGAACTCTTCTATGAGTTCCAATAGACTCTTAGTAGAGTTCTTTGGGTCCCCTATATAAAGAATCATATCATCTGCAAAGAGGGATAGTTTGACTTCTTCCTTCCCAATTCATATCCCTTTAATTTATTTTTCTTGCCTAATAGCTCTGGCTAGAACCTCCAGAACTATATTGAATAGCAGTGGTGAGAGTGGGCATCCCTGTCTGGTACCAGATCTCAGTGGAAATGCTTCCAGCTTTTCCCCATTCAATAGGATGTTGGCTGTGGGTTTTTCATAAATTGCTTTGATTGTATTGAGGAATGGTCCTTCCATACCCAGTTTGCTTAGAGTTTTCATCATGAAAGGGTGTTGTATTTTATCAAATGCTTTCTCTGCGTCTACTGAGATAATCATATGGTTTTTCTTCTGCAGTCTGTTAATGTGGTGTATCACGTTGATTGTTTTGCGAACATTGAACCATCCCTGCATACCAGGGATAAATCCCACTTGGTCTGGGTGGATGATCTTTCTGATGTGCTGTTGCATTCTATTGGCCAGAATTTTATTGAGGATTTTTGCATCTATGTTCATCAGGGATATTGGTCTGTAATTCTCTTTCAATGCTGCATCTTTTTCCGGCTTAGGAATTAAGGTGATGCTGGCTTCATAAACAGAATTTGGGAGGATTCCCTCTTTTTCAATTGTTCTGAATAGTTTGAGAAGAATTGGAGTTAGTTCTTCTTTAAATGTCTGGTAGAATTCAGCAGTGAATCCATCTGGTCCTGGGCTTTTCTTTGTTGGGAGGGCCTTTACTACTGTTTCAATTTCTGTCTCTGTTATGGGTCTGTTTAGGTTTTCTATGTCTTCCTGGTTCAATTTAGGTAGGTTGCATGTGTCCTGGAATCTATCCATTTCTGATAGGTTTCCCTGTTTGCTGGCATACAAGTCCTTGCAGTAATTTCTGATGATTCTTTTTATTTCTGTGGTGTCTGTTGTTACATTTCCTTTTTCATCTCTGATTTTATAGATTTTGGTCTTTTCTTTTTTTAGTTAGTTGGGCCAATGGGGTGTCAAATAATTTGAAAAAAATAAACAAAATTGATACCTCCTCAAAATTCTTTGAAGCTTTCTCCTCATCACATTGGAGAGATCCAAGGTTCAGTCCTTTGTTTTCTCCCTTAAGTAACAGTCACTCCTTTGGTGATCTCATTCACTCTCATGCCTTTAAACACCACTCATATGCCAACAACTCCCACATTTATTTCTCCATCCCAAATCCAAGCAGTGTGTGTGATTGTGTAATCAACATAGCCACTTTGATGTTTAATAGATATATCAAGCTTAAAATGTGCAACAGAAACTCTTAATCTTTCTTCACAAACCTGCTTTGACTGTAGTTTTCTCTATTTAGTTAATGGTAGCTTCATTTTTCCAACTGCTCAGGCCAGAAAACTTGAAGCCATCCTTGGCAATTTTCACATCTAACCCAGTGGTTTGAATTCAACCTAACCCAGAATCTGCCTCTTCTTACCAACTCCACCACTGGTATAATGTCCCATGTCATCATTATCTCTCCTAGTTTGTTGATTTCATTCCTAGTCTGTCTCCTTGCATCTGCTCCTTTCTGTTAAAATTGATTTCTCAATACAGCTATTGGAGGAATCACTTTAAAATATAAATTGAATCATACAATACCTACTTCCTTCTCAAACCTTGATGGCATCCCTTCATGTTCAGAATAAAAGTCATAATGTTCACAATAGTGTAGTAAATTTTTGCGTAAGTGGCTGGAATTCCCAACCCTATTCTGTTTCCACCTCCTTTGAAAACCAACTGTGCAGTCCCTCACAGTGAGAGGTGGAATCACTTCCCTAACTCCTTTTTTTTTTTTTTAATCTTTTATTTAATGAATATAAATTTCCAAAGTACGACTCATGTGTTACAATGGCTTCCCCCCCATACCGTCCCTCCCACCCACTACCCTCCCCTTTCCCACTCCCTCTCCCCTTCCATTCACATCAAGATTCATTTTCGATTATCTTAATATACAGAAGATCAGCTTAGTATACCTTAAGTAAGTATTTCAACAGTTTGCTCCCACACAGAAACATAAAGTGAAAAATAATAGATGATTTTTTTTTAAATGATGATGAAATCAGATCAGACCTATTGTCATGTTTAATCCCAGTGAGAGTCAAGTTGGGAATTGATAATTTCTTTTTTTTTTTTTTTTTTTTTTTTTTACAGAAGATCAGTTTAGTGTACATTAAGTAAAGATTTCAGTCGTTTGCACCCCCATAGAAACACAAAGTGAAATATACTGTTTGAGTACTCGTTATAGCATTAAGCCTCAGTGTACAGCACGTTAAGGACAGAGATCCTACATGAGGAGTAAGTGCACAGTGACTCCTGTTGTTGACTTTACCAATTGACACTCCTGTTTATGGCATCAGTGATCTCCCTATGCACCAGTTATGAGTTTCCAAGGCTATGGAAGCCCCTTGAGCTCTCCGACTCTTATCTTGTTTAGACAAGGTCATAGTCAAAGTGGAGGTTCTCTCCTCCCTTCAGAGAAAGGCACCTCCCTCTTTGAAGACCTGTTCTTTCCACTGGGATCTCACTCACAGAGATCTTTTTGCCAGAGTGTCTTGGCTTTCCATGCCTGAAATACTCTCATGGGCTTTTCAGCCAGATCCGAGTGCCTTTAGGGCTGATTCTCCCTAACTCCTTGAATCTGGGCTGGTCCTGGTTTGCTTTGGCCTGAAGAATGCAACACAAAAGACAGTGTGCCACTTCTGAGCCTGGGTTTCTCTTGGAAAATTCCTGTGCTCATATGAACAAGCCCAGGTTAGCTTGAGGCACAGTGAAAGACACGTGGTCTAGTCACCCACCTTGTCCCAGCTGGAAACTGGTCAACAGTCAGGCCTAGGAATGAGGCCTTTCTAGACTGACCAGCCCTGGGCCAAGCCAACACCTAATGCTCAGTAAGTCTAGTTGAAATATGCCATGTTTTTCCAAGATCATTAGAACTCAACTGAACCACAGATTCATGAGTAGTGGAAGATGCTTATTGATATAAGACACTGGATTTTGTGGGCTTTTTTGTTAACTATTGTGGCAGTAAACAATTGAAAATTGTAATGGTTTATAAGCCCTATTGATTCACAACTTTTCTTATATATCTGACTTCTTCTTCTACCACATTTCAGAAGCCTTTGGCCACATTAGTTTCCTTGAACTACATATACTAAATGTGCTCCATCCTCAGAACCTTTGTACTTGTTAATCTCCCTGCTTGAAATAATTTTCACTATATAGGCCCACAAATTCTCCTCTCACTTCTTTTAAGATCAGTTTAAATGACACCTCATTAACAGTGATATTCGAAGTATCCTTTAAATGTTAGGACATGAAGACTGATAATACAACAGTAAAGGCAACAGAGCAGGATCAGGGATTTCATTTTTTTTTTTATTTAGTAAATATAAATTTCCAAAGTACAGTTTATGGATTACAATGGCTCCCCCCCCCCATAATTTCTCTCCCACTCGCACCCCTCCCATCTCCCACTCCCTCTCCCATTCCATTCACATCAAGATTCATTTTCATTTATCTTTATATACAGAAGATCGATTTATTTTATATTACATAAAGATTTCATCAGTTTGCACCCACACAGAAACACAAAGTGTAAAATACTGTTTCAGTACTAGTTATAGCATTACTTCACATTGGACAACACACTAAGGACAGATCCCACATGAGAAGTAAGTACACAGTGACTCCTGTTGTTGACTTAACAATTTGACACTCTTGTTTATGGCGTCAGTAATCTCCCTAGGCTCTAGTCATGAGTTGCCAAGGCTATGGAAGCCTTTTGAGTTCGCTGACTTCAATCTTATTCTGACAGGGTCATAGTCAAAGTGGAAGCCTCCTTCTTTGATGGCCCGTTCTTTCCACTGGGATCTCACTTGCAGAGATCTTTCATTTAGGTCTTCATTTTTTTTTTTCCAGAGTGTCTTGGCTTTCCATGCCTAAAATACTCCCATGGGCTCTTCAGCCAGATCCAAATGCCTTAAGGGCTGATTCTGAGGCCAGAGTGCTATTTAGGACATGTGCCATTCTATGAGTCTGCTGTGTATCCTGCTTCTCATGATGGATTGCTCTCTCCCTTTTTGTTTCTATCAGTTAGTATTAGCAGACACTAGTCTGGACAGCACAACTTTAGATAATAAGTTTCATAAAGACTTTTGTATCTCATTCGCTCCTATGTCCTGCATGTGGAAGTTGTTAAATCACTACTTGCTGAACAAAGAAATGAATGAGTAAGTGAAGAAGTGAATATAGTTGGTTGGAGGACAGTAGATTACCAGAGAGGTGTCCACCTCCAATGTTTTAGTGTTCATCTGAGGAAGCATGATTTGAGCATAGAGAAGGTGCATTTTTCATCTACTGCCCATATCAACTTCTCAATACAGGAAGATGTAATGAGTAGGGGAAGAATTATATATCTGAATCAGGGTGCATTTACTTATCCTCACCTTGACAAGTTGACAAATGGGATCTGGCAGAAGAGGTTTTCTCTGGCCTGTCCTTGTGGAAAATCGATGAGGAAAAAAAAAGAACCCTGGGATAAGGGAGCTTTTCTTAGCAAGAGTCTGTAGGGATCTTGTGATGGGGGCTCAGAGGCTGCCTGATGACTCCTCTATAAGCACAAAAGAATCCCCGTTTGGGAGCTATTCTCATTGTCCCTAAAGGGTCAGGAAGGTTAGCAAGGAGACTTTGCTTTACTCATGCCTCTGGGAGTGTTCAGCCAATTCAAGGCTCACTGATAGCAACAAATTCCCCCTCTCAGCTGTCTGCATAGCCAGCCTGTCACCAACACTAGCAAATATCACATCCATCCTACCCCTTACATCCAGGTTTATCAGTGACAGAGCCAGTGATGCCTGTTTAGTGCTTGTTTTACTCCCAAAAATGACCTGGTAAATCATAGAAGGGAAATTCTATGATCACCCAACATAGAGAGAGCTCTCTCTGTTACGTTATTATTGTTTATTAATATTATAGTATTATTATTATTATTATTATTATTTACACTGACACCTTATAACACATGGAGCAAGTTTATTCACCCTGGAACCTAACAGGCTGAAGGATTAGCCTGCTATTCTGGGAACCAACAAGTTTAGGTTGTGGAAGTGGGTGAAAATCAGCAACACTGGTCTCGTTTAACCAGGCTTTCAGGAATGTAACAAAGACTGAGTACCTTCTCCCACTCTAACATATTTCCATTGGATAGGAGGTCCTGCCAGGAAAGGAAGAACATCTCCTACGGTAGATAATAGCTTCTCTCCGGAGCAATCGGCAGCGTAACAACTCCCAGGCTGAGTACCAAGTCTGTTCTTGTGGGGCCATTTACTGCATGCAGCAGAACCTGCTTACCCTCTGGCCTCATTTCGCGTGAGCTGACGTTTCCCCCATGAGAGGATCTGACACTCTTAAGTGGAGGTGGCACCTTCCAGGGTGAGGTCCACAGAAAGCTACAGAGGCCCGGTGCAAAGCATGGATGGGGGGTCCAGTCCTTTCCAAACCCCGCAGCTTTCAGATGGACTCTGGGTGCGTTGAACAAGGACTGAGGAGGAGATGGGCAAGCCAGAATGTGCAAACCTGCAGTTGTGTGATTCAAAGCAGAATCAAATTAACTTATGGAGTTGGATTGTTTCCAGTTTGCTGATAAATGTCATAGAAAGGCAGTGGCAACACCATGACTGTATTCCCCCCCTTTTTTTCTCCATTTTTCTTTCGAATCTTTTTTAAAAAAGAAGCTGTTAGCTCAATGCATCATTGAAAATACTAACAATAGCGGCAATATAGAAAATGTCTTTTGTATCTCTTTTTGCAGTGGTTCTGACACCACCTTTATGAAGCAGACAGTCTGTTATTAATGACTTTTATTGGTGAGGGCACCAAGGTTCAATGAGGTTAAGTGATTTGCTCAAATTTACCTGTATTATGATTATAATATCATTTACAGAATCCTTAAGTGTTCTGAGTGTTCTGTATACATTATCTATTTTTAATACTCATAGCCCTCCTGTTGGGTAGAGGCATTATTCCTCAAAGGAACATAAGGGTCAGAAGGGAGATGCCAGCCCATAGTCAAGTCATCCAGCTGGGACGATGTGGAGCTAGAATGGGAACTCAGAATCCAGACTGATGGGGAAACATGTGGGGGACATTTTAGATTTCTAAAGCAATGTAAAAAAAATGGAATTGTCTTACTGACAAAGGGGACACTTTCGTGGGGCAAAGAAAGTTGAGCTACAGGAAAGCGGAGCTGGGATAGGAAAAGGGAGTCTAAGTGTCTGAGACATGCAGTAAGGGGACAGATGCTGCGGCTTGAAATGATCAGCATGGGGGTGCTGGCGCTGTGGCATAGTGGGTAAAGCCGCCGTCTGCAGTGCCGGCATTTCATATGGGCACCAGTTCGAGTCCCGGCTGCTCCACTTCCAATCCAGCTCTCTGCTATGGCCTGGGAAAGCAATAGAAGATGGCCCAAGTGCTTGGGTCCCTGCACCCACGTTGGAGACCTGGAAGAAGCTCCTAGCTCCTGGATTCGGATCAGCGCAGCTCCAGCCATTGCAGCCAGTTGAGGAGTGAACCAGTGGATGGGGTCTCTCTCCCTCTCTCCCCCTTTCTCTCTCTCTCCCTCTCCCCCCTCCCTCCCTCCCTCTCTCTCTGTCTCTCTCTCTCTCTCTCTCTGCCTCTCCTTCTCTCTCTGTGTAACGCTGACTTTCAAATAAATAAATAAATCTTTTAAAAAAATGATCAGCATTGTGGTATAGTAGGTTAAGCTGCTGCCTGCAACACCAGCATTTTATATGCACACTAATTTGAGTCCCAAATGCTCCATTACCAATCCAGCTCCATGATAATGTGCCTGGGAAAACCATGAAAGATGACCAAAGTGCTTGGGCCCCTGCCACCCATGTGAGGGACCCAGATGGAGTTCCAGGCTGCTCGTTTCAGTCTGGTCCAGCCCCAGCTGTAGCAGCCATTTGGGGAGTGAACCAGTGGATGGAAAATCTCTCTCTCTCTCTTTCTGTCTCTCTGTGTGTGTGTGTGCCCCCTCTCTAATTCTGCCTTTAAAGTAAATACATAAATTTTTTTTTTTTTTGGACAGAGTGGACAGTGAGAGAGAGAGAGACAGAGAGAAAGGGCTTCCTTTTCTGTTGGTTCACCCCCCAATGGCCGCTGAGGCCAGCGCGCTGTGGCCAGCACACCACGCTGATCTGAAGGCAGGAGCCAGGTGCTTCTCCTGGTCTCCCATGCGGGTGCAGGGCCCCAAGCACTTGGGCCATCCTCTACTGCACTCCTGGGCCATAGCAGAGAGCTGGACAGGAAGAGGAGCGACCGGGACAGAATCCGGCACCCCGACCGGGACTAGACCTGGTGTGCCGGCGCCGCAGGCAGAGGATTAGCCTATTGAGCCGCGGCGCCGGCCTAAATACATAAATCATAAAAAAAAAAAATGATCGGCGTGGATCCTCATGGGGCCGGGACACAGCAAGCTCCATCCTTGTACTACCCCCAGAATGTACTGGATACTCAATAAATAGTTGGTAAATAAATGGAAGAGTAAACAAGTTTCAAATTCATGAACAGATGAGAAAATAGGAAAGCATTTTAGAAACTGTTCAATAAAAAGTCATCTTAAGTAGCTCTTCTATACCTGGGTAAATAATGATTATCACTGACATGCCAGGTGTTTGACTTTCTAAGTATCTCTTTTCCTTGGATAACCATTTCAGCTCAACTCAGTAAGCTATAAACATGGAATGAATTTATTACTGCTCTTTACATCACAGTCTCGGCAGCTGTATGACCATCTCCTCCTTTTCCTTAATGCTACTTTCGACACAAGCTATATTTTTAGATCACTCTAGGTTACGAGAATCTCTAACTCAGTTGGCAGTTCATTTTCTCCTCTTTGTCCAGCACAGGCTGCTTGACGTAAGGATGGGGGCACGTGTGACCCAGTTCTGAGAGGCTTGCTCACCCCTGCCCTCTTAATGGCTAGCCCCTCTGGTGGGCTAGCAGAGGCAGCAACTGAAGGGAATGCAGGGGTAATCCTTAACTGGCCATAGGGTGGTGATCAAGTATCCCAGGTCATGTGGTGGTTTGGTTGGGGTCTGGTCTGCCTGTGGTGGCTCTGTTTTGATGTTGCAAAATATGTAGTTTTCCTGAGGGCAGCAGGGCTGTGCAAACACTTCACCTTAACCTTCCTCAGCACTGAAGACTCAGGGCCTGTGCTTGCTGCCTGCCCCACCTGTATGTACATATTCCTATCCCTTTTTCCATGAGGCTTTGCCTCATTTGGCCACAACATAACTCCTGCTTTTTCCTCTAAACCAGGGACTCTTTCCAGTGGACCCTGAGCACCATTGTGGTCATCTTTTTCGCATCCTCCAATGGCCACAGTCCTGGATATGATGGTCTCCTGCATCTTCTCAGGTACAGCAAACAAGGATTCCTGCTTCCCCTATAGAGGCAGATTCTCCAGCAAACCTTCCTCCTTCAGGAATCTGCAGAACAAGTGGCACTTTGTCTGTGCTTGTTTACATCTCAAAACATCTCAAAACGTTCACACGGGAGCCCCTCCTAAGAACTTTCTGATCATGCCCTGCTTAGCACCTGTGCAATGCCAAGTGGACCTGCAGATTCTGCATTTCAGCAAGAACCCAGCAGAACCCATTTCTAGGATTTCCCTGGACTGTCAGTGCTTCTCTTGGCTCTGCAGGGAGGACACCCCTCCACTCTTCCCTGTTCCTTACCACTGATTTCACATAAGGCTACAGACTTAACTCAGACATGACCATCCCTCCCCGTCCTCTCTCCCCCACTCTCTCAGTGTTTAGACTGAGCAGGACGATGAAGCGAAGTGCTTGTGGTTGAAGCCTGTTCTGCTTCCTGAAAGTCAGGGGTCAGGGGTGGCAGTGGTGAATATCATCAAGTACTAGAGGTACATTCTGTTTTTCTCATCTTTAGTCAAGTATTGTTTAATGATGCTAAATGAACCCATTTCAAGTGTACATTTAACTGTATATTTGAAAATATGTATGCCTGTGTAGCTGCCAGCACAATGAAGACACAGAACATTTCCATCATGCGCTGGGGTCCTCTGACACTCCAGCCCAGTCCCTGTTGGTAGCTGTCCTCTCCCTGCCCATGATACTAATTGCCCCTGCTGGGACACTCAGCATCCTATTCCATCTTTAACAAACTAGTGATGATAGTAGATACCAATTTTGTTTTCCAGAAGATGAAAATGAGGCTCACACTAAATTACTTCTCCGAGAAAGGAGAGGAAACAATTTGTTAGCCTGGAACAGAAACTAGAATAAGGGATTATAAAACTATGTTGCAAAGGGCTGGTGACATCAAGCAAATTTGGCCTTCTCAGGGCAGAAGTAGGCAGGGGTCTGATTATGCAAGTCCTCATGGGCCATGCTAAGCAAATCCTGTAGTCCCGAAAACTAAAACAGTCACTGATGGCTAGTTAAAGCTCTTACTTTTTTTAATTTAAATTATGTGTGGATAGAGAGATGCCTCCACTGTGTATGTGTGAAAGAGAAAGAGAAAACAGAGAGGGAGGAAGGGAGAAAACGTGGAGCAAGGGGTGGAGAAAGAATGATTATATGTGGTAGGTTTGGCATATGTCCCTCACCAAAAATCTCTCTTGTTGGCTTCTCAACTACCTAAATTTTTTTAACCATTTGTGATTTTATCCATCATTTAAAAATTATTGTGGTTAAAAAAAAGAATGCTGGAATCCGAAAATGGAATATGCACTTTGATTCTCTTATGAAAAGGTGTTAGTTCTGTCCATGTTCTTTCTCTGCCCTGTTTCTCATAAACCTCACAGGTAAAATGTGCATAATAACAGCTGTTACAATGATATAAGAGCTCTTTAAAAAGTAAAAGACATGTGATAGCTGGTCTTGTGTTTTCATGACTGAGACTTGATTCCTCCCTTCACAATCTGTGTTTTAGTTTAGAGACAGGCCCAATAGATGGCTTATTAGTCAGTTCAATAAGAACAAATATTTCTAGAAATACAGAGATGGTAGACTGATCTCTCATATTCCCTAAATAGTTTATCCTTTATCAAAGTATGGAAAAAAAAGAAAATAAATTATCACAGAGATATGCTGAAAGGAATATTTTTATAGTAAAACTATGGGACAGAGGCTCTTAAATCTTGAGTGTTTCATATGCATAGAAAATCAGAGAATTTAAAAATCTTTAAATATTTATATACTATATAGAAAGAGCATGTGAATAAAGTGTTTTAAGGAAATGAACACCTATACACTCACTATAGCAGTGTAAGAAAGAGATGATTACCAACAGATCATTTGAAAATTACATTAAGCCCTCCCTGATGTAATCCCTTTCCTCCCCAGAGTTAACCACTGTGGTGAATATCACATTCATCTCTCCCAGGGCTTCTTAAAAACCCACATACGATAATATCCCTTAACTTGTTATATAAGTGGATTCATGCTGACTGTGTTGTTCTCCAACCTGCTTGTTAGGTTCTGTTTTACACTTATGAGATTTATCTCTATGTGTGCATTTAGTCTAGCCCAGACATTTTCAATCTTGCATAGTGTTGCACTGTATAAATATGTCATAATTCGGTTGCCTTTCTTCTATTAGTGAAAATTGGGTTGCTTTCAGTTTTTGCCATTACAAACGATGCTGTTTTGAACCTTCTTATCTGTGCCTTCTGAGCATATGAGCAGGGGGTTTCTACGTTTTAGAACTAGTAATGAAAATGCCAGGTTTCACTGTATGACATATTCAACTTCTCTAAATTATATCAGGTAGTGTCCAGCATGACTGTAACAATTTAAATTCTAATATTGAATAAGGGCTGTCATTGTTTTTCAGTCTTACTGATTGTGTATTGTCTGGCTTTTTAATATATTCCAGACTGGTGAGTATAATATGTACCTCACTGTGCTTTTACTAATAAAGATGAGCAAACTGTCATAAGTTTATTTGCCATTTGTTTCCTCTTCTGTCCTATACTTACCCAATTTTACTGGGTTATCTGTTTCTTTCTGATATGAGGAATTAAGGAGTTCCTTGTGTATTTTATGAATAGTTATCCTTTACTGGATGGGTCACAGATATTTATCACAGTTTCTGGATTTTCATTTCCTTGATGTTGGTTTTTCACAAACAGGAAATATATTCTGTTTTTATATATTTTTCTTTAGAAGTACTCCAACTCTTTAAAAAAAGATTTATTTATTTGACATGTGGAATTACAGAGAGGGAGAAACAGAGAGGTCTGTTTCTGAGACCTCCCTGTTCCATCCACTGGTTCGCTCCCCAAATGGCCACAATGGCCAGGGCTGTACCAGGCCACAGATAGGAGCCAGGAGCTTCTTCTAGGTCTCTCACATGGGTGCCAGGGGCCCAAGCACTTGGGTCACCTTCTGCTGCTTTTCCCAGGCACATTAGCAAGGAGCTGGATCAGAAGTGGTACCCATATGAGATACCAGTTTCGCAGGTAGCAGCTTAACCCGTTACACCACAACACCAGTCCCAGCGTATTCTGTTTAAAGGAACAGTATTAACAGAGTTGGATGTATCAATATTCTTTGGTAGTTGTTATGTATATAGGAAATCCTTCCATAGCTTGAAGTCATATATATTATGACTGTATATTACTCTAAAATTTTATAATTTGCTTTTTACCTTTATGCCCTAATTCACTATTTATTACATGGGTTAGGGATTCAACTTCATTCTTTTCCATAAGGATATTTAATTGTATCTGCACCTTTTACTAACTAGTCTCTCCTTCCCTCACTGATTCACAATGACCTTTTCGTTATATGAAAGGAGGACCTATACAACCTCATCTGCTTTTTGGGTTCTCTCCTTTCACCTGTTTGTCTTTGGCTTCGCCAATACCCACTCTATCTTAAATTTTATACTTTTGTAATAACTCTTGATACATGGTAGTATAATCCTTCCGCATCTGTATTCTTCTTCCATAGGACTATTTGGAACTTCTTGGCTTTTTATTTTTTAATTTAAATTTCACAATCATCTTGTTAAGGCCCCTGAAAATCCTATTGGTATTTTAATGAGAGTGCATTCAGTCTATAATCCATCAAGAACTAGCATCTTTGCAACAGGAAATCTTCCTTACCTATTTACTTATCTCTTCTTTCCACAAAGTTTGTCATTATTCCATGAAGTTCTCTTTTATTCCTGGGCATTTTATGTTTTTGAAGATGCTACACTTCAGATGGTACTTTAAGTTATATATTTTGAACTTTTTGTCTGATATATAAAAGGCAATTGATTTTTAATAAGCTTTGTACCCACAAAGTCTGCTAAATCGTCATATAAGTTCAATTTTTCTGTAGTCTTCCATGGGCATTTTATGTAGCCATTCATAGCCTATGTGAACAATGGCAATTTGATTACCCACTTTCTAATCTTTTACATGTTATTTATTTTGTGTTATTTTTTTTAAAGATTTATTTATTTATTTGAAAGTCAGAGTTAACAGAGAGGAGAGAGGCAGAGAGAGAGAGAGAGGTCTTCCATCTTCTGATTCACTCCCCAATTGGCCGCAACAGCTGGAGCTGCGTCGATCCAAAGCCAGGAGCCAAGAGCTTCTTCCGGGTCTCCCACACAGGTGCAGGGGCCCAAGGACTTGGGCCGTATTCTACTGCTTTCCCAGGCCATAGCAGAGAGCTGAATTGGAAGTGGAGCAGCGGGGGCTCAAACTGGCACCCATATGGGATGCTGGCGCTTCAGACCAAGGCATCAACCTGCTGCACCACAGTGCTGGCCCCACGTTTTTACCCTAATACAACATGGAACATAAATTGTGTTTTAGTCAGCTTTATTATTTTAACTAAAAAACAAGAGGGAGGAGCTACTTGGGCAGGGAGAAGGTTTATTTTGGCTTACCATTTGGAAGTCCACTGCCCAAGATCAGGCATCCCCACTGGTTCAGACATTGGTGCAGGAGGAGGGTGCCAAAGGGACAATCACAGGGTGGGCCAGGAAGCAGAGAGGGACAGCAAGCAGGTTCAGCATATAAAACTAATCCTTTCACAAGAACTGCCTTCCAAGGGCAAGCTCCCAGTGATCTTAAGGCCTCCCAGGAGGCCCATCTTCTTCAAGATGCCATATTTAGATCAAGTCTCTACCATATATCTTCTAAACTTCATCCATTAACAATTAACATTAGACTCTAGGGTTTAAATATCTGCAAAAGGCTTGGGAGACCAATCCTGTTCAAACCATAACAAATTGTGCAATAAGAGTCCTTATCTTGATCTTTACCTTCCCGACCCTGCAGGGACACTTTTATTATGATGCTGGCAGTTAGTTTTATTGCAGTTACTCAATATGAAGAAAATTTTCTTGCTAGTTTGGTTACTTTTTAGAGAATTTGTGATAAACCTTACATGTTTGTTTTCAGAATGCATTCTCTTCTTTAATAAATTAATGAGAAATTGTGTCATGTCTTTTGGATGTCACAGATACTGGCTAGCTGTTCTCCCAAACCATTCATCCTCTCCCTGGCACTCAGCTCAGCTGTACTCCTGGTTGTTCTTATGGTCAGGTGGAATGGGCCAATGGGCTGTGAGAACTATGGGGTACTTCTAGGGCTGGTGTAGAACTGCCATATGTGTGCTGTCATTCCTCTTCCTAATGCTCCATGTGCATGACGGTGGGGCCTTGCAAGCCACGTACTAAAAATAACAGAGCCAGGGATTGCACCTCTTAATCTCTCTATGGAGGCAAATCCCCCAGTTGGGACTTTTCATGAGCACAAAGGAAACTTCTATCATGTAGTTCAGTTTCAATTTTGGAATATATGAGTACTTAGCCATCTTTAACCAACAGGCAGGAAAAAACAAATGTAGACTTGATGTATTAGCTCTTCAAACATTGTTAAACACAGTCAAGTTTAGTTTGCCAGTATTTTGCCTAGGATTTCTTGGAGTTAATCACATGAATGAAACTGTCCCATCATTTTCCACTTTCCACATTGTCATCAGTTAATTCCTGAGATTATGCTAGCCTTAAAAACTGAATTAGAAGCATTTTTCTCTTTTTGCATGTGTTTCTAATTACTTTTTAATGTTTGGTAGAATTTTTCTAGCCTGCTTTATCTTTGTGGGAGGATTTTTAAAAATATATAATTAGTGATCATAGCTTTTTTTGTTTGTTTGTTGTGCTTAAGAAAATTTTAGTAAATTACATTTTCCTAGAGATTTGTATTTTTCATCTAAGTTCTAAAAAATCTGACACAAGGTGGTTCACACCTTCTATTTTTAATTTCTTTTTTTTTTAATTTCACAGGTAGAGATGTAGACAGTGAGAGAGAGAGACAGAGAGAAAGGTCTCCTTCTGCTGGTTCACTCCCCAAATGGCCGCTATGGCTGACACTGCGCCAATCTGAAGTCAGGAGTCAGGTGCTTCCTCCTGGTCTCCCAGGCGGGTGCAAGGGCCCAAGCACTTGGGCCATCCTCCACTTCCCTCCTGGGCCACAGCAGAGAGCTGAACTGGAAGAGGAGCAACCGGGACTAGAACCCGGAGCCCATATGAGATGCCGGCACCGCAGGTGGAGGATTAACCAGGTGAGCCATGGTGCTGGCCCCCTATTTTTAATTTCTATAGAAACTATTGGTTGACTCTTTTGTCCTTTCTTCCTTTTTATTTTTTACTGATCATTGTTCCTAGTGATTTGTTAATTTTATTAGTCTTATTAAAACTAATTTTTGCTTTATATACATTTTCTTCATTTCTGTTGTTATCATTACTACTTTCTTCATATTTATTAGAATTTTCTTTCTCTGATTCTTAATTTTTACTTTTAGTTTATTAATTTTAAATTTTAAATTTGCTTTAAAATAAATGAATTTTATGTTAAAATTATTCCCCCAAATCATTTAATCTACATTTCACAATACCTAAAAATAATCTTTTCTTTTTTAAAAAATAATCTTTTCATTATTGCTTCATTCTAAATATTTAAAAAGTTTCCTTACTTTGTTCTCCTTTAACCCACACATTTCTTTTTTTTTATTATTTTAAAGATTTATTTGTTTATTTGAAAGCCAGAGTTACACAGAAGCAGAGGCAAAGGAAGAGACAGACAGAGAGAGGTCTTCATCCTCTGATTCACTCCCCAAGTGGCCACAATGGCTGGAGCTAAGCCAATCTGAAGCCAGGAGCCAGGAGCCAGGAGCCTCCTCTGGGTCTCAGGGTGATGGGGCCCCAGGACTAGGGCCATCTTCCATCAGAAGTGGAGCAGGGTCCAGCACTGTGATGTAGCTGGTAAAGCTGCAACCTGCAGTGCTGGCATCCCACATGGGCACTGGTTCGAGTCCCGGCTGCTCCACTTCCAATCCAGCTCTCTGCTATGGCCTGAGAAAGCAGTAGAAGACAGCTTAAGTCCTTGGGCCCCTGAACCCGTGTGGGAGACCTGGAAGAAGCTCCTGGCTCCTGGCTTTGGATTGGCACAGCTCCGGCCATTGTGGTCATCTGGGGAGTGAACCAAAGGATGGAAGATACCCTCCACCCCTTCTCTGCCTCTCCTTCTCTCTGTGTGAAACTCTTTCAAATAAATAAATAAATCTTAAAAAAAAAAAAAAGAAGTGGAGCAGCTGGGAATCAAACGAGTGCCCATATGGGATGTCAGCACTGCAGGTGCAGGCTTTACCCCCTATATGACAGCACAGGCCTCAACACATTTTTTAATTTCCAAATGTATGTCTTTTTTTTTTGATACTCCTTTCTAATTTCTTACTATTTTTATTGTGGCCAAAGAACTTGATGTAAATTATATCAATCCTTTTGTATTTATTATTACCAGTAATAAGACTGTGCAGGTTTTCTAACATACAATAGAGTGGAAGTTCTAACATGGAAATATTGCAGGTGGGAGATAAATTATTGTAACCTTTGATGCAGCTGAGGTCTAGAAAAATTGGGTGTCTTGTCTAAGCTATCATTACTAGTTAGGGCCAAGGCACTGAAAAATGTTTCTGAACTTCCTTCTAGTGTTTTTCTACTAGAATTGCTACCTCCAGAACAACTTAAAATATTTTTATTTCTGCTCCATTAGTAATTAATTACTGCAAAGCTGAAGGACCTAAACAGATCCATTGGGGCTGGCACTGTAAAGCCACTGCCAGCATCCATATGGGCACCAGTTTGAATCCCGGCTGCTCCACTTCTGATCCAGCTCTCTGCAATGGCCTGGGAAGCAGTAGAAGATGGCCCAAGTCCTTGAGCCCCTGCACCCAAGTGGGAGACCTGGAAGAAGCTCCAGGCTCCAGGTTTTAGATTGGCCCAGCTCTGGCCATTGCGGCCATTTGGGGAATGAACTAGCAGATCTAAGACCTCTCTCTCTATCTGCCTCTGCCTCTGTAACTCTGCATTTCAAATAAATAAATCTTAAAAAAAGACCCATTTTGTATTTTCAAGCAAATAGATGGGTTATTTTATTGATAAAAAAGATCTTTCAGAGTTCAAAGAGGCAGTGTAGTAAGGGTGCTTACTGCTCTAGTCTAGGAGAAGATATTTAAAAAGTGGAAAGAGTGCAGTCTCAGGGAAGAGTTAGGGAGAAAATGCCAGAGGAAAGTCTATGAAAATTAGAGGGACACAGTGGGCCTATGTGGAGGGTGTGGACATGCACAACTCAGGATCCCAGCAGCTGAGAGCCAGAACAGCAGCGTTGGAGAGTGAGGTGAGACAAGACTGCAGTATCCTAAGCCAATGGTGATAAAGCTGCAGCAAGAGCCTAGAGGGAATCCGGCTTGGAGCTCTGTGGGAGATAGTGTTCCTGCCAAACTAGAGGAGGAAAAAGAGGAGTGGCACATTTCTCTCTCCATGATCACCCTGCAACAGCATCCTGTAACATGCCAATAGAGAGCAGGCACAATTTTGGACATACCTAATAGCTGCGCCAGCTCATGTCCCCGTGCCCAGAACCAGCTGAGTGGAGACTCCTGAGTTGGTGGGGATAATTGACAGGAGGAATATCTCCCAGAAAAGTACAAAGGAAAGCCAAAGTAAAAAATAGGAATATTTATGGGAAAATAGAAGGGCAAAGTCATTTCTTATAAATACCTTGAATGTGAATGGCCTCAACTGTCCAGTTAAAAGACACAGACTGGCTGAACGGGTTGAAAAACAAAACCCATGTATTTGTGGCCTACAAGAAACACATCTCACCAACAAAGATGCATGCATACTGAAAGTGAAAGAATGAAAAAAGACATTCCATGCTAACAGAAACCAAAAAAGAGCTGATGTAGCCATCCTAATATCAGACAAAATAGAATTTAACTAAAAATTGTTAAAAGAGACAAATAAGGGTACTATGTAATGGTTAAGGGATCAACTCAATAGAAAAATGTAGCTATCATAAATGCATATGTATCTAATTATAGGACACCCATGTGGGAAACCTGGAAGAAGCTTCTGGCTCCTGGCTTCAGACTGGCAACTGCTGTTGCTGCCATTTGGGGAGTAAACCAGTGGATGGAAGTTTTCTCTCATTCTCTCTATCTCTGCTTCTCTATAACTTTGCCTTTCAATAAATAAATCTGTTTTTTAAAAAAAGAAAAGAAGAATATAGAAAAAATGGAAAAATCTTCTATGTTCATGGATTGGAAGAATCAATATCATCAAAATGTCCATTCTCACTGAAAGCAATTTACAAATTCAATGCAATATTAATCAAAATACCAAAGATATTCTTCTCCAATATAGAAAAAATGATGCTGAATTTCATATGAAAACACAGGAGACTTCAAATAGCTGAAGCAATCTTATACAACAAAAACAAAGCCAGAGATATCACAATACCAGATTTCAAGACATACTACAATGCAGTAATAATCAAAACAGCCTGGTACTGGTACAAAAACAGATGAATAGACCAATGGAGCAGAATAGAATCACAGAAATCAATCCAAGCATCTACAACCAACTTATATTTGACCAAGGAGCTAAAACCAATCCCTGGAGTAAGGACAGTCTCTTCAACAAATTCTGCTGGGAAAACTGGATTTCCACATGCAGAAGTATGTTTTTGGTTTTTGTTTTTTTTTTTTTTTACAGGCAGAGTGGACAGTGAGAGAGAGAGACAGAGAGAAAGGTCTTCCTTTGCCGTTGGTTCACCCTCCAATGGCCACCATGGGCTGGCGCACCATGTTGATCTGAAGGCAGGAGCCAGGTGCTTATCCTGGTCTCCCATGGGGTGCAGGGCCCAAGTACTTGGGCCATCCTCCACTGCACTCCCTGGCCACAGCAGACAGCTGGGCTGGAAGAGGGGCAACCAGGACAGAATCCGGTGCCCTGACCAGGACTAGAACCCGGTGTGCCGGCGCCACAAGGTGGAGGATTAGCCTAGTGAGCCACGGTGCCGGCCCACATGCAGAAGTATGAAGCAGGACCCCCACCTTATACAAAAACCCACTCAAAATATATTAAAGACCTAAATCTATGACCTGATATCATCAAATTATTAGAGAACATTGAGGAAACCCTGCAAGACATTTACACAAGAAAAGAGTTCTTGGAAAAGGCCTCAGACGCACAGGCAATGAAAGCCTAAATTAACAAATGAGATTAATTCAAATTGAGAAGCTTCTGTACTGCAAAAGAAACACTCAGTAAAATGAAGAAGCAACTGGTAGAATGGGATAAATTATTTGCAAACTATGCAACTGATATAGGACTAACAACCAGAATAAATAAAGAGATAATGAAACTCCACAACAAAACAAACAACCCATTTAAGAAATTGGCCAAGGACTTAAATAGTTTTCAAAAGAGGAAATCCAAATGGCCAACAGACACATGAAAAAATGTTCAGGATCACTAGACATTAGGAAAATGTAAATCAAAACCACAGTGAGGTTTCACCTCTTCCCAGCTAGAGAGGCTTTCATACAGAAATCAACAACAAATGCTGGTGAGAATGGGGGAAAAAGATACCTTAATCCACTGTTGGTGGGAATGTAAACTGGTAAAGCCACTATGGAAGACAGTATGGGGATACCTCAGAAATCTGAATATAGACCTACCATATGACCCAGCTATCCCACTCTTTGGAATTTACCCAAGGTAAATGAAAACAGCATATGAAAGAGTTATCTGTATCCCCATGTTTATTGCAGCTCAGTTCACAATAGCTAAGACATGGAATCAACTTAAATGCCCGCCAACTAAAGACTGGATAAGAAAATTATGGGATTTGTACACTATGGAATACTACACAGCAGTAAAAAAAAATGAAATCCGGTAATCTGAAACAAAGTGGTTGAATCTGGAAAATATCATTAGTGAAATAAGTTAGTCCCAAAGGGACAAACACCACTTGTTCTCTGTGATCTGTGATAACTAATAGAGCACCTAAAAGGAAATCAGTAGAAGTGATATTGACACTTTGAGAAGCAATGACTTGAACAACCCTTGACTGTCAAGGAACATAATTTTTTTCTTCATACTATTTGTTGAACTCTTAACAGACTTAATCAGATCTGTATAAAGTTAATTGAAAATAGATCTCAGTAAAAATAAGAGTATGAATAAGAGAGGGAGGAGGAAGTTTGCAGCTATAAAGCTGTATAGTTCTGCATACATTCATATGGACTTCTTTTTTTATTTATTTATTTGACAGGTAGAGTTACAGAAAGTGAGAGAGAGAGACAGAGAGAAAGGTCTTCCTTCCATTGGTTCACTCCCCAAATGGCCGCAATGGCAGGAGCTGCGCTGATCCGAAGCCAGGAGCCAAGAGTTTCTTCCTGGTCTCCCAAGCGGGTGCAGAGGCCCAAGCACTTGGGCCATCCTCACTGTTACCCCAGGCCACAGCAGACAGCTGGACTGGAAGAGAAGCAACTGGGACTAGAACATGGCGCCCAGATGGGATGCTGGTGCCGCAGGTGGAGGATTAACCTAGTGCACCACGGCGACGGCCCCTGGACTAACTTCTTTTATTTATTTATTTATTTATTTATTTTATTTTATTTATTTATTTATTGACAGGCAGAGTGGACAGTGAGAGAGACAGAGAGAAAGGTCTTCCTTTGCCGTTGGTTCACACTCCAATGGCCGCCACGGCCGGCGCACTGCGGCCGGCACACTGCACTGATCTGATGGCAGGAGCCAGGTACTTATCCTGGTTTCCCATGGGGTGCAGGGCCCAAGCACTTGGGCCATCCTCCACTGCACTCCCTGGCCACAGCAAAAAGCTGGGCTGGAAGAGGGGCAACTGGGACAGAAACCGGCGCCCCGACCAGGACTAGAACCTGGTGTGCCGGCACCGCAAGGCGGAGGATTAGCCTAGTGAGCTGCGGCACCGGCCTGGACTTACTTCTAAGGGGACAGTTTAAAAATTTGCCAGGGGACCCAAATCCCATTAAGCTGGTTGGTAAAAATGCCATCTTAACTGTTAAAGTCATCATATTAAGTCTTAAAGTGAACATATAGTTAGGATTAAGTGTTAAAGTGATCATATAAATAGGATCAAGTGTCTGGTAATAATAATAGAATTAAAAAGGAGAGAATGTTCCATCATGGGAAGCAATCTGCACAGCAGACTTACAGAATGATAATCACTTTAAGTATCACTCTGACCTCAGAATTATCCCTTAAGTCATCTGGTCTAGTCTAGGGAGGGGAGGAGGAAGGAGGGAAGGAGTCTTTTTTTGGGGGGGGGGTAGGTGTTTGGCACAACAGTTAAGAAGCCAGTTGGTATACCCACAATTTCATATGAAAGTTCCTGGGTCTGAGTCCTGGCTCTCAGATACCAGCTTTCTGCTAATATGCACCCTTGTAGACAACAGGTAATGGCTTTGTAATTGGATCCCTGCCACCCATGTGAAAGACCTGGATTGAGCTCCTAGAGCTAGAGTACTTGGGAAGTGAAGCAGCAGACAAGAGGTCTCTCTCTCTTTCTCTCTCCCTTACTCTTATATAAAATTAAGAGATAAAACTTACAATGAAGACTGTGTGATTCAGAAAGTTTAACTTGCTTTTCTAGAATTAAATAGCTAATAGTAAGAGCTGAGAGCACGTGTAGGGTGGAGGGGTAATACTTATTCTACCCTCTGTTCTCTGTAGATTGGTTGGGTAAAAAACTAAGACTCAAACAAAGTAGCTAAATACAATGCCATTTGTAGAACAGTGGAAAAAAACCTGCACAGGGTATATTTATGAAGATTTGAATGTAAATTGAAAATTTAATTTTACTGTATATGAAAATAGTTACAGAAAGAACTTATTATGTGGCTACACTGCTAATTTCTCTTAAAACAATTTCATGTGTATGCTTCCATATACCCCGCCTAGTTGGTATTGTTACTTCCATTTCACAGATGAAGAAATAACACTTATAAAGCTTAAGGGATCTGCATAAGACTACACAGCTAGTTAGTGACAAATTTAAGATCTGAACTCAGATCTGGCTGATTTCAACAAACATGCTTTTAGCATGAGATATAATTTTTGGGCACTGAAATGCATATATCCTAAGTGTAACATTCTCTGAATTCTGGCGAAGGTTTCCACCTATATAAGTACCTTTCCAGAGAAAACATAGAACACAATTCCACCACCCCATCCCCACTTGTAGTCAACCTTCACCTCCCCATAATGCTTTCTACCTGAAAGTTTTGTCAGTTGTAGAATGTCATAGAAATGAAACCACAACAGTAAATACTCTCACATGGCTGCCTTTTTCACTCACTGCAATGTTCTTTGTGTATCTCAATAGTCTGTCCATTTTATTGCTAATATTTCATTTTAAGAATATACTGTGGCATATGTATCCCTTCTCTCTGCTGAGGAACATTGAAGTTGTTTCTACTTTGAGACCATCAATCATAACTCCAATGTAAACATTCTCCTACAAGTCTTTTTTATGAACATGTACTTTTTTTTTTTTTTTTGACAGGCAGAGTGGACAGTGAGAGAGAGAGACAGAGAGAAAGGTCTTCCTTTTGACGTTGGTTCACCCTCCAATAGCTGCCACAGCCGGCGCACTGTGGCCGTCACATCGTGCTGATCCGAAGCCAGGAGCCAGGTACTTATCCTGGTCTCCCATGGGGTGCAGGGCCCAAGCACTTGGGCCATCCTCCACTGCACTCCCTGGCCACAGCAGACAGCTGGGCTGGAAGAGGGGCAACCGGGACAGAATCCAGTGTCCTGACCAGGACTAGAACCGGGTATGCCAGCGCCACAAGGCGGAGGATTAGCCTATTGAGCTGCAGTGCCGGCCATGAACATGTACTTTTATTTCTCTTTTGTCAGTAACTCTAGATTGGGATTGGTTAAAGATGAGCTATCTATTTATAATGCCATTGTTCCAAAGTGATTGTATTCTTACCCTCCCAACAGCAATATGAGTGTTCTTATGCTTCACATCCTTGCTGATATTACATGTCATCAAGATTTTCAAAGCTGATGAGTATGAAGTGGCATATTGTCATGCTTTTAATTTTTATTTTCTTCATGATTAACAATAGCGAGTATCTTTTCATATACTTTTTGGTCATTCACATTGATTTTGTTGTGTGGTTCTTATCGTGTATTCATTTACATTGGATTATTTGTCTTTTTAGAATTCAATTGAAGGAATTATCTATATATTCTGGTTTCAAATTATTTAACAGATATGAGTAATGAAAATAGTTTTAACAAGTTTGTGGCTTGCCTCTAAATTTCTTAATGGTCTCTAAGTAAACAGATGATTTAATTTTCATAAAATCCCACTTTTTTTTTAATGGCAAAGTTTTTCAGATCCTGTCTAATGTTAACTCCAATTCTAGAGAATTTTTTCCAAGGTTGGCTTTGAAAATTTTATAGTTTTCAAATCTGTGTTTTAGATCTGTGATAGTTTTCACTTTAGATCTGTGATTCACCTCAGATTCACCTCAAATTAACTTTTGTGCATGGTATGTGGTGAAAATTGGGGTAGACAGTTATTTTTTGTCATCCTCTTGCCCAGTTTTATCCTCCAGCTGTCCAGCAGTATTTGCTTTAAAAAAAAAAAAAAAAAACCCTTTCCTTTCTCCATTAAATTAATTGCAGATTTTGTTGAAAGTCAATTGACCATATATTTTTTGGGCCTGTTTATGTACTCTTGATCCCATCCTATTGATATTTGTCTAGCTTTATACCACTTCCAAACTGGCTTGATTTCTATAGCACTGTGGTTTGTCTAAGATTCAGGTAGGGCAAGTCCCAAAATTTGCCATTCATTTTCAAAATTATTTTGGCTGCTCAGGTCCACCACATTTTCACATAAACTTGATAATCAGTTCTAAATCTGTCCTGGAACTGTAGTCAAATTTGGAAAGAACTGACAATATCAAATTTCCAGTTCATGAATGTGATCTATCACTCCACATATTTTGATTCTCTTTAATTTCTCTCAGAAGTATTTTAAAATTGTCAGGTCTTGAATGTCTTTAAAAATTTTTACTCTCAAGTATTAAATTCTTTTATTTTACTATAAATGGTATTTTTAAATTCTATTTTTTGATTGTTCACTGTAGTACTTTCATATATTGATCTATTATTCTCTGGCCAAGGAACATTTTTGACTACTGCAATTAAGCAATCAAAGAGATATTTCAGAAAAAATGATTAGAAGAATTGCCCAGCCAGCCGGCGCCACGGCTCAATAGGCTAATCCTCTGCCTTGCGGTGCCAGCACACCGGGTTCTAGTCCCGGTCAGGGTGCCGGATTCTGTCCCGGTTGCCCCTCTTCCAGGCCAGCTCTCTGCTGTGGCCAGAAGTGCAGTGGAGGATGGCCCAAGTGCTTGGGCCCTGCACCCCATGGGAGACCAGGATAAGTACCTGGCTCCTGCCTTTGGATCAGCGCAGTGCGCCGGCCGCAGCACACTGGCCGCGGTGGCCACTGGAGGGTGAACCAACGGCAAAGGAAGACCTTTCTGTCTCTCTCTCTCACTGTCCACTCTGCCTGTCAAAAATTAAAAAAAAAAAAAAAAAAAAAAAAAGAATTGCCCAATACCGTACTGGTTACAGGCATCTCCAACAGGATATATGAGCCTGACCATATTTCTGACCTTGGGCAGCTGCCTGCACATTTGCATTCATAGTCAAATGTATTTCCTCTTGGGCCAGAAAAAGTGGCTAGTTGGTGCAAACCCATTCATCATCCAGGTTGACATAGCAACTGGAAGCCTATGCTCTAGGAATGGAAGCCAACAGTGTCTTCCTTCCCTTGTGAAGACTGGAAGAACATTACTATTGAATTGCACCCAACACCAACGATCCTTTGGGCAGAGTAGATGATCATGGAAATGTATATGTGTGTTGGTGTGTGTGTGTAGGCAGGACTAAAATTTGTTTTTAAGCTCAAGTCTATTCCAAGGGTATTCATTTATATGGGTATTCATTTATATGAAGACCTCCCATTGGTTGTTCCTTTTTTTTTTTTTTTTTTTAATTTTTTGACAGGCAGAGTGGACAGTGAGAGAGAGAGACAGAGAGACAGAGAGAAAGGTCTTCCTTTGCCGTTGGTTCACCCTCCAATGGCCACCGCGGCTGGCGCGCTGCGGCCGGCGCACTGCAAGATCCGATGGCAGGAGCCAGGTACTTCTCCTGGTCTCCCATGGGGTGCAGGGCCCCAGTACCTGGGCCATCCTCCACTGCACTCCCGGGCCACAGCAGAGAGCTGGCCTGGAAGAGGGGCAACCGGGACAGAATCCGGTGCCCCGACCGGGACTAGAACCCGGTGTGCCGGCGCCGCAGGCGGAGGATTAGCCTATTGAGCCACGGCGCCGGCCTGGTTGCTCCTTTTTTTAAAATCCTTTCTGTCAATGACTCAGGAATCCAGCTAAGATTTTCAATCCTAGTCATTTTCCATTTTCCCTCTATATATCTATCTTCATTAATCATTAGGCTGAGACTGGAAGAATTTTCAAACTATCCTTTACTTCTCTTTCCTATGAACTCTCCAAAACTAAAGCAGGGAAGTTTACTGAAAACTTCTCATTTCCTTAAAAAGTAGTAAAAGAAAAATAAAAACATTCCTTCCTTAATCATTTAATTCCTTTCTTTCTTTTTGGTAATTTAGCACCTAATTCTAACAAACATAGTTTAACGGTGGCCTTCTTAATAATTCAAAATTGCAAAGTAAATTATATGTCATCAATAAAAACATGATTTTCAAATGCAAATCAATAAACATGATATGCCACAGTAACAGAATGACTAAAATCATATGCTCATCTCAGTTTGCATATAAGGAATTTGATAAAATCCTACATCCCTTTTTAATAAAATCTCTGAACAAATGAGGTATAGAAGGAATATAATTCAACATAATAAAGATAATATGCAAAAAGTCAATAGCTAATATTATACTCAATGGGGGAAAAGCTAAAGGCTTTCTAAGATCTGAAACAGGCCAAGGATGTCTACTTCTACCACTTTTATGTAACACAGTACTAGAAGTCTCATCAGAACAATTAAGGAAAAGAAAGAAAGAAAGTCACTCAAATTGGAAAGGAGGAAGTCAAACTGTCATTGTTTCCAGATGACATGATGATGATATATATATATGTATGTATATACATATACATGTATACATATATATAAAATCTGAATGATTCCACCAAAACATTATATATAACAATATATATATATTTCAAAACTCTGAATCTTTATAAAGGTGCTTCTTCCTACAAGTTGAAACATATGTGTTAAAACATCATTGTTTTTCATTTTTACAAGGACACCCTTTCAATTTGCTTTATACTCATAAGCTTAACTCTCCATTATATTAACAAATTCAATGAGCAGAAAGTAGAAAGACTACTGTTCCTCAAGAGTATAGACAAGGGCTATAAACAATAATCAAATCTCAAAATATCAATTTTGCTCATATATATTACATTTTTTGTAGTCTGTATATTACCAAAAATCGGGGGGGGGGTGAGGGAGGGTATGGTAGGAAGAATCATTATTCTTTCAAAACTACATGTATGAAATATATGAAATTTATTCCCTTTATATAAATAAAGACAAAAATAAAATAAATAAAAATAGAATTTTCAAATTATCTTTACTGATTTAAACTGTAAAAGAATGCAGGATATGGATAAGATTTACTGGACCTTGGGACAACAGATAGTGTATGTGGTTTTATAAAACACAGATTTTTTTTCATTTTGACTCAATTGTGGGTCACCTTGTAGAGCTCTGACAGTGTTTGCATTTACAGAACTTTTCAAACTCTCCCTTTATACTATGAACTTATCAACATAGAGACAGATTTAAGCAAAGTTGGTGTTTGGTACTCCTAGAAGGGCCTTCAGGGATGGTCTAATCCTGCTCCATCACTTTATATTAAGTACACCAACTCCCAAACACACTGAGTGATTTGTGAAAGTCATAGAGCTAATTAGGGCCTAAACTCATCTAGATGAGTGTTATGTCTCTCGATTTTTAAAGCAAGGCTCTCTCTGTTATCCCATGTGGCTATCATCTTTATCTTCCACTTTGATATTCTGGTTTCCCAAAAGGACACTGGTATACTTATCTTGTCATTATTGCAATGCCCCCATCTGATCCTGCCAGTCCCTATCAACCTCTTGTGTCTTTCAGATTAGAAAGCTCCACTCCATGTCTCTCATATCCTATTCCTAGAGGTCCTACCTGGGCTCAATATTGAATGTAAAGAGTCAGTATTGAACTGAGTATTAATGACTGTTTATGGCTCAATATGCTCCTCTTATTTAAAGTAGCTTCAAAGCTTCATATCATGCTATTCCTAGCAAAAAGATTTATTGACTTCTCACTGTGTGCCAGACACCATGCTAAGAATTTTATATAAATTATGTCATGAGTAGTGTGAACATTATGTCATTATCTCATTTGAGTAATGAGTTATAAAGGGACAAGTTCAGTGAGTGATATATTTGGAGACAGGTGAGGTTATTCTGCCCCATTTTCAGTGATATCATGCAGACAGTAGCCTGATTCCCTGGGCAGGGGGCCAGCAGACCAAAGGAGCCTGTCTTGTCTTCAACTGTCTTTAAATCTCAGACCAGTGAGTCTTCTGTATGTGCTGCTGAGTGCTCCAGCAGTGGAAATGGTTTTTTGTGTGGGATTAGCCAGAGTTCCTTCACTGGACAAGATTCTCAGTCCTGGGGCTAAAAACATGCCTGAGTTTCAGTACTCTGAAACTCATTGTTTGTTAGTGACAAGGGTTGAAATACACAAGCTGCAAGGTGCCATGTGTGACTTAAAAGAAGTCCCTAGAAAAGAGCATCTGGATATTGAATTTCTCATGGTTGTCTATCCGTTAGCAAATTGCCCTTGTGGTAGATCCCTTGCTTTATTATAGCAAAAGCAAAGCAACGATAACAAACAAACAACAGAACAACTTTCAAGTAACAGCTACCCCAAACATACATATATCATGAATGTTCTAGAATGTCATTATTGGTAGCTATAGTTTGAAATGATTATTTTAGGTCTTATTTGCATCTACAGTGAAACATCCAATATGGGAATTCCATCATCTTCATCGGACTTTAGGGGTTAAAAAGGAGAGCACTATAGCAATTTTGAGAAGGCATATATGAGAGGAATCAGAATATAACTAATTAATCAAATTACTGAAAGAAGATGTCTGAGTTGAATACAGGCTTCTTGCTCTCAAATCCAATGTTCTCTTCTTAATTATCTAGGTCATACCACATTACTTTGGGAAAATCAAGCTATGACTATTCAGAGGTTTCTTATGGCCCTCTAGAGATGGGTGATTTTATATTGAAATAGCTTATTCAGTGTCCTTTAAGCATTCAGAATTTCCAGATGTTCTGCAGTGTCTTTTATGGGACAGTAACTAATAAGACTAATAAGAAAATGCCCCATCTCCTATTACATATGTTCTAATTTCTGTTGTCTGTTTTTAAATGATCTGATTCATCTAATATCGTATTGGAAAAGTAAACTTTGTAGACTTTTGGGAAACCACTGCCCTGTAATTGTGTGTATAGTTGAGCAGAGTATGTCTCTATAGGTTTCATTAATTAAGTCATTCAGCAGATATTCAGTGGACCTGATCATCTGAGTCAGCCAAGCTTATATCATCCACTGCGGTGCAAAGGTGTCAATCATCACTTCGCTTTGTGTCAACAATGATCTAAGCTCATAGCTCAGACAAGAAAGCAGAATGGAGTGGGAGGCTCCAGGTGGGGAAGGGATGTTTTAAACAGGAATATTTAAGCATTGGTGTTTTTACTAACAGAACAAGATCTAGTTAGATCAATTCTTAGATATGGGATAGATGATATCAGGACAGATACAGGAAGCTGGAAGGAAAAGATTGCTGGAAAAATGCCTGTACGTTGACGTCAATTGGTCTAGATGGGACCATAGTTAGTTACCTCAGCATCTCCATCTTTATCTTAATATCACAATATCTTGCTTCATTTTCTGCAGTATTCAGACTTCAAATAATTATATTTTAAGAAAATGGTGACTTTCATAGTGTTTGTATATCTTAATGTATTTCATTTGCTATCTTTAAAAAGTTATCTAGCATTGAGGAGAAATGAGAAAAGATCGTTTCTCTTCAAGTTTGTTCAATATTTTATTGAGGTCCAGATATAATGAAATATTTTCTTAGGCACTGTTCTCTGCCCAAAATTGGAAGACTTTTATTTAAATAAAGGGATTATTTCCTAAAAATCCTTCCCCCAAATTATGGCTAGAGCTGGTGGATAACTTCTAGTCAAGGTTAAGCAACCCCAGGGTCCAGAACCTCCACACCTTCCTCCCTTGCTCATGGCCATTATTACCAAGTGGTCATACTTTCCCAATTAGCCTGGGTGTGTGAGCATAGGGAGTAATAAAATTCCTGCTTTTCATATGGAGAAACAGACACTCTAAAGTTAATAGGGACAGGCTTGTGGTGCCAGCATCACATCCAGAGAGCTTGGTTTGAGTCCTATCCACCCCATTTCTGATCCAGCTTCTTGGTAATGCACACTCTGAGAGGCAGCAGGTGATGGCTCAGGCCACTCATGTGAGACAGCCAGAATGAATTCCAGGATCCTGGCTTCTATCAGTCCCAGGCTTGGTTGGTAGAGCATTTGCGGAGAGAACCAATAAATGGAAGATCACTGTCTGGCTGCCTTTCAAATAAAAATGAAATTAAATGCATTTTTAAAATGTTTTGTAAGTTAATTAACTTTCCCAAATCTCTATGACTCTGAAGCTGTTATTCTTTAGAGAATCACTACTGATTATTGGAGCTGGCAACTACTATGATATTTATTTGCTATCCATAATCCAGTTCAATTCTATTATTTTTCATGAAAAGGAATAAGAATCCAGAAAGTTTGAATACTGTAGGTGAAAGTGCTTAACAAGTATATAATGAGTGATGAGGGTGTGTTTCTTTAATTAATATACAAACCTAACTAGTTTACTACGATTCTCAAATTATAGTTTGCATCAGAATCAGCTGGAGGGTTTCTTAAAAACCAGAGTGCTGAGCTTTACCCCGGAGTTTCTGATTCAGTACATCCAAGGGCTGGCTCAAGAACTGACACTCTGACAAACCCCTTGCAGTGCTGATGCTGCTGGCCCCGGACCTCCACCTTGAGAACCACTGGTGTGTAACGTATTTGAACGCAAATGTGGTTACCATGAAATTTCTCTTTTCTCTCTTCTGTACTATTTCTAAGGCTCAAAAATAATTTGTCAAATACCCTGTTTCTTAATAACTTTATGAAATAAGCTTTAGGGCAGAAAAAGAGAATCAAACTGCTTTTTCAAATATTTTCTTCTGCTGTTTGGTTTCTCTTCACGTGTATTCAATGAAGTGTCCACGTAGATAAATGCAAAGGTATAAATAGACAACAGCCAGTGTGGAGTTTAATGGGCGGAGACTTGGGTTTAGGAGTAAAGAATAAATCAGAGGCCAGGCTGAGGATGGAGCAGACCCCAGGAAGCTAAAAATGGGAACCACTTACAAAGAGCTATGTGAAACAAAGCTCATGAAATTAAGGAATGAAGTAGAGATCTGGACACCAAGGAAGGTGGTAATACTCCAAGTATTGAGTTGGCCCATGGTGGACCATTCATCATGCATAGAAAATAGTCGAGTGCATATGACCTCCAATATGAGTAGGGCAGTATGTGAAACAAAAATCAGACTTCTCTATGATGGCTTCAGAGGGCAGAATTAGTACCAGTGAGCCACCCTGTGGGGAGGCAAACCCTGGCCCACCATCGGCAATATTTTATGATGACCACGGCGTCTGAAGGCAGTCTGACTGTTTCAAGTGCAGAGAATTCTCCAAGGCTGACGTTGTGCAGAAGTGGATGAGCACACAGAAAACAACTGAAGTCACAGATGTTGAGGTTAACTTTGGAGAGATGAGTCTCCATTTTTCTGGCACCAGGGGATCTCAAGGGTGCTCTAGTTTAAAATACAAGTAAAAACTAGGTGGCAGAAAAGATGAGAATGACTTCGTCAATCTTTAGAAGGAAGCCAGGCTCTGGACTCACACAGACCCAGCCCTAATTGCAACTCTGAACTTGAATCTCTTACCCAGTTCCTCTGAGACTCTGCCTATCTCTAGAACAGTAAAGTAACCATAAAGTAGCAGTGTTCTTTGTGAGCGTTAAGTGAGATGTCATGCAGAAATTTTCCGACATATAACAGGAGTTTAACAAATGTTAATTCTCTGCCTTTTTCACCTTTTCAGTCAGGTAGAAAAAATGTGACCCTGGAAAGACTGAATTTAGGAAATTCAAACTCTGAAATCTCTAAGAACAGTCTCTGAAAAGTAATGTCATAAAGGAAACAATGCTTAACTTTGTATCTTTGTCTACCATCACAACATCCTGAATTTAAATGGACAAGCATCAGTACTGGTGAATCTTACAGAACACAAGAGGTAGGCCGTTCTTCCCAAAGGCTGTTCTCTCCTTTGACTTAGGCAGTGGCAGTGCTCCGTGATGGCGGCACTGACATTCCAGTACTGGAAGAAACCAAAGCAAAAGTTGAGACAGTTGGGATGTTCGAAGTGCAAGCTTATTTATATCAGATGGATTTCGGTTTGGGAAGGACCATGTTTTAACTCTTTTACCCAAGGATCTAGTTATAACTTAGCTTATCTAGGAGACCTTGTAAACTGTAATATTTTCTGAAAATGTGTGTATAGATGGGTTATGAAGCCCATCCCATGTTATCAGCCTAGGAAAGATGAATCTATGAAAAATCTGTTTTCAGAATAGACACTGAATCTGATAAGGCAGAGAATCACTAAGCTGCATAGTCAGTGCCTGAGGTTTCAACGACCACTGTTAGTCATAGCGGGGATGAGGGGTGTGGTCTATGAGAACCTAAGGAAACGGAAGGTTGGGCATCTGCTCCTTAATTCCTCCTGCTCTGAACAGATGGAGCATGCAGCCATTGTGGCACTGTGAGAGGATGAAGCACTACACAGGGGGGCTCCCGGGTATGGAGGGACAATCCTAAGACCCATCAGGAGGCTGCTCTGCACATGGACTTCAGTTTGTAAGATAAATGAATATAAACAATTAAGAAATATGTTAAAAGTGATATGGGAAGCTACTGGTTCTCACTGTAATCTCTAATTTTTTTTTCATCACCTCACATTGTGTGTGTTGTATGTGATGAAAGCTAAAATCTACTCATTTAGAAAAACCTCAAATACAATAAATTGTTATTATAGTCTTCATGTTGTACATTAGTTCTCTAGACTTGTTCATTCTACATCTCCTACCTAAGTGCTACAATGTATCCTTTCATCCATACATCTTCCTTTCCTTTCTCTGTCCCCAATGATTTTTAAAATTTTTATAAAATGATTTATTTATTTTAAAGGCAGAATGATAGCAACAGGTGGGAGGTATGAAATCTCTTCCAATCTCTGGTTCACTTCCCAGATGGCTGCAGCAGCCAGGTCTGGGTCAGGCTGAAAGCAGGAGCCGTGAACTACTTTGGTATCCCATATCAAGGGCAGAGGCCTAAGAAGTTGAGCCATCACCTACTACCTTCCCAGATACATTTGTAGAGAGCTGGATTGGAAGCAGAGCAGCTGGGACTCAAACCAGCTCTCTGATATGGGATGCCAATGTCACAAGCAGTGGCTTCAATCACTGCACCACATTGTCATCTCAAATTATTTTTAAGAAAAACATCATGTATGTATATTGCTTTGATATTTTTTGAATAAGGGTCTGATTTTTTTTTCATAAGAGTTGAGGACTGATTTTTCTTTTAAATGTCATACAAATCGAGAAGAACTTGGGTTCTTGGAATTTCAGAGGGTCAACCAACCAGTTGGTTTAACCTTTTTAGTTTTTTAAAAAATCATTTCTGTAAAAAAAATTAGTCATAGTAAATCTTTTAAGTATCTCATAAGGGCAAATAATAGTTTAAATGGCTTCATTATTTCCCTTTCTAACCAGCTGTGTGGCATCATGCAGATAGGCTATTGTAGCATTAGAATTTAGTGACTAGCAATATTGTACCAAAATGATTAATATATTATGCAGCCAGAACTCATTGAAGCAATTTTCAAAGGCTCTATAAATAGTAAGGCTCCTTGCAAAAAGAGGGTCATATTCCCAGCAAACATGTCACAGCTAATGTCCATCAACTGCCTAATGTTCATTAGCATTCCACACATTAGTAGACTGTCCTTCTGTGGACACTTCTGTTCTTAATTTATAGTTGTTTTCAATGTGGTAGAAATAGCTTGTTCTCTGAGGCCACACTTGAGCTGAAAGCTCAACTTGCACACTTACTGAGTATCTTTGGTCAAGTTACTTGCCTCTAACTTCAATTTCTTCATCTTGAAAATATAGAAAATGAAACAAGTTCATTAGATTATATGTATATAAAATTTATATGTAGAGAACAACCAATGTGAGTTCACATATATTTAATGCATATTACTTTCCTCTTAGTCTTTTCCTTTAATTGTCTTCACTAGAAGTTTGGGAAATGTCAACATTTTTAACTGAAAAATGCTCCAAATAAATGAGTGAAGATAGGAGCTGGTGCTGGGCAAAGCAGGTTAAGCATCTGCCTATGGCACCAGCATCCCATACGGACACTGGTTCGATTCCCGTCTGCTCCACTTCTGATCCAGCTCCCTGCTGATAGCCTGGGAAAGCAGCAGAAGATGGCCCAAATGCTTGGGCCCCCACACCTACATGGGAGACCTGGAAGAAGTCCCTGGCTCCTAGCTTCAGATCAGTTCAGCTCTAGCTGTTGTGGCCATCTAGGGAGCCAACCAGTGGATAGAAGACCTCTCTCTGTCTCTCCCTCTCTATCCGTAACCCTGCCTCTCAAGTAAACAAATAAGTATTTAAAAAATTAAATTACTTAAAAATAAAAATAAATTTATTTTAAAAAAAGAAGAGTGGAGATAAATGGTCTGAGTGAAAGGATATTCAGACAGATCTGTGAATGTGCTGAGTGCGGTAAGGCTAGCCATCAGAAACCCTTTCACTTGGTCTGGAGGACCTCCCAGAAAGAAGTTCAGCTTTGTGGCCATGGGCTCAGATGCCACTGAGCAAGTCTGGGGTACATGTGCGACTAGACAACAGCAATCAGGAGCTGACACATCGCTGGGCGCTGAGCTCACTATCAGAGAGGAAGGTGAGCAGAGTACAAGTGGATCACAGTTTTGTTTTGCTTTCACAATCAATGTCTGGATCCTGGAACAAAGGGTCTGTAAAAAAATCAGAAACTGGTTCTTACTAATTCTGTAACACATCTGGAGATGGGCATGCTACTCTGCATCACCTTAAACAGTGTGGCTCAAGGAGGCTGAAGTCACTCTCCTGAGTCCCTCCCACCACTGCCCCATTGACAGCCCTGGCACCTTAAGATCTCCTTGGTGAGGAACCCAGAGGAGCTATAAGAGTCCAGCAGACATGAAAGATCAGCAGGGCATTGTCAGCCTGGAAAAGGGGCAAAAGAAATGACAGTGCACAGAACAGAGGAACAGCCATTCCTGAGTGCAAGAATGAGGACCCATGTATTCAGCTTTGTATCTGAGATACAGGCCTCCAAATACGCTATACTGGGTGAAGGTTTTAAATTGTATTATTACTTTTGGGGGCACAAAAATATTCACAGAATTAGATTTAGAAATTGCTGTAGCTCATAATTTATAAAAAATGATTTAAAGGTACATATGTTACATAGCAATATAATATGCCTCTGAAGTTAACTTCTTTTAGTACCACATTTACTTTTCAGCATCTGAAAATATTTAAAAACAAAGTGTTAAACATTCACATCTCCAAACTGGAAAGAAAAAACATGGACAAATTTTTAGTCTGTGGTTAAAATGTCAACTTGGGCTAGACAATGTAGACAAGGACTCTGAAGTACATCTTGGCCATAGCTACTGTGCCACAGGGGAAATATCTCCATCTCCATTTATTGAGTCCTTGCTCTATTCCAAGCTCAGAGCTATGCATTTGGAATATAATGTAACATTTCATTCAGACAATGTTAGCCCTATGGGATGGGTATAAGAAACTCCATGTTACAGATAGGGCTCTGAGGGCTTAGCTGACTTCAGTCACTTGATCATAGAGTTGCTGAGTTGAGACTTAAACTCAGGTCTTCCCAACTGCAAACCAGTGCTCCTAACCACTTCCCAGTATTTCTTAGATGTCTAAAGATCATGTGGGATTCTGGTTGAAATGAAAAATTGGCCCACGTCTCTCAGACCTTGGATGGGCAGCACCTGAAAACTTGTTAGAAAGGAAGCAGTCCAGGCTCCACCCTAAACCTCTGAGTCAAAATTTGCATTTTAGCAAGATCCCCAATGATATGTATGCAAGTTAAGATCTGAGAAGCATTGCCCTGTACCAAACTTGTCTTCTCTGCCCAGGGACCCTTCAGGTATATCTGTTCACTGCAAAAGTGGTAGTTAGTCCATCATCTGAGACAATCTCACAACTTTGAGGAAGCATTAGCTAATACAAAATGTATTCCTTTCTCTCTGACTGGGTTTGCATGATATTAAATTCAATGGCAGGCCAACTCCCTGACACCATGGCGGCAACAAAGACTCTGTTAAGAAAAAAGTCCACATTTCAAAAGTAATCGCCTCATTCCCAGTAGTGGAGTGAATAACTAAAGCCAGCATCTTTCTATAAGACAAGGCCTAATGGACCTTACCTATCTATCTTGTCTTTTATCACTATGAAGTCAACCGAGCACAAAGTCACACTTGCACTCCCTGTTTACAACCATTTGTCTCAGGGAACAACTCCAGGACAGATCATATTCATGAGACACTGTGTCTCCAAGGATTCTAGAAATGTTCAGCTTTGAATTACTTCTTTACAAAATCCAGAACAAAAAACTGGGCTGCTAAGTGTCTGAAGAGATTTGGTTAAAGAGGTAATTTTTTTCATTGCTGCTACTGGCATTTGGGACTTTTATTAACGAAGCACACTGTGAGAGAAAACTTGAGTTAATATGCTCCCAAGATGACAACCCAAGTGAAATCCAAGGTACGTGCTTTGCAAAAGAGTTCAAAGGTTTGGTTTAAAACCCATTCCTGGTAACAGGAAAGGAAACCAATTACTAGAGAACAGTAGGGATAATTAAGACAATGTTATGATTCGCTCAGAAAAGCTTGGGTTATGAACAATGAACACTGTGGCATATAAATTACCTGAGAGCGGAGTTTAATGATGTGTTCTTTCTTATTAATTGCTCATTTGGTGACATGGCCTATACAAATTATTTTTTTAAAGAAACAAAAGAAGTCCACTGTTTCATCTTAGCCTTGGCAAATTTTACACATTACTGAATCTCATGACCTTGGAGTGTCTTTACCTAACCCAGCATTTATTAGAGTGAACTATAACTTTATTTTGGGTTTCTTTTTTGTATGATAATCATGAGACAGGATCCCATATGGAATTTCCACAACTTTAAGCAGTATTCTATTAAACAGCATAAGTTGAACTTTATAATTTAGCACACTGATTATGTTCACTCACTCAAGGAATATGTTCCCATCTTTGATATTATCTCTTCTAAACCAAACACAAAATAACATTTATTTTGTCTAGATTAATATATTTTGGGGCATGGGCTGGGTTTGCATGCAGCTGCTGAAGCAGACTGTGGCAAGCAGGATATGATCATTTTGGCCATCTTCCCAAACAGCCCCAATCACGTAGTCTAAACGCCAGATGGAATGGTAGAGTGGCCACGATGATGGGATCACAGCTCCGTCAATCAGTGCGGGAAACTGACATCTATCCAGCTTCACCAGCTGGCGGGTGAGAAAAAGTATTAACATTTACAACGGTGTTTTCTAAATTTCAATAGCTCCAGGCCCCCACCTGTTCACACGGGTAGTTCAGTTCATTTCAGATATGTCCATCCTCAGATATTTCTGAGTCTTTTTAAATGAACAAATATGTGTAGCTGGAAAGTCCCTTGGTTCTCATATGTTTGTAGGCCTGGGAAAATCTGCTCTTCCTCCAAGAGGCTCTGGGAGTAGGAGTGTGGTGTAGACTCCTCACAAAGCCACTGCTTTCAGAGGCCTTTTGCTGTAGGAAACTGCCATACATGCTTCTATCTTCTTTATTGTTTGCTTGTGCTGTGCCCATTGCTTGCTGATTTCCCCCAGAGCACTGAGTTCTCTGTCCTGATGCACCACAGTCCATGCACCTGCCAACTTCCTCTGAGCCATCTACCCCTGGGATACCTCCATCTGAGTTTCTGGTGATCTTTTCTTTCTCTACCCAGTGAAGGAATTGACTTCCCTTTTTTTTTGTGCCAACCTGGCTCCAAGAAAAATGCCAGGGCAGACAACTGTAGGGTCAGCAAGTGTAGTGAACAGTCTGTTTTATAAGTCTTCTTCGCAGAACACAACCTTATTCAATATTTGAATCACTGACCTCAACACTTACAAACACTTGAATGGCAAGGGGATCCAAAGATGGGCTTTCCTGAGGCTCATTCAGTAATTTTCAGCATGCATAGCTCTCTAGTCAAGGTGAAGTAGAGGACTGAACTGGAATCTGAGGCACACATGTGGCTTCTCACTCTGTCCTTCGTGAACTGAAGATGGCTAAGCCTGCAAGTTAGGGGTAGCCTGATTTATATACTCAGTCTAAAGCCACAGCTGGAGAGCACAGGTGCCATATGGGAGAAGTCCAGTTGGATAAGGAAGCAAAACAGTGTCATGTAATTCATGGTGTGGCAGCTGAGTGTTAACTCTGACTAAAAGGAGGCACCAAGTTACACCAATATTTATCATCCATTTGCTTTGTCAACTTAGTCAGGATCACAATGAAATTTGCTTCCCAAAGATCAAGATGAGAAATATGCTCATCTAGTATGCCATTCTTCTAATCACTCATTTATTCAACAAATATTTACTAAATGTGGAAATTATGTCAGGGATATATATATATATATATATATACACACACACACACACATACATGCACATATATATAGTGTGGATGTATGAATGGACAGATAGATGCCATAAACTGAATGATTTTGTTCCTACAAAACTAATGTGTTTAGTCCAAGTGATCAATTTCAGTGCACAATTGATCATAATGATAGGACTAAGAGTCAAAGGGATCACATAAACAAGACTAGTGTCTGCAAATAGTAACTGATAGAATAAAAAAGGGAGAGAACAATCCAACATTGGAAGCAGGATACACAGCAGACTCATAGAATGGCAGATGTCCTAAACAGCACTCTGGCCTCAGAATCAGCCCTTAAGGCATTCAGATCTGGCTGAAAAGCCCATGAGAGTATTTTAGGCTGGAAAGCCAAGACACTGTGGCAAAACAACAACAACAACAAAAAAGAAAACAAAACAAAACAAAACAAACAAACAAAAAAACCTAACTGAAAGATCTCTGTGAGTGAGATCCCAGTAGAATGGTACCTTTCTCTGAAGGGGGGAGAGAACTTCTACTTTGACTATGACCTTGTATAAATAAGATCAGAATTGGTGAACTCAAAAGGCTTCCATGCCTTGGCAACTCATGATAAGAGGCTAGGGGGATTACTGATGCCATAAACAAGAGTGTCAATTTGTTAAGTCAACAACAGGAGTCACTGTGCACTTACTCCTCATGTAGGATCTCTGTCCTTAACATGTTGTACATTGTGAATTAATGCTATAACTAGTACTCAAACAGTATTTTTCACTTTGTGTTTCTGTGTGGGTGCAAACTGTTGAAATCTTTACTTAATATATGCTAAATTGATCTTCTGTATATAAAGAGAATCGAAAATGAATCTTGATGTGAATGGAATGGGAGAGGGTGCGGGAGAGAGGAGGGTTGCGGGTGGGAGGGAAGTTATGGGGGGGGAAGCCATCATAATCCATAAGCTGTACTTTGGAAATTTATATTTATTAAATAAAAGTTTAAAAAAAGAAGTGGCCATCAAATAGGATGTACTTTTCTCTGAAGGGAGGAGAGAACTTCTACTTTGGATATGGCCCTGTCTAACTACTGATGGAGTTCGTGGACTCAAAAGGATTACATAGGCTTGACAACTCATGTCAAGAGCCTCGGGTGGTCACTGACATCAAAAATAAGAGTGTTAGTTGTTAAATCAACAACAAGAGTCACTGTGCACTTACTCCCCATGTTGAATCTCTGTCCTTAATGAGATGTACCACGAGAATTAATGGTAAAACTTGTCTTAAAACTGTACTTTATACTTTGTGTGTCTGTGTGGGTGCAAACAGTTGAAATCTCTACTTAATATAAAGTTGGTCTTCTGTATATAAAGTCAATTAAAAATGAGTCTTAATGAAAAATGGAATGGGAGAGGGAATAGGAGGGGGGATGGGAGTGGAGGTGGGAGAGTGGGAACAGGGGGAAGAAACACTATATTCCTAAAAGCTGTACATATGAAATTTGTATTCATTAAATAAAAGCCTTCAAAAAAAGAAAAAAAAAAACTAACATGTTGAAGACTAACCCCTGATGTGATGGTACTTGGAGGTAGGACTTTGGGGAAATGATTAGTTTAGGGGAACAGAATCATTGTAAGAGACCTCAAAGAGCTCACTTGGCCTTCTTTTGCCACATAAAGGCAAAAATCTGCCCTCTAAGTGTGACCCAAGTAGCAGGACCTTACCAAACAGTGAGTCTGCTGGCACCTAGACCTGGGGCTCCCCAGACCCCTACACTGTGAAAATACCTTTATTTTCATAACCCACAGTCTAAGATATTTTTATTATAATAGCCTGGGTATACATTGATATAGTATACAGGGAAAATATTCTACTGTCCATGGAGCTGGGTATTAAACAAGCACAAGTAAATATACTAATGCAGATTTTATTATTTTTGTGAAGGAAAGTAATAGGAGACAGTGTAATAAGGAAGTTAGGGATGATCTTTCTGAGGAGTTACTGTATTGTCTTATACTTATGTAAAGATCCAATTAGCCAGGCATTCATATTTACTAACATAATCCCCAAGGAACACATAAAATAAATACTACTATTATTTCTACTTCACAAATAAGAAAATATACAGATATATTAATGTAATCAAGGTCATACAGCCAGGACATGGCTGATCCTGGGTTTGAATCCAAAATATAGATTGAGACTGAAAGACGGGTGGGATGGAACTTGATGAAGAGTTTCAGAGAACACTGTGTGAAGTCCATGTGGCAGTGATAGCATGGTGCCTTTGAAGAAGTGAAAGAGACCAGCGAGTGTTGTGAACAGGAGGATAATAATAGGATAAGACTGGGCAGGTAAACAGGCCAGATCATGCACAAATGTTCTCCTGGTTCTATAAATAACATATTTGACATACAGAAAAATTTCCCTTTTTTAGTGTATAGTTCTGAAAGTTTTAGTATATAAATATAGTCAAGATGTACAAGAGTTCTGAAAAACTCACAAAATCCAGAACTCACTACTATAATTGTAAATTTTTCTATTTATTCTTCCCATTTGATTCAATAGAAAGCACCATACTAGTCATACACACAGTAAAACAGATGAATCTTAAATGCTTTACAGTAAGTGAAATAATATAGACTCAAAAGGCTACATATTATATATTCCATTTCTGTAACATTCTTATAAAGGCCAAACTGTAAGATCAGAACACATATCAGTGGGTACCACAGCAGGGAGGGTTGATAACGAAAATGAGTTCTCTAGAAGTAGAATTGCTGGGGCATTTGGTAAATGAAATATAAAACTCATGAAAGTTCTAGTTGTTTCTTATCCATACCCACATGAATTATTGCTGGTTTGGCATTGTTTTTAATTTTTTGAAAACCATAGCCATTCTAATATGTGAGTAATAACTCTTCATACTTTTAATTTCTACTTTCTAAATGACTAATGATGTTGAGCATAGTTACTCAGATTTCCTACATTATTATTAATTTTCTGTCTACTTACACTACCAAATATTGTGAAAAGGATCTTGAATTCTCCATCTATAATTGTGAATTTATTTCCCATTTGATTAGTTCTAATTCATGTTACTGAAAGTTGTTTGTTAGGCACAAATGTAAGTTTGTTATCTTTTTGATGAATTGGTCCTTTCTATCATTATGTAATACCCTTCATCCTTGTTAATTTTTTAAAAAGATTTATTTATTTATTAGCAAGTCAGAATTACACACAGAGAGAGGAAAGGCAGAGAGAGAGAGAGAGAGAGAGGTCTTCCATCCGATGGTTCACTCCCCAATTGGCCGCAACAGCCGAAGCTGCGCCGATCCGAAGCCAAGAGCTTCTTCCCAGTCTCCCACGTGAGTGCAGGGGCCCAAGGACTTGCTTTCCCAGGCCATGGCAGAGAGCTGGATCAGAAGTGGAGCAGCAGGGACTAGAACCGGCACCCATATGGGATACTGGCGCTTCAGGCCAGGGTGTTAACCCACTGCACCATAGCACCAGCCCTAATCCTTGTTAATTTTTTAAAAAATATTTATTTATTTGAAAGGCAGAGTTAGAAAGACAGATGGAGAGAGAGAGAGGTCTTCCATCTACTGGTTCACTCCCCAAAGGGCTGCTACTGCCAGGGCTGGGCCAGGCTGAAGCCAGGAGCCAGGAACTTCTTTTGGGTCTCCCACATGGGTGGCAGGATCCCAAACTTTTGGGCCATCTTCTGCTGTTTTCCCAGGCACATTAGCAGGCAGCGTGATCAGCAGTGGAGCAGCCGGGACTTGAACCAGTGCCCACTAGGGATGTTGGCATCATAGGTAGCAGCTTTACCTATTATGCCACAACACCAGTCCCCTTGCTAATAGTTTTTGATTTTACGTCTACTTCTAGATTAAAATAGCCATTTCAACTACCCTATGAATAGAATTTCTCTCTCTCTTTCTTTCTCTCTCTGATATTTATTGTGCTTAGTGTTCTCGGAACTTCTTGAATCGTGGTTTGTTATCTTTCATTAATTTTGGAAAATTCTCAGCCACTAAAACTTCAAATACTGCTTTCTTTTACTCTTTTCCTTCTAAGATTCAGGTACATGGACTATTAGATATTGTACTATGGCTTTTGCATACTGTTTTTTTAAAAATATTTTTCCCATTTGTGTTTCACTTAGGTAAAATTTCATGATCAAGTTTACCGACTTCTTGTTTTTGTTCAATGTATTGATGAGCCCACAAAACTCATTTTTCATATCTGTTACCATGTTTCTTATTTTTAGCACTACTAATGGACTTACTTTCAAAGTTTCCATCTCTCAGCTAATATTAACTATATTTGTTCATTCATGTTTCTATATTTTATTCTATATCTTTTATTATATTAGTCACATTGTTTTAGTTATCTGTTTGGTAGGTTGTATAGCTAGATCACATCTGAGTCTAGTCTTATTGATAGTTTTGCCTCATCTCTTGAGTGCTTCTTCATGTAATTATAGTTTATGGTTGACAGGCATCTTTTGTGGCACAGTAGAACAAGTGATAAATAGTGTTTATCCTTGAAAATAGGAACACTTCTTCTTCAAGGATTGAGCTGGTTTTGAGCTCTGTTGTTGCAATGTTTAGGGCATCACAGACTTTAAATTGCTCTAGTATTATTTCATGTTTAGGGTCAGAGAATGGTTTTTGGAGGACTTCTCTCAATGTTCTTGCTCTGTCTGCAGACTGACACTATTCCTATGACCCCATGCCTTGGAGAGAGTCTTTCTCCATGCCCTTGCCTTACATGGTGTTGTAGGCTGCTTTATTTGTTACTCAGTGCTTTCTAGTTTGGTTTTGGGGCTGGAGTGTAGCTGTTTTCTATATCCTGGTTTAGCCCCAGTCTTGGGCCAGTACTGTATTACTGTGTTTTGGTGAAGGAGGCTTCACTATGATTGTGACCCTCCTTGGTGTTAAAAGTCCCAAATGTCAGGGATCAGAACACTTTTCTGCGCCAGAGGTAGACATTGATTTTTTTCTGTATCCTTATCATAGTTTCAAGGGTTTTGTTGCCATTGAACAACCGTGAACCTATGTCCTGAGAATGAGGGGGGCCAGTGGCTATCGTTTCTCTTCCCAAAATCTTCACCACAAGGGAGATTTCTTTAATGTTTTGCCATGATCTCATCTCTCACAGGAGCACTGAGAATTCTGGGAGAAATCCTGCAAATGGGTATAGATTTACCTTGTATCTACAGGTGCTAAAGGATCTACCATTGCATGCTGGCCAATAACTGGCCTTATGCAATTTGTTACAAATTTAAACTCACCAGATTCTTCTGACTGAGTGGTGTGACATCCACCATCTGCAGCAGGTAAGCAAGGTCCTATGTCCCATCTTTCCATGGAGGCACCTAACTTAGCTTGGATTTCAGGGGAGTTGTTTACTCTGTGACTTCAGACCGGGTGAGTTTAAAAGAATTCATGATTGTGTGTATTACACAGTTTCTCTTAAGTATGGACGTGACTTTCTAATTGCTTCATGCTAAGTAGAAGACAAAGGCCTTTTCATGAGGAACTTTAAAATCATGTTAAGGGGTTTATGTTTTATCTTAAATCAATAGAAATTCCAAGAAGCATTTAAGTGGAGGACTAGTTGGCCTGGATTTCTATTTTTAAAAGCCCATGTGTTTAATATTTATTGAGTATCTTCTATATGCCAGGAACTGGGGTTTCCAAGATAAATTTAAAAAATAACAAGAACTTCATCTTCACATAGTTCATAATCAAAGAGATTAGTCTTACTGACTATTACAAACAGTTAAAAAATTTCAACCTCAATACTGTAAATGCCATGTTCAAGCAGGGAGGTCTGGTAGAATTGAGGAGGGGGAGTTTAGTTTTGGTGCACAGAAGTATGGATAGTGTAAGGCAGTGTTTGAGTGATGTCTTAAAATTCAAGTTGGCTATGACTTCAAAGGAATCTGAGTCAGATGGATGTCTAAGACTGTCTTATAACTTTTTTCCTAAGTAACAGTATTTTAATTTCTTATCTTTCATTTCTAGGCAATAATGAACTGCTAGGAGAGAAAGGAAAAGTTTTAGATTTACAACCACATACAACTACTAACACTATTAACATTTTTCGCTATTCTTTTATATCAAGAATGCATTCTCAGACATTGCTATCTACCAAAGATGGCTACATTGTTGACAGCAAACCATATAGGTAATAATAAGAGTAACATGGGTAGGTTGTGATGCTAATTGTATTGCTTTTACAAAAGGAGCTCTCTGGGCTTCACATCCAAAAGCTCTGATTTATGCAAAGAAGGCCAGGATTCAGTACTTTTGTGAAGATTTCAAGGAGAATCTGAAGGCAGTCAGTGTACAAAAAGTTGACTGTCCTCACACTTATCGTCCTATTATTTTAGTTTGGATTCTTCCAAAACCAGACCCTGAGATTATTTATTTTGGAAGTAATTCCAGGAAATGTTAGTGAAGAAATGGGGAAAGTTAAAACAGGGAAAAGAAAGAAATCAATAAGGGTAAGTTATCACTTCAGACATATAGAACTCAATCCCACTGTGAGACTTTCTAAGCCTATACATGGTCCCTCCTGAAAAGGAAGAATTTGAATAGTCATGTTCTAATTATGTAGCTGAGTGTGCGTGACAAGTTTTGACCACCATATCTCTATTTCCATGGATGAAGACTGGCCCAAAGGCAATCAACCCATAAAGTAGCCAGTGTCCTATGGAATAAAAGATAATCTCAGTTGATCAGATTCCTTAGAAAAGTCGGTGGTTGGTAAGGATGCTGAAACTAGGGCCACACTATGAATTGCAGGTCTCCATGATAAGCAAGCGGAAGCATAACAGATCCAAGATGTCATGGAGAGAGATGGAAAAAACAGCCTGTCTCCAAAGTTTCCTACTATACCAATGGATTCTCTATGCTTGTTCCCATAAGGCTTAACTGAATAATACATGCTTATTCTTCTTGAGACTAAGTTGTCACCTTTTGGGGGGCGGGGGACAATGAAGATGTATCCTTAAAGAAAAACTCTCATGTCTTGAGGCAAATTGAGTGACTCTAATATGTACTCTATAGAATACTATACAGCAGTAAAAAGAAAAAAATGAAATCTGGTCATTTGCAACAAAATGGAGGAATCTGGAAAACATCATGCTGAGTGAAATAAGCCAGTCCCAAAAGGACAAATATCATATGTTCTCCCTGATTGGTGACAACTGAGCACCTAAAAGGAAACCTATCAAGGTGAACTGGACACTATGAGAAACAATGACTAGATTAGCTCTTGTCCTGACTGTCAAGGAACAACTTACTATTTTATTCCTTTTAGTGTTTTTTTATTCTACTTAATATGATTGGTTGAACTCTTTAATTAAAACACAATTATTTTTAGGTGTTTAAAATTAACTGAAAAAATGATCCCTGTTAAATGTAAGAGCAGGAATAAGAGAGGGAGAAGATGTACAGTTTGGCACATGCTCACTTGGACTTACCCCTAATGGTAGAGCTAGAAACATGCCAGGGGATTCCAATTCAATCCCATCAAGGTGGCATGTACCAATGCCAGCTTACTTATTAAAGTGACCAGTTTAAGTTCATAATTGATCAAAAAGATAGGATTAAGGGTCAAAGGAATTACATAAATAAGACCAGTGTCTGCAAATAATAATTGATATAATTAAAAAGGAGAGAATGATCCTACATGGGAAGTAGGATACACAGCAGACTCATTGAATGGCAGATGTTTTAAACAGCACTCTGGCCTCAGAATCAGCCCTTAAGGCATTCGGATTTGGCTAGAAAGCACAGGAGAGTTTCGCAGGCATGGAAAGCCAAGGCACTATGGCAAAAAAAAAAAAAAAAAAAAAAAAAAAAAAAAAAAAAAACCTAAATGAAAGATCTCTGTGAATGAGATCCCAGCAGAAGGAACAGGCCATCCAAGAAGGAGGTACCTTTCTCTGAAGGGAGGAGAGAACTTCTACTTGACTATGACCTTGTCTAAATAAGATTGGAGATGGTGAACTCCAGAGGCTTCTATAGCCTTGGCAGCTCATGACAAGAGACTTGGGTGATTACTGACATCATAAATAAGAGTGTCAATTGTTAAATCAACAAAGGGAGTCACTGTGCACCTACTCCCCATGTAGGATCTCTGTCCTTGTACTATGCGAATTAACAGTAAAACTACTACTCAAACAGTACTCTATACTTTGTGTGTCTGTATGGGTGCAGTCTGTTGAAATCTTTACTTGGTATATAAGCTGATTTTCTGTATATAAAGATAATTGAAAATGAATCTTGGCCGGCGCCACAGCTCACTTGGCTAATCCTCCGCCTGCGGCAACGGCACCCCGGGTTCTAGACCCGGTTGGGGCATTGGATTCTGTCCCAGTTGCTCCTCTTCCAGTCCAGCTCTCTGCTGTGGCCCGGAGGGCAGGGGAGGATGGCCCAAGTGCTTGGGCCCTGCACCCACATGGGAGACCAGGAGGAAGCACCTGGCTCCTATCTTCAGATTGGCGCAGTGCGCCAGCCGCAGTGCACCAGCCGTGGCAGCCATTTGGGGAGTGAACCAACGGAAGGAAGACCTTTCTCTCTGTCTCCCTCTCTCTCTCACTGTCTAACTCTGCCTGTCAAAAAAAAAAAAAAAAGGAAAAAAAAAGAAAATGAATCTTGATGAAGAATGCATGGGAGAGGGAGTGGGAGATGGGATGGTTGCAGGTGGGAGGGAGGTTATGGGGAGAAAAGCTGCTATAATTCAAAAGTTGTATGCCACAATTCAAAAGTTGGAAATTTATATTTATTAAATAAAAGTTGAAAAAAAGAGAAAAACAACAACAAAAAGTCCAACTTAAACAATGAAGAAAAGCATTTCCCAGAGGGGAAATGGGATTGCACTGGCCGCCAAACAACTTTGTTGCCGATAACTTCAAATGTCTTGGAGAAAATATTCAGAACTTGATTGAATTATAATAATGATTAGTTCTGAGTGACAGGATTTTTTTCCTCCCACAGAACTATTAACCTTGAAATCAAAATAAACTGATTTTAGTGATTTTGATGCCCACATGCAGAAATTATGGAAAGCATAGCTTATTTTAAAGGAAGTCCTCTGCTGTATTTCCAGAAATCTGAGCCAGCATGTAGACTGTTCTTTATATCTATGTTCTGATTACTCAAATAACCAAGTCAAGGTGAAACAACATTATGACGTTAGGTGGTTGTTCTTTTCAAGGCACAATGTGAGTGCTAAGTGCAGTGCCCTGCATTTCTTAGGCTGGTTCTGGTAATCAGCTTCTCACCATTAGTCATTAATCCCCAGGAGATCTAGTCACAGCTGATCTTCAGAGCAGGGAACTGCAATTGTTCCTGGCCACATTCAACCTGGGTGACCTTGTTGCTCTCACTGAAGCCAGGAGATAAGGCACCCATTCATACACATGGGCAACCAGGAGATTTCCCATATAAATGTCTTTTTTCTCCCAGCAAAGAATAGCTCTCAAGAGGCAAGAGTTGTACAACTGGGATTAACAGAAATGAGGAGACTTAATGGTCTGATAGTCTGGGTTTGATTATATTTATTTTAGCAAATATTTTCAGGGACCTACTGTATGTTTTAATACCAAGTTCAGCTACCTATTCAAGGATGCAGAGAAATATTGATTCCATGACTTTTCTCAGACAGCCTACAATAAACAAGAATGATTCTGAAATAAAGTTTCTATAGCACAACATAATTTACAAATTGCTTCTATGTGTTTACATGTACACATGTGTTTGTATGCATTACTTATTTAATTCTAACAACCATCTATGGTGAGTGATATTATCAATAGTCTATTTCGTAAGCATAAAACTTGTACCTGACCATTGTAGGCAGTTCCATCACTATACTTAAAACACTGCATAAACAAATCTGCATGTATGTTCATCTCCCTCAGCGGACTTGGTGCTGGTGAACCTGGCCAGAGTCTTCTTCACTTTTATATTCCCAACTCCAAGCTTATGTTGATTGCTATGAGGCTAAGCTCCTGCTCTCCAAATGTCCCCAAATGTGTTCTCCCTACTTTCTGAGGCTGTTTGCCAATGTGCACTTCTGATGTCAGGAGATCCAAAAGTTTATAGACATGCTGTATTCCTCAGATCCCAGACCAGTTGCTTGCCCCATGTTTCCTAACTCTCCTCAATCACAATTCTCTCAGGACTTTCCTACAAACTACCTGCTAGCTGTAGATGGATTCATATCTCTAAAAAGCAGGTTCCAATCATGTCCACCTCATTACAGCTGAGAAGCACAAGACAAGAGTGAAAGTTCTGGAATGTATATGTCGGTCAGTCATTTGCAACTCATAAAGAACCTACATATTATGCATGTGGATTGGAAGCTAGGTCTGACTCTCATGCCTAAGTCCTTAGCCACTAGGAAGAAGACAGATACCCCATGTTCTCCCTCATATGTGGAAGCTAAAAAAACAGAGAAAAACTCAGTCTTAATACAGAATAGTGATTACTAGTGTCTGGAAGGCTTTGGGGAAGTACTGATGGAGTTTGAATAACAGGTATCAGTTAGATTGAAGGAATAAGTTGCTGGTCTTCTACAGCATACTGGGGTGACTGTGTTTATAATAATCTATTATGCATTCTGTGAGCAAATAAACAAAAGGAGCTCCAAACATAAAGTAATATAAAAGAAGGAAAAATGCTGGTTACCCTGATTTTTATCAGTACACATTAGATACATGTTTGAAACATTACATTAGTTCATAAATATGTACAGTCATTGTAATATAATTTTGAAATATCTGGGCTTTTTCTTCTTGGATGCTCTTATTAAAGAGTTATACTTTGGAATGCTGAGTAGGATGTTACAGCGTATGAATAAATCTGTTCAGGAACAAAGTGTTGGAAAATGGGGTTTACTATAATTGCAATTACTCAATTTATCATTTTATTTTTCCCCTCCAGACTGGGACTTTCTTAAAAGCTAGAGCTAGGCTTTGTTTTCCTAGGCCTTACATTGAGCACAATGCTTGAAACAGAGTAGGTTCTCTAAAAATGTTTGCTGAATAAATAAATGATTTTTTCTTAAATTTTTCCCACATGTACCTTGATGTTGAACAAACGGCCTGCAATTGCTGGTATCTCATTTAGCCTTGTAGGTAACGTATCAATCACCATGATACACCCTTTGACACAGCCTAATTTCTTCAGCCATTGGGTAAGCTGCCACTCAGAATGCCTGTGGCATTTGGGGAAGGTGAATCAGTGGATGGGAGATCTCTCTGTTTCTTTCTGCCTTTCAAATTAAATAAATAAGCCATTTTTTTTTAAAAAAAAGAAAAGAAAGGTATATTTATTTGAAAGGCAGGGTTACAGAAAGGTAGAAGCAGAGAGAGAGAGAGAGGGAGAGAGAAAGAGAAAGATAGAGAGAGGTCTTCCATTCACTGGTATACTCCCCAGATGGTTGCAATGGCCAGAGCTGTGCCGATCTGAGGCCAGGAGCCAGGAGATTCTTTCAGGTCTCCCATGTGAGTGCAGGGGCCCAGGCATTTGGGCCAACCTCTACTGCTTTCCCAGGTGCATTAGAAGGGAGCTGGATCGGAAGTGGAGAAGCTGGGACTCAAACCAGTGTTCATATGGGAGGCCCGATATAGGCGGCAGCTTTACCCACTATGCTGCAGTGCCGGCCTCACCATACATTTTTAAAAGAAAACAATTTCAAGAATAGCTAATCACACCCCTGAGAATAATAAAGGAGGGACAACAGTTTTAAAGGCAGCACCAGATAGGACTTTGGGTCTTCCACATGGCCTCTACAAGGATCTAAAAATAGCCAAGGAGGGAAGGTTGATCTTTGGGCCACTTCCACGTCTTCCCCACAACCTGAGACATCTTCTCCTTTGTCATCTAAGAAACTGATGGTGCACTTTAGAGTTCAGACTCCTACCTCTCTCCTCTGTAGATTCATGCTCAAAAGTTTCTCCTTTCCTTAACACCTCAATATATCAATGTAGCCACTGGTTGGCTTATGGTAAGGGTCTGATTATTTTAGTATGTAATTTATGTTGATACACAATGGACTGAAAAACTTCCATCCCATTTTTTTTAATAGAAAAAAATATTTAACTGGATTGATTTTTGCCTAGTAAAATAAAAGGAAGTTATCACTATTCTGTTTGGTAAGAGGAAAGACAGAAATTCAAAGTAAGACTTTTCCCCTGATATATGAAAAACTTTTTAGACAAGTTAGACTTAGCAATTTATATGCACAAAAAACAATTAATGAACTGGATAGCTTTTTGAACCAGAAGAGGTTCAGAGAGCTCCCCCCAGCTGTGTGAGGAGTGAGCTTCAAGCAGAGAAATTACCTGACTGGCTACAGCGAGGCACCCACCCTATTTACTAATGGTGTAATGAGACTTTTGCCTCATTGGGCGAGTGGGATTTGCTGACTTCTTGTGATTGACTAAACTCTGCCTGCTAGTAACTGGCTCAGCTTGGGCTTTTTTCATACTCTTAAATTAGATTTTGGTTTGTCTATGTACTGTTAGGTTATAGTCATTACGGAGAATTCAAAATACAACAAAAAATTCAGGCTGATGGCCTCCTGCTTATTTAACTGAATACCTTCATGGAATTGACATTTATGCTGCACAGAGAGGCAATGAAATACAGGAGTAGAATAATTAGCAAGCCCTTCCAGCTCTGATCTTACATGTATCAAGACTTTCAGCATGGAGTCTATTGACAAGGTATGGATGACAAAGAACAAAGTCCTTATAGGAAGGCACTGCCAACTGCTGTTAATATCTTTGCTGACCCAGTGGCCTCCTTGATTTCTCTGGAGGTTTTGGGAGATCATCTTTTTTGTTTGCTTACAAGAACTTGGGCGACAATGCGGTAGTTCAGAAAGAAGTGTTCTTCAAAGATGCTGCTGACCTTGGAGCTTTGCCCAAGACAGTAAGGAATTAGGGTTCACATTTATTCTTTGGCTTACAGAAATTCTGGGAAATGAGACCCTTTTGAAATATATCTCAGATTTTGAGTGCCCTCTTCTCTGTTCTCCAGGAATACTGACTGCCACTTTTAAAGCAGGTTGGCTTTAGGGATCAGGTAAGGAAAGAGATAGGAAGCACTAAACCTTCTGTCCGGTACCTAATGGGAACTCGAGGGGTGTCTGATACCTGTTTGTTTTCTCCCCTGATATTAAGGATAAACACATGCACAATTACTGTACAATTATAGGTGTTATACTGAAAGCAGTGTTACATTGATAGCTTAATACAAAGAACATAGTGGTGGAAGTAACCAATTTATGGCTGAGGGGAAGATGATTGTAAGTATGCCCTTTGTAATTTCAAGTTGAACTTTACTCAATTGAAGAAAAGAGGCAGGCTCTCTAAGTAGAAGCAATCAGACATGCGAAGGCACAGAAGCATGACAGAACATCAGCAGAAATTAGAGTGTGTTTATTGATTATTTATGTGGTCAGCTAGCCAATACTGACTCAGCATCTACTAAGCATTAGGCACTTGCCAGGGGTTTTACTTATTTTTATTTTGTACCTACAAGTTAAAGTACCTACAAGTTAATGTTACAGAACTTGCTTTAGCAGCTCTTAACCAGCTAAAGGTGATATATAAAAGAACTAAATGAAGTTTAGGAATCCTGGTGTTAGTATATTTCAACCTAAGGATTGTCTGAATCTTTTTATGACTTACAGAACCATTTGGTCACTTCCTCTCCCATCTCCAGAAGCAGCCTCCTTCCTGGCTGAGATATATTCTATGTTCTATAACCATCTTTACCTGATGCGTACCATAAGGCTGTCACCAGCGGTGATGGCAGGAGGAGGAGTCAGGACTTTACCTTTAGGTGAGACCTGTGGACTTTGACACATCCTGCTCAATATATCTCATCTAGAATGAGGACATTTCTTACTCGTACAAGGTCAGCATCATTCTAAACAGTTACCAGGGTCTCATTAAGCCTTGCTGCTAGTGTTTCCAGTTTTCTTCCAGAAACACAGAGAAGTTGGGTTGGAAAATCCCTTTAGGATCAATCTGTCTTGGACACAGACTCCAAGGAAGAGATAATCTGTAGGCGTAAAAGGCTGTTTGTATCAAGAGCAGATTTGGTTGCTTATAATAGAAACTCAAATTAACGGCTTAAAGAAAATAGATTATTTTCAAGGCAGCCATCCAGGGAAAAAAGGGGCACCACACCCAGGCAGGGTCACGATGCTCCTCTCTTTCTGTTCCACCATTCTCGGCATGCACCACTGCATGTCTACGATGATCACGGAAGTTTCAGTACAAAAGCAGAAGAAAGGGAGAAACAGCAAAGTTCAAGTTCCTGCCCACTGCCTGTCCTAGGCAGCCTTCCAAATAATTTTCACTTACATCTTGTTGGCCACCCCAATATGCAAAAAAGGATAAATATATGCTTTTCACTTGAAGTAAAACAAAACTTCTTTCACAAAAGGACAAGGAAGAGAGGACAGACAGGCAAGTCTCTGAGCTGTTGCTAGTAACCAAGCTTCATCAGGCTTCTGAGGTTTTCAGAATACATCGGGGGTCTGAAGCCAGGGAACACAGCGTAGAATAAAGCATACCTCCCTACTGAATTTCTAATCTCTATATTCCTTTTCTAGGTAACTGAATACAACTGTCCTAGAAAATTAAGAAACCAAATATAATAAGCATCAATGAGAATCTAAAAGTCAGCTTTAAATAGGGAATTGCAGAAGATGTAAATCCTGTCTAACCACAGGAGGCATCTAGAAAAATTTCTGAACAGAGAATTAAATGAATGGAGAGAAATGGGCACATGTTCCTCCCTGTCAGGATATTTAATCCACCTGCCTTTGGTTTAACACCTGCTACAGATAGCCAGTACCTTCTGTTCCCAGCTTCAATTGCAGTGCTCTGTTCAATAAACATCCAAATCTCCCCTTTCATTTCCTTCACCTGGTCATTTAGTGGTTTCTATCAAAGAGGTCAATTGTGTACAGAGGCGAGTGCAAAGATGAATGTGCCATAACTGTTTCATATTATTATGAGTCAAATTAAGGATCAATTTTAAAGGACATTTTGCACTGAAATAAAAAAAGAAAATGATCCACATTTTCCCAGCCCCGCGTTGAGTTATATCAGACACAGTAGGAGAACATCTCAAACAACCCTTTCTTTCAGTCACACTAAGAAGATACAACATGTAAAACACAGACTGCTTGAAATAGGTCTCAACAAATCAAATAGGTCAGTGATGCAGTTAAAAGTGGCTGCAAGGAAAGGGGGAGGCTCAGAGAAAGTGTGTGGGGGGGTTAACCATTGCAGGTAGCCCAGTGTGACAAGCAGAGAAGTGTTTCATAAGAACACTCTTTATGCAACCTGGCAGCCAAGCCATCATTAGGCCAAATTGTGCCAGCAGGGAAACCTGAGAGTGAACGTGAATGACTGGGAATTGGTGCCTTGCTAACCAGCCCATGAAAGAGGCTATAAGTAGAACTTTGGTTAACTCAAATACTGGAGTAAAAAAAGTCAAATTAGTCATGAATAATAGAATATGTTTCATATATATATATAAAACATTATTAAACTGATGACAGTTTAATCAATTTTTAAATCATACCTAGGAATCCTATGATTCTGAGGGAGAATTTCAAGACAGTTGGGAGAAAAGATCTTGTTGAAGGACAAGGCACCATGCATCTCCGGGTAGTGTTATGTGGGGTGGAGCCACTCATGGTTAGGGCATCCAGCCAGGCAGCAGAATCGCTGTGGTCTCCACAAATGCCCAACGTGGGTCTCAGGAACTACATCAGCTGCCCCCCAAAAAAGGTTTTCAGGAACTACATGAGAATTCTAGTTGCTCTGGGGAACAGACTGTAAATGTTCTAACTTGATATTGAGGTGACATGGCCAGCCTTGCAAAAGATAGAAATTCCTCCCATTTCAAAGAAAACTGGGTATGCACAGAGTGTTAACATCAGTGATGTGGGAAGTATGCACCCAGCACAGTGTTGGGTGCATTCAGTATAAGGAACTTAAACGTGTCTGAGCACCCCCCTGTGCCCAGCACCATAGTCAATGCCATGACAACAATATGTGTGCTTAGGAGGGCATGCTTGAGCCAGTGCTTTGCATATCTTACCACAATTTCCATATAATACACTACCATTTTACGTTTTACAGATTGAAAAACCTGGGACTTGGCGTGGTTAAATAACATGCCTAAATAACTTATCAATTACGCTTTCATGTGCTTTCTTTCCATGACTCCCGACTGTAAATTTCTAGACAGCTTAAGACAATGGGTTTCATCTCTTTGCACCAAGTATTAGAAAAAAGAGCCCTTTGTATTGCTGCCACAAAAGGTGAACACGCTGAAGAAGTGAAGAAGTGATATAGAATCTTTTCGTTAACAATGAGACTTCACTTTCAAGCTTCCTCAGTTCCAGTTGTTGTGGGCAATGAACAGCCCACTTTTTAAAATACAGGTTCTTGCCTCCTGCAGCTATAGAAACACATACTAAGCAGAGGATGGTATCACGTGAACATAGAAACAAAGGGAGTAAGCGTGCATTCACCCGCGAGTTGGGCTGCCCCACAATGAGAACTAGCCCACGACAGTGCATCAGGAACTGCCCATACGTGAGAGAAAAACCAGAAACGGTTCCTCTAAACTGGAGGTCCGCCCGAGGTCGGAGGGGCTGTGCAAGCTCCGCGGTGGAGGACTGCACACAGAGCAGTACCTCTAAGCGGAGTCCACGGTGGAAAGAGAACTCTCTCCCGCCCTTCACCTCTTTTTATAAGGAAGAGGATGGTATCCGATATGCAGACAGGTCGGGGTCTTCGCAGAGGCCCTGGTCCCGGATGTGACAAGCGCATCCTGGGAAGGTGGGTGGAACAAACCGACAGTTAAAGAGATGGCACCGGGGCTGCCACTGTGGTTTCCAAGGCTAAGCCGCTGCCTGCAGAGTCAGCATCCCACCTGAGCGCTGATTCCAGTCCCGGCTGCTCAACTTCCGATCCGGCTCCCTGCTAATATGCTTGGGAAAGCAGCAGAAGATGGCCCAGGTGCTTGGGCTCCTGAACCCACTTGGGAGACCTGGAGGAAGTTCCTGGCTCCTGGCTTTGGCCTGGCCCAGCCTGGGGCCATGGTGGCTATTTGGGGAATGAACCAGCAGGTGGAAGATCTGTCTCTCTCTCCCTTCCCACTCTTTCTGTATCTCTGCCTTTCAAATAAATAAATACATCTTAAAAAATAAATTTAAAAAAGGAGATACCATCATTACTCAGGGATTGAAGAGTTCCAGCTCGCCTAAACTTGTGGTATAAAGTTTTATACCATATCACAGTCACCTTTTGATTAGAGCATTAGGTTCTAGTTGGGCCCAGAATAACTGATTCCATTTACCTGGCTTTCTCTTATAATAGCCACCTTCATGGATCTGAAAGCACACTGTAACTTAGAGAGCTTGTGGCCTTGAACTTTGAAACTCCATAAGCAAAGAGAGAGGGGCATAGTGGCACAGTGGGTTAATCCTCCGACTGTAGTGCTGGCATCCCATATGGGTGCCAGTTCTAGTCCTGGCTGCTCCTCTTCCGATCCAGCTCTCTGCTGTGGCCTGGGAAAGCAGTAGAAGATGGCCCAAATACTTGGGCCCCTGCACCCACATGGGAGACCTGGAAGAAGCTCCTGGCTCCTGGCTTCAGATCAGTGCAGCTCTGGCCATTGTGGCCATTTGGGGAGCGAACCAGCGAATGGAAGACCTTTCTCTCTGTTTCCCTCTCACTGTCTGTAACTCTACCTCTTAAATAAATAAAATATTTTAAAAAAGTGTGGGGCCAGGAATTGAATCCATCCTGCTCAACCGTTATCACTGTGCAGACTGAAATACATTTTAAGAGTGGCTGGCTGCCCTCTGCGTACAGAATAACCCTACTACCTAGGCTCATGTCAAGAAGCCTGGTGTGCTGACCTGGCCATTAGTTCACTCCACTCCCCATCCCCAACCCTCCCTCCCCTCCAGATTCATAGGCCCTAAAAGAAGCACCAAGCGGGTAGAAGGGCCTTAGTTCAGCCCACCTGCCTCACGGTCAGGCTGTCAGGAGACTGTCTGGAGTTCTGACGGTACAGCCACAAATCAGCAGACTTAGCTGATATGCTGGGGGACCTAAGTCCCAGTCCAGTGCCCCTATAGTCATCTTTATGAGCTGGCCACAGTGGGCAGGCACATCTCTCCTGGGACAATCACACATATTTATTGATGTGAACTGATCTCATTGCTCTTTAACTAACACACTGTTTCAATAACTCACTCAGTCCCAGTCATTTGCAGCTGCTCCCCAGAAATCAGGAGAAGGAAGCTACCCTCTTCTCAAGGCCGCTAGGAAGACATTGACATTGCAGAACAACTTCCTGAAAGGACCTCAAAGCTTTAATGTAATTAAAGCCACCTGCAGTTTACAGGTGGGAAAAAGCAGGCATCAATTAAGCAACTTGCCTGAAGCATGGAGTATGTCTGGGGGAAAGTGGAGAGCCTGCACCGAAGCAGTCTGAAATCCTACTTATGCAGACCCTTTCTTATTTGAGTGACAGAAGGTGTCTGGTCCTTGGATATTCACAGCATGCCAGCAGTAACTATTCCCCTATTCCTACAAAAAAATTCATCTTCAAAATAACCTATTGTATTTTTTTTTAACTAGAAAGGCCCAAGGTAACTTTCTTCACAGACTGTTTGATACTGTGTTGGGGTTGCAGAGTTCAGATGTGGAGTGTCTACTTTCAACAGCATTTGCATCATACACTGGGCCAACATTTTATCCATTGCATTACATTGTTCTACTCAGTGTAAACAATGATCTTCAATTTATATCCAATTTATCAGTCCAGTGTTCAGATTAAAATATGTGGACTCATCCTGACCTCCTGTCTTTCTCTCTCAGCCTTCATCCTACCAGTCATGAAATCCTTTCGGCTCAACTATCAAATTAAGTCCACAATCCTACCTCTCCCTACCACTGCTGTTACAACTGTTGTCTGAGCCAAGACTGACTCTCTCCTGGATTTCTGCACTGGCAACCTCAATGTCGCTCTCCAAGGCTATGCTTAACAAAGCTGTCAGAGTTGTTCTCTTCAAATATTAAACTAGATCGTCCTGCTCCTCTGCTCAAAAACTGCCTGTGCCTTCTTGTCTTCCTCAGAACAAAAGCCGAAGCCCACAAAACAGCCTCAAGGCTCCACAAGATGTGGCCCTCCTCATATCCCACAGCTTGCTTCCCTCTCTGAGTTTCACTTCTACTAACTCTTCTCTTGGTAATTGTTCCAGCCAACCAACAGCCTCTCTGGGAACCTGCCTTTTCCTGCCAAACATGCTTCAACCTCAGGGCCCTTGTATCATCTAGTTCATCTGTCTCCAGTGTTCTTCCTTCATATACAGCTGCATAATTACTGCTCTAATTTCATGCTTTTCTCTGCTCTCAGAGAAACTCTCCTCCCAATATAAAATCCACAAAAATCATGGACGAGTTTTTTTCCAAATAATAAAATTATATGAAGGGACTTCAAATGAAATGAAAAACTAAGTCTATTTTGCAAAAAATTTCAAATCCATACAAATGAGAGGTCTTCAAAACATTCATGGAAAATGTCCATTATGAAAAAACTGCATGGATTTCAAAAGATTTTATGCACCAGAACAAACATCACTTAAATCCATTTTCCATTAGCATTTTGAAGTACCCTCACATATATCTGCTCTCAAAACAGAAGGTGAACTCTCAACACAACAAAAAGTTGGAAAGCAGTGAGTTTAATTAGAGCCAGAAACTGTAGCCTAGGATGCAAGAAGTCCCATAAAGTACATTGCTGTAGAAAGTGGGGTGGCAAGATGAGAGGATTAACAAGGCAGTTACCTAAAGAAAGAACATTCCAAACACAAGAGAAGTTGGTTCAAAGGCCCTGAGTGTGCTCGGAGGGAATAGAAAGTGGCTTCACCCTTACAGGCAGTGGGAGTATCGAAGATTGTTAACATACCTAAACCTGTATCCTGCTTTGGTCTTGCCAGACAGCATGAGGGACCCATATCAGTGGTACCCAGACTCTGACATGACCAATGTCAAGGGGAAGAAGGAATGGGAGAAGTCTAGTCAATACATTTGCTAAGAACAAGTTTATAGGACTGGTTGAAAAGCATGGTTAGAGCAAAAGGACAAAAGTTAAATTTCAGGATTCTCCAGAAGAAACTGGAAGATCAAGATTGGGCGTAGTAGGTTTATTGTTTGACTCCTTACTACTGGCGTGGGGCACTTGGAAGTCCAGGAAAAGTGAGCTGGTGGTCAGGAAGAACGAGACAGTTTCGATGTGAAGGCTGCTGGGGGCTGCCCTCTGGTTCATGTCTGCCCCTGTGAACAAGAAGAGTATCTGCCAAGTGGGAGGACTTCTCAGGAGAAGAAACACAGAGTATGTGCTGTACAGAGGGGACAGGCCCTGGTTCCTAGCAGGGGCGTGAGGAGGTGAGAAGGGAGGTGAGGAGGTGAGAAGACTATGGAGATACAATTTCAGAAGGGTCCCAAAGGGCCCTCCTGGTCCTGCTCCACTGAGACTGGGTCCCATTAGTGTGGTGGAGGCAAAGCAAGCAAGAGAGGGGAGGGAAATTTCCCTTCCTTAAATAAGTGAAAATTCATTAATTACTTGTATTTGTGTTGAAAATTTGTGGCATAAGACACAGTTAAAGCAAATCAAATAATGCCTTTTTTATAGTCTTGTATTTACCACATATTTTTAACATACAATAATTGTACATGTGAGAGAACTTCAAAAAGTTCATGGAGAATAGAATTAAAAGATGTTTATTTTGATGGAAAACAAATAAAACCCATGCACTCTTTTTTCCTAACATGCATTTTTGCATGAACTTTTCTGGAATATTCATTGTGTTTATGAGGTACAGTGTCATAAATCAATACTTGTATTGGAAAGCTTTGAACTCCTCTTTTCTAGTTCTTTATAAAATATATAATTCATTAGGAACTATAGTCACTGTACTGTATTGTAGAACATTCAAATTATAACATTTAACATTTTTACTTATTTTGAGAGGCAGAGAAGCCAAACTGACTTTCTGTCATCTGGTTCACTCCTGTCCACTGAAGCCAGGAGTCCATAACTCATTCCAGGTCTCCCACATGTGTCACAGGAATGCAAGTATTTGAGATATTACCTGCTGCTTCCCAGTGTTCACACTGGCAAGAAGCTGAACCTAGGAATGGAGCTGGACTCAAACCCAGGCACTGAAATATGGCATCCCAGTCAGCAGCTTAACTGCTAGGCCAGATGCCTGAGTCTTTTTTAAAAATATTATGTATTTATTTATTTTATTTGAGAGAAAGAGACACAGAGAGGGAGAGCGAATATAACACCATTTTTAAATAGTTACAAATGATAACATATTACTGGAAGTCAACTAGAGGGGAAATTAAATCTTACCAACATCAACTTACAAACATGTAGTAGATAAATGTTTATAAAATATTTTAACTATAAAAACAAATCCGAAACTGCTATGAAAGTGAAACCTGCTTATATTACTATTTAATAACACTTTTTCACCCACACTGTTTCTGTTAATAAATCCCTGGCCTCTGGCCCTCAGCTGAGTGGTTTTCGTAGACACTCTTCTGGAAAATGTCATAAAGTGACTTTGCCGCCCAATAATTACATGCGGCAGATTATTTGTAGGTCAATGTTAGCATAGAACACCTAATAAAATCACCCCTTTTTCAACTCTTGACCTATGGAATCACCATCTCCTTTTTAAAAAATCGCTGTTAGTTTGACAGCCTGGGGATATCAGGTCCTTGCTTGCCATGTGGCCCTTCGTTCATTCGCTCACTTATTCAATGCCGGTCACTGCGCCTGACTCTGTAGATAAAATAGTAAGACACAGCCCACATCGTCAGGAAACTTGCTGTCTGGTGGAGGAGGGAAGCAATTTGGGCAATTCCTGGACAGAGTGGTAAATATCATGATCGAAACTTGTACTGGTGTTCATTTGAGGCATCCTGACGACCTTGGAAGCATGAAGGCAGGGGGCCCTGTGTACAATGAACCAAACTCAACCTGGATTCAAATAGAGATGGGTAGGGCATTTAAAGAAGAGGGAGTGGGTTGCACAGGGGCTTAGTGACCAACACAACAAGGTCTACATGGAGAACTTCTCTAAATCTTGAGGACGCAGCCTTTCTGAGTCGTCCCCTTAGAAGGAGTCAGGGAGCTTTCCTTGGTGTGAAGACTCCACTTCCTCGTGGATGCACAAAAAACCCATGGTTGACTTCCACAGACCGGCTTCTCTCCCCTTTCTCTCATAAGGAAGACAAATTTCTCTACAGCCCAGGAGTCATATGCAGTATTGATGAATGCTGAGCAAACTCCGAAGATGTGACTAATCTATCTGTGATGAGCATGAGGCAAGACGTCTCTCATCTCCACAGCAGAGAAAGTCAGACACCCATCAGGCACTAGAAAGATGCTGCTGTTAGTGGTTCTAGAATAAGCACAATAGCTATTTAGAATGGTCTCCAAACAAGAAGAGGCACCCATTTGAGACTGCTCAGGTCTTTTTACATAAAATTGTGTTGTATTTGCATACAATCTTTGCACATTTTCCCATATACTTTAAATCATCTCTAAATTACTTTAAATGTTTAACAGAATGTAAATTGCATGTAAATAGTTACACTATATTGTTTAGAGAACAGTGACAACAAAAAGTTTGCACATATTCAGTACAGACACAATTTTTAAGAAATATTTTCGATACGTAATTGGTTAATCTGCAGTTTCAGAACCCAGGGATATGGAGAGCTGACTGTACATGCTCATCAGTTTATTAAGTTCCCTACTGGTTAAAGTTTTGATGACATCTGTTGAAGAGTACAAATATCATTGGGGTGAGATGGTTCATTAAGCAAGATGAGGTTATCTTAGCATGCATTCATTGGTACCAGGCAGGATTTGTTGAAACAGACAAAATTTTATGAAAAGAAGATAATTCAAAAACCTGTGAAGCTTGGGGTAGAGCAGATAAGAGATAGCAACAAGAGGTGATTTATGCCCTTTTAGGGAAGAGTTCTGCATGAGAACAGAAGACTATTAAAAGTAACAGGGAACAACTTTTCCAACTTCACAAATTTGCATAGGGCAACTTTCTATACTGAAAAAACAAAAAGAACACATTTTGTCATCTTTTGGCTAGTACCATACATAAATATTCCTTTTCAAGAAAAATGGGACCGACTCAGAAGTGATAAAGGCTTGGTATTAGATGGGCTATGGGGCAGTGAGCAACAGTAAAGCCTATTTGTAACTTAGCAGTGATGAGATAGATACCAGGCACCAGTATGCTTTGCTACTTCCTGTGTAGGAGAATCTGTTATCTGGCATCATACTTCATTCCCTTTCACCTACTCCTCCTCCAGTATATCAGTTTACTATTACTGCATAACAGCTTACTACAAAGTTAGTGACTTAAAACAACACCCATGTATTATCTCACGGTGTCCATGGGGTCAGTAGTTGGAGCCTGGCCTGACTGTGCTCTCTGTTCAAGATCTGGCAGGGCTGCACAGTTGAGATGTCAATCGGGCCAGCTGTCTTCTGGAGTTCAACTTGAGAAGAGCTCACTTCCAACAACATTCAGGTTGTTGGTAGAACTGATTTCCTTGTGGCTCTGTGACTCAGTGCACCGGCTGTTTGCTGGCTGTATGCTAGCCTGACCTCAGGTCCCAGGGTTTCCCTGCAACTCCTGGAGAGCACTTGTAGTTTCTGCCTGTGCACTTCTTCAGTATGACTACTTATTTCATCAGGTCAGCAAAGAGCACCTCCTGCTCGAGTCTGCTAAGATGGAGTCTCATTTAACATAAGGTAACTCTGAGAGTGACACTTATCACCTTTCCCATAGACTATCACCTAGAAGTGAGTCACAGGAGAAAGTGTCTTCCCTCCACACTCAAGGGGAGAACATTACGCATGCTGTGGATACCTGGGGCCTGGAATTATGGGGCCACTCTAAGGTCTGTCCAGCATACCAATCTCTGGGATTAATCCCAACATGCTGCCCTAAATTGCATTTTTATTCTCTGTCACTAGGGAAAATTGTTCAGATCTGAAAGACATTGTCATCCCTGAGTCTATACATAACATCAAGCATAAATTTTAATTGCTTATCTTCAAATCCGAAGGCATTTAGATCTGAAGTTCTCCCCACTTCAGCAGCTCTCTCCTCAATACCTGGGAGTAATAATTTGAGCAGGAATCTGCATCTCATTCTGAATCTTGGTTTGCTTGTTATTCCTCCTCTTCTTTCTATCCCACAGCATCTATATTTATAGCAGCTCCTTTCTCGGGTAAACAATTTCACCACAATTTTTGGCTTCTTGTTTTCCTTTCTCAACAGAGTGCATGACGCACTGCACTGCACCTTCTTAGGGGTCTGTTTTTACTTGTGGCCTTTGAAGTATTATATTACTGCCAAGTTTCACCTACTCAGGCCCCTTGCATTCTTCATTTGTCCAATAATACTATTTTTTTTCTTAGAGTATTTGCTTTTGTCTTCCTGCAGCTCATCTACCTCTGGGGAAATTATCAGCTGTGAGTTAGACAGCACAGTCTATGACATGGTCTCACTGAGGAATGTTTTTCACATTGTCCATTGAAAAGGTACCAGGCTTAGAAAAGCACCTCCGATGGCAGCTTAAGCCCCAAACAGCTGCTGGTGCATTCTAATGAATACTGTGTGCTACTGGGATTGCATAGCACTTCTGCATTTCTCACATACTGAGCAGGGATCTAACCTTCCTACTCCTGCATTCCCCCTTCTTCCCCTTCAAGCACTCACTTGAACTCTTTTTTTTTTTTTTTTTCATTTTGTCCATAGTGTTTGTTTTTGCCAAATGTCTTGGGTCCCACGGATCAGACTTATTCAAGTCCCTACCAGGAAACAAGTACTCTAATCCATTACCTGGTGGCATCTTTCAAATAAGATCAATCCTGTATGCTGCAAAGGGACCAATTAGAAAACTATTTCCCTTTCCCTAAAGGAATTTGTCATGGCTCAGAGCAAAACCAGCTTCCAGTAGTTTCTGTCCCCCAGCATTTCTGCAGCAGGAAGAGTCAATTGTCCCTCAGAATCTATGGCTCACTCTCCACATACACAGATTTGACAAAATCCAGTTTTTCAGGGAAAAAATGATTTTAGTTAAGCTCAGAAAATCTCAAATGTTTTCAACCTGAAGTTTCTAGTTTTCAACCACTGTTTTTATATCCTGCAGCTCAGCCTAAGCCACAGAGTCTTTGCAAGTTGTGTTGCTTCTGAAAGGCTGATTTCTTTTTTAGGCCACTAGATCTTTTGTGGATGTGACTTTATGGTGTTCTGCCAGAATTCATCAGTAATTATGAGTGTACTAGAAAATACAAAGGCAAGAATATACCTTGTTCAGGTGTCCTGCCGTAAAAGACAGGGCTTGATGGGTTTGTTGTCAATGAGTAGTGTTCACGCATTCGTCATGTGTTACTTTTATAGACACACAGCTAATAAACATACAATGATATATGGTATCTTATATAATATATAGGTTTTATTTTTACTATACAGAATACTTATGCTTTACTCTATTCACTGGATATTTAATTATATATACAAAGTATTATCTATACCAACAAGAAAAACAATTCCATTTTAATTATCTTTCTACCTATTAATATATAGAGAACAGATTTTGCGAATTTCATAGATACAATTCTAAGGATATAACAATACTTTCTTCCCTCCATCTCTCCCTTCTCCTTTTATTTTTAAAAATTTCTTTTAATTTTTATGATAACATACTTTTGATTCACTTTATAATCACAGGTTTAATGCTCCTATAAATAAAGAGTTCGACAGTAAGAAATAGACCATTATACTAAAAAAATAGACCACTGCTACTCTGGAGCACAGACAAGTTTTATGAACAAAAAGCAAATCTCAATATGCTAATTTCACTCATATACATCAACTTTTTTTTGTACTCTGTATATTAGCTTAAAAAGATCAGAGAAAACATATATTTGTCTTTGTGGGTCTGGCTTATTTCATCAATGGCCTCTAGTTGCACCCATTTTGTCACAAAATATAGGATTTCATTATTTTTTATGGCTGAGTAGTAATCTATCATGTATGCATACCACATTTTCTCTATCCAGTCATCAGCTGATGGACATCTGGATTGACTCCATATCTTAGCTATTGCGAATTGAGCTGCTAAAAACATAGAGTACAGATAACTCTTTCATATGCCAACTTCATTTCCTTTGGGTATATTCCCAGGAGTGGGATGGCTGGATCATATGATAGATCTGTTTTCAGATTTCTGAGGCATCTTAATAAATATGATTCCAACCTATCGACCTTCCTTTGTCTCTACCAGTCCTACTCCTCAGAGGTAACTAATTTTTGACTATTTTTATTTTTTAAGTCCTTCAATAGTTATCCAAAATAATACACTCACATTGATTTTTCTGTTGCTGTAGACTGTAGAAATTTAGTTCTTAGTTTTACACTATGAGGATTTAGCTATTGGTTTTCCTTAGTCCTCTCTCTAGAAAGTTTGAAGATATTCTCTTAGTCTTTGGTGTCAAAAAAATTCAGTATAATGTGTTGAGGGGTATCTGTCTGTGTTTATTATACTGGATACTGTGTAGACTCTTCATATTTAAAGATATCCTCCTACCACCCCTGGGAAATTCCTCTTTGGTATTTTGTTTTTGATAATATCTGTTCTCTGTTTGTAGAATTCCTGTTAATGAAATATCAGATCTCCTAGGATTGACTTTGAATGTCATTTACTTGCTTGCTCTAATCTTCTTCCTAATTTCCTTTTGTCCTATTTTTAGGAGTTTTCCTCAACTTGGCCTTACACCTCATATACCGTGAATATTCATTTGTAACATCATATTTTCAATTTTCATAATCTATTTTTGTTCTCCATTCATACGTTTTCTAAAAATACAACACCCTCTTCTTGTTTCATACATGCCACATATTCTTGGGTATTTCCAAGCATACTAAATTAGTTTTGTTCTGTAAGTTCTCTTCTATTCCCCAAGTTCTCTCTTCCTTCTGGGGACAGCTGCTGTGTTCATCTGTCTTGAGGTTTCTCTTTTTTGTTGTCAGCTTTCCTCCAATATCTGGTGAGTTTTAGCTGTCTCTCCAGATATCAGAAACAGCAATAAGCAGGCTTCCAGAGGCTCTATGCCTACCTGGAGGGTGTGTCCATTGACAGCCTTTTTGCAAGCTGAAAGCCTGAAGATTGAAAGACCCCAGTAATTAATGAGGAGGACTTTGCCCTGGGTTGCCAATGCTCCTAGCAACTACCCTTGTCCTCTCCCAGTTTCTTCTATTCCACTGGAGAAGAATGTTCCAGTTATTTTGCTTATGGGTAAGGCCCTGGATTTATATTTCATTTAGAGTTGAGGCAGATGGGTATCTGTGGCCAACTGTCTTTCTCCCCTCTACTGTATCAACTAATATCCTTTCTTCTGAATTCTACAAGTTTGTTGAAATCTCCCTGATCTCTGTTAGTTTTGTTGTATGAGGTTTCTAAAAAATAAGCTTTGTGTGTGTGTGTGTGTGTGTGTTTGGGGGGTATAAACACATATGGCCATTTCATGATCCAGAATGAAAATCATATGCATCTCCATTCGTCTCTTTTGGAGACCCAGGTAAACCTAATGACTACAAGGTTCTTTCACTCAGATGAGATCAACACAGCTTCAAAAGATTGAACTCACACTGGAATAAGTTATTTCTAAGATTATTGTGAACATCTATGTCCCTACAAATGAGGGTCATAGTTTTCCCCTTTACATGGATATTATTAGAATTTAAGGATAACATAAATGTATGAATTTCCCCGGTACAATGCCCAGATCATAGAAGGGTCTAAGTTAATATCTTTTTTTTTTAATTTTCCCTTGTGACATGGTGAATATGAGTGTTAGGTGAAAACAACAAATTGCATTATTTGATATTATTTTGCCCCTGCTCCTAGTTGCAGCTGAGGACCTCATCTGCACCTAGGATAGATTCGGACAAAGCACACTGCTAGTAATCTGAATGTTGGGGTTGCTGATTCCTTTTAGATTACTAAAAGTTGTAGACTACAGAAAATAGTTCACTGGTGGGGGGGGTATTGTCATTTGCTTGCTATTATTTTTTGCCTCTACTACTTGAATTCTGGCTAGTTAATGGAAAGAAAGTCTTTTTCTAAATTTTGTGCAGCTAATGGGTTTTGCAATCACTGGTTTCAGAAATTTCTTTTAATAGACCTGAACTAATTGCTTCATTTGGAAGAAGTCAGTTTCCAGAGAGCCCAAGTGATGAAAGAAGGAGCAATGATCCCGTGGTGCCAGAGGTAACTCCAGCCCGGAGGACACCATACTCAGAAACAGCTCATGAATCAAGAATGAACTTCATACTGTAAATAAGCCCAGAAACATTCTGCCGAGCCAGGTCTTAGTTGACACATGCTCTGGGCATCGTCAGCTAGTTAGGTCTTGCAGAAATATGAGGAGCATGGCCCAGCAGAGGCCTTTCAAATGATTCATTTGTTCCGAAAGCTGTCTTTGACTGAAGTTCTGCAGAGTGAGGAAGCAGAGCATTGGGTCAGGATGAGCTTAGAGGTACACAACCGTACTCAACCCTGAACTTCTCCTTAGCTTGTACTTCCTCAGGCTAATTACATCATCCCCTCTAAGCCTTCGTTTCCTCATCTGTAAGAAGGAGGTAGTAATTCTTACTTCATGGGGTTGTGGCAGGGATCGAGTTGTGAAGGGCATAGCAGTGTGCTTGGCAGACAGTGGCTTCTCAGCATGTATTAGTTGTTCTCCTTTGCTCCATACCTTCCCAGCTTCTCCTGCTAGGAAACAGGACGGTGATTACCACAATAAGCAGGGCAGTCTGTGTAAACACCAAGGAACCCAGGCACTGTTTGGCTGGATCCTGGCCTTTAGAAACTTGTACTCCCCACGACTGGGTGACTCATGAAAATAATGGACCTTGGAAGACAAGGAGCACAAATTTAGAACAACTGGGAGAACTGGAAAGTGGATTAAAGCTATTTACCAAACAGTGGCATTGTGCAATCCATGATATTTTTGTTTTAAATTCTGAACAAATATATCGGACCTAAAATTTTGTTTACAGCGTTAGGAATTCTTAATTACTTTACTTGGACTTCACAGAAATAGCAGCTCTCTCTTTTTCTTTTACTTGAGGTTGAAGATTTTTCTTGAAGCTGAGGAAATGAAGAGAGAGAGAACAGACATTCTCTGCATATTTGATCCATAGGGCATTTACCCTTTCTGTAGCTCATAGCCTAAAACCAAAAAAAATCATTATAAAAACTAGAAGAAAACAAAAGGATAGCAAATTTGTGAGCAAGAATCTTTAAGCCTACTTAGTGAAGGCTAGGGGAGTAGAACAGATGGGAAATAGTATTTCAAAATGGTCCCTTTCATTTGGCTTCTGCATTGGAAAGGAACCTAAACAAATACAAACACTAGAATTCTCAGGGCACAAGAACTGTGAGGGGCTTAACTTAGGCATTTTCCCAACCCTTTCTAGGATGTTGGGGAAGAAATCATCAGAGCAAAGGCCTACCACCCAAGAGGGCATTTTTCCACACTTTCTAATAGGTCCCCAAAGCTGTTTAAGTCAGATAGTGGAGCAGGATGGTACCCAAGTATTTTTGAACCATTCTCTGCCTTCTTGGCAAAGAAAGTGGGCAATTTTAAAAAAGCAGTCCACTGGAAGCTCTGAATGGGTGTACTGATATATTTTAGAGGTTTCCAACTCACAATGCACTCAAGGCTCATAAAAGACTTACCTACTCATTGATCAGAGGAGGTGGTAGTCTCTCCCACTCTCAGTATTCCAAGTGGAAACCATTTCTCTTCTCCTGAAAATTAGAAAATCTGCTGCTATAGATTAATTAATTGGTCTCATGATATTGCTCCATGTGGCAAATCTAAATCTTAACAAGAGTCAGATAACCATTTTCTAATCATAGTTAGCATAGTTTGAATGACTACATTAAGTTTTTACTTGAGATGCAGCTCTGATGTGTGGTAGAACAGAAGAGGGATTTTGCTGAATAGAGAAATGCTGGCTGTTTCCTTATATATTGTAGTACCTCTTTCTATCCTTAGCCTTATTTTCCAGTTGAATTATGAAGCATGATTCAGACAGAGGCAGTTTAGCAATACGGTCAAGTCAGACATTCCTGGATTCAAATTCTAAGCTCATTTATTTGCTATGCCTTGAATAAGTTAATTAAATCTGTTGAGCCTTGGTTTCTTCATCTTTACAATGGAATAATAAGAGCTATGTCATAGGATTATTATGATAATTTAATGAAAACATGTATGTCAAGTCTTTGAGGTACAGTCTTAAATATAGTAAATACTCAAAAAATACTGGTATCATCATCATCATCACTATCATCTTTTGGTTCTAGTAGGAATGGTCTCTGAGCAGAAACTGTTTGTTACTGGTTAGTTGCTGCCTACCCAGATTTAGCTCTCTTGGATCCTGGAGTTTTGTTTGTCCTTCCTTTAGTTACAAGAAATAAACCACATAACCTCTACCACCCTATTTGGCCTTGGGGATAGGAGCAGGCTGGAAGGGAGATGTGCGCATTTCTAGGATTTCTACTGGGTCTTAAACACATCTCTGAAATTCTATCTGTGCCTTATTTCAGATCCTAAAGCCGGTTTAAAACGTTATAAATAGCCACAGGAAATTGTAGATGAATTTGGATGTGCCTAGACATCTGGGGTGCTTTTCAAGAGGTAATAACTATCCTCCTCTGTCTGTTTTAAAACGTTTGATGTGCAGGTTTCAAGGGAGACAAATGACAAGGAACAAAATTTTTGTCCTGCTTTCACATTCTACGGAATCCCTTGGGACTTTTTCTTACTCAGCATGTGAAACTGACCCCAGGATACAATATTTGTGAACAGCTCTGTGCAAACAACAAGCCTTGGTTTCTTTCCCTCCTTCCAATTCCCCATGGAATTTTCAGAGATGAACAGAGTCTTTTCATGCTGAGAGCAAGCAGGAATAAATCAGTACCTACTTGCCTTTTCACTCCCTGCCCTCCCTGCCACTTTCACAATCTTCATTTAAGGATTTGTGGAATGAACAAGACACATCTTGATTTGTTTGTGGTGTGCAGAAGTTGAAAAGAGCCAGAAGGAAAAGAGAACCATTTGCACACCTCAGGAGGTTTGGGAAATAAATTTTAATCAGAGAAATTCATTCAAAGGCACATCTTTCCAGTATACAAGTATGTAAAATAAACGATTTTTTTTTTAAATCACATTGCCCTTCCAGGAGGCTCCTGGAGACTTCTGTGAGACCATTGAGAGTCAGTCTGGCAATGAGAAAGCAAGAGCCAAGGAACTCCGAATGCCTATGTGAGTCACCCTTTGCATGAATGATGTGTAACTCAGCTGATAATTTAAGACCTGACTCAGGTAACTTACATATGACTGACTTGATTCCCCCTTTCTGTGTTCTGTGGAAAGCCCAATGCCTTCCCAAGAGTGCTACAAATTCCCAGGGGACATACAAGTTCAGGACCACTTTGGAGCCAAGCAGCTGACACTGAATTGCAGTTCAGTTCTTAAATGCTATGCTAACCTCATGCAGAACTAGGTGTGGAGGATAACTTCTCTCCCTGATTTTCACACAAATCTACTCATCTGGATCTTTTTGAAAGTTTGCAGCAGAGAGATACATACGAAGCACCACAAACAACTTAAGTGTGCTAAATAGCCTTATCTGCCCTTAAAGATGCCTTTAGAGACCCTTCAACTTAAGCACCAGGTTATCACCATGCTGCTGGACTTGCTCCTGCTCCATCTCCTACCTTGGTCATTTCCAGTGGGCAATTTATTGTGCCCCGCCCCCCGCCTTTCTGCCTCTCCTTTTGATTGTCTCTTGCTTTTGTGTGTCCACAGGGAACCACACTTTCAACTTTTCAACCCCAGTGACTTAGTAAGGTGTTTTCCTATGGTACAGTGGTTCCTCCCCAGGGGAGAATTCTAGGACAGCTGCTAGAATAATAGTTGTTTGGAAGCTTAACAAACATGTTTCAGAGGTGTATAAAAGTTCACTGAAAAGTGACTACAATCTAAAATCAATTTGAGGATAGCTCACCATTTAGAGCACTGATATGGGTAGAAAATACCTGTCAGTTTAAAAGCATGTGTTGTGATTCTGCCATTAGATCTTTTTTAAAAAGATTTTATCTATTTGGAAGTCAGAGTTACAGAGAGAGAGAGAGGGAGAGACAGAGAGAGAAAGAGAGAGAGATGTCTTCCATCCTATGGTTTACTCCCCAATTGGCCAAAACAGCCGGAGCTGTGCTGATCCAAAGCCAGGATCCAGGAGCTTCTTCTGGGTCTTCCATGTGGGTGCAGAGACCCAAGGACTTGGGTTATTTTCTACTGCTTTCCCAGGCCATAGCAGAAAGCTGGGTTGGAAGTGGAGCAGCCGGGACTCGAACTGGTGCCCATATGGGATGTGAGCACTGCAGGCAGTGGCTTTACCCGCTGTGCCACAGCACCGGCCCCTGCCATTAGATCTTGTAATGACTTTTCCATAAATATCCTTCTAGGAAAGGAACCTCACAGAATATTTTTCTTTGATTGTTTTTTTAAAAAATAATTACTTATTTATTTATCTATTTATTTGAATGGCAGAGTGACATAGAGAGAGGGAACAACAGAAAGAGAAAAGGGGAGAGAGAGTTAAAGAGAGACAGGGAGAGTGTGTGTGTTTGACCTCACAGTTTACTCCTCCAATGCTCACAATAGCCCAAGCTGGGGCAGAGTGAAGCCTGAATGCACAGGCACTGTGAACATCTCTTGTTTTGACTTTCCAAACTATTTTAATAAAATAACCCCGATTTGTTCTTCCTTCTGCTTGGCACCAGGCTGGACAGAAAGAGCTCTGTGAGATTTCTTTTCATAGTGAGAAGGGTTATGACCAAGCTATTTATTAGCTTCCAAAGGAAGATATACACCACATGCTTTTAAGTCACATTCTGTTGTCCACTGATGTCTTGTTCCCACATGGAATGCATATGTACACACTCACACCCATCACATTCAGAAGAACCCAGGCTTTCAGAGGGAGAAGGGAGAGGATGGATAGCAGACACAAGAAAATGGAGGAAGAGCTCTTCTATTCCCAAATCGACCTCTTCAATTTCAGTCTGCCTCCTGCCATGCCTTTAACACAAGATAAAAGTCCTCTATTTTGCAATTTAATACAAGACTTAAAGTGTGATCCCAGAGGAGCAGCACAGTTAGTGTATTTTCATAATGATGCAAATTAACATTGGATCTCTTTTTCCTGAGAGCTATTTTTTTATGAGTAAAAGAAACTCCAAGGGCATTGAAGTAAGAGGAGTTGAAAAAGTGAAAAAGAGAGAACGTTGATTGAACCCCTGCCATTTACCCAGCAGTTTCTGGTATTTCTTTCTGGTATACACTACTTACCTCGTATATATTGTATAACCAGCAAACACTCTGAAGGATAAGATTGCCTTTTGCACTGTAGCACATCTGCCCAACCTTAGTCATCCCAACATGTTCTCTAACTAATGCATAATTCAGTAAACCTCTATGGACACACACACACACACACACACACAATGTGCTTAGCATCTGGTGTGGATCAGTGGGAACTGAAAAGCCGCAGCACCCCTCAACACACTCTCACACACATATGCACTGTCTCTATTCTGATGTATGCAGAAAAAGCCAATCTTTTACACCTGAAAAAGCAAAAGGCACTTTGATTGCATGGCTAGGTGGGAGAACAGCAGGGCTGAGTATGAAGGGGATACAGTTGTGCTCACTTTCTTCCTCCATACAAGACAGAATCGTGTGTGTGTGTGTGTGTGTGTGTTCACATGTGTATTTTCAATGTATGAAGAGGCCTTGACATGGGTGGACAATACTGGTCAGTTTAAAAGCCTGTGCTGTGATTCTGCCATTACATCTTGTAATGAGCTTTCCATAAACATCCTTCTAGGAAAGGAATCTCACAGAATATTTTTCTTTGATTGCTTTTTAAAAAATAATTATTTATTTATTTATTTATTTATCTATTTGAAAGGCAGAGTGACACACAGAGAGAGAACAACAGACAGAGAGAGAGAGAGAGAGAGGGAGAGAGAGAGAGAGAGAGAGGAAGAGAGGGAGAGAGGGAGAGTGTTTGATCTCACAGTTTACTCCTCCAATGCTCACAACAGCCCAAGCTGGGCCAGAGTGAAGCCTGGAGCCAGGAACTCCATCCAGATCTCCCATGTGGGTGGCAGGGACCCAGGTACTGTTTTTTCATTTTTTTTTGTTTAAGATTTGTTTTGTTTCTTATGCCATGTATGAAGAACATTATTAAAACAGTGTACAAAAACTAAACCAAGGAGTCGTTATTCACTTTGCCAACTGATTCAATATAAGCGGCCCCACTCCAAAGGCAGCTTTCTTGGGTTCACTGAGGATAGTTTGGGGCCTCCCATGGAGAAGAGTCAGAAGAAGAAACTGGACTTAACTGTTCAAGAGGAATTTCTTCATGCAGCTGAACTCACACACAGAGGTGTCAGGCTCTGAGTGACAAAACTGACACAGAATTTGGAAGTACATTTTTTCATCTCAGCCCATCACTACACTGGTCCCCAGGTACAGTCAACTACAAAAACGCTCCGACCCTCTGAGGACTGGGAGCCTTGAGCAATGACATTCTTGAGGTGAGCCTGGGATGTAGGAAACTTTTCCTGCTGCTTTTGAAGCAGTCTACAGGGAACAGAGAACACCGGAGCTGGAGAGGGAGGGTTGAGTTGACAAGTGGCAATGACAGACGCCTTGAAGGATGTGGCAAAAGCTCCTCCAGGGACTCTCAGACATTTCTCGGGGCTAGGGAAAGAACTCTGTACAGGTTGGCTGGGATTCTGCTGAAGCTCAGACAAGAGCTCTTAGGCTTGCAGAAATTTGGGCTGTGCAGGCTTCCTTACCATGGCAAGGTAAGGTGGTTCCTCCAGGGGAAGAAATATCCACCAGCAGTCCAACTGCAGGGTATAACTGATTTTCCCTAGGTCATAATGGTCATGGAAAAACAGGTTCCTACTGGGCCCACAGTAATTATTACAGGTTTAGCTCCAATCCCAAGGGTTTTGTTACTTCAATTGCAAAACTCTCTTAACCTCAGTGTGTCTGGTGTTAGTTTTTTTCTTGATGATAAGGGCGATTAGGAGAGAGGAGTGACCCTAGACCCACAGGGCTCAGTGTCTCCTGGTGCTGCCACATGGAAAACTCCCATCCTCCACGCCTTGTGACGTGTTTGTGAAACAGCTCTTCCCAATTATACTAACATCTGACATCCCCCTTGGTCCCCACCCCATTGATCTCAGAAAGGAGCCATAGGGGCTGGGCCAGGAGACAAATACTTAGGAGAAAATACTGCCTTGTTCTTAGAATTATCCCTCTTCTCACCCCTAGGGCTTCAGAGTCAGTTTGTCAACTTGCCTTTTCCCTTGGGCTAAATTCTCTCCAAGTTTCTAATGGAAATATTGTTGGCAGTGCCATCCTTCTAACCTGCCAAATATATTTTGACATGTCTTAATCTCATCAGACATAATTAGGTCAAGATTAAGGAGATGAGTTAAGTTAGATACAACCTAACTAATATCAAAGGGTTTGTCTGTCAGTTCCAAAGGCTCACACCATGCTTTCTCTCTAGGGTCCTCAGGACCCTCATTCCGTGTCTGTCTTGTCTGAAAAGTTCTTAAGGTGGGTATGCAGATCGTGTTTGCCTGCATCTGTTCTTTCATACAGGACATTATAATACAAGATAGTGACGTCACCAGTATAAACAAAGGCCAGGGGTAGCAGCAAAGTAGGAGCAAATCATTCCAGCTTGGAGAACCAGAGAAGATTTCATGGAAGCCGTCAATATATCAATTCAGGCCTTTTAAGAATGGGCAGACTTTTAACAGATAAAATAGTAAAGGTGTTCATTCATTGCCCCTTCCATTCACAGATATCTTTATGTGCCTGGCTCTGTTCTAGGCAGCCAAAACACACAGGGATAGGGATCATTCCTGCCTTCAAAGAGCATGCAGATGTAAGCAAGGCACAGAGCCCCAGAAGGTACATGGCAAGCTCAACGGTAAGATCTAGGGCCCACTTTATACTGAGGCAAGACGGAGAGCACAGGAGAGGAGACGGTAGCGGGAGCACAGAGGATGTTAATGCCACACTAAGAGGTGGAAGGTGTATTCTGGAGACTCATAAATCGTTAGGACTCTGGAGTTTTAAAAGGTCATGATTAAGTTATATTTTAGCTTACAGTTTTCCGATAGCTTCCTATCTCCTGAAGCATTTAAACGGCTCCTTGTTACTCATGACCAAGGTCTGGTTCCTACGTAGATTTTCAGCCTTATTCTAAACTACTCTCCTTTTCCCTGCTGCCTGTGGACCTTACTGGTCTCTTATTATCACACCACCACAGGGCCTTTGTACAGGTGGTTTCACCTTCTAGGAAAACCCTTCCTGTTTTGCTTAACGAACTCCTCCTCCTTCAGACCCTGACTGAGTCATTACTTTCTGACCTTCCCTCCCCATCTAACTTGCTTTGAGCTAACCCTCTGGTACACGCACATGCATATCTGTGACCCTTGCTTCCTCCCTGTCTCCCTCACAGCCTATCATCCAGGGCAGGGGTTCTGTTTTATTCATCATTTTCTGTCTGGTGCTTGGTGCAGCACCTGGCACATTGTAGTCATGCAATCAGTATTTACCAAAAGTAAAGAGAAATTGAATGTCTTTTTTTTTTTTTTTTCCTGTAACATTGTCAGGGATGGTTGTGGCTGAAGGCACAACCTGGTGACTTCACAGTTAGCCATTTAGTTGTAAATTAGTAATAATCTCTAATCTCTCCTTGTGGCAGCATTGGGGTCATCAGAGTGATGGGTCTTCCTCTAACAGCTGATTAGGCTGAACTCAGGTGCTGATTAATTCCTCTCTCCAGGAGTCATCACACTCTAGCTTCTGGGTGTGAAAAGGTCCTCTTGTTTTCCATTGGTTAATTAAGTGCAATGGCTAGTCACAGATCAGAAAGATGACAGTATCAAAATGAGTGAGAATGTGCCGAGTGGGAATGCAGTGAATTTTAGCTGTGTGTGAAGAAAGGGCTTAACATTTAAATTACAGAAAATCGACAGCCCCAGGAAAATTGCATTTATCAACTCTGAAATTCTGAATGGTTAGAATAAGTGCGCTGATGAATCTGTGCTTCTCTCTTCTTGCTGATTACATGAGAGGAAATGGGCTTGATCTGTAGAGAGAGAAATTTGAGCAAATTATTTCTCAACAAATTTCCAGAGATGGCTTATAAGGTCTTTTTTCATGGGATGAAGGGTAAAGTTGAAGCAGGGATTTTCACTGCTCTGTTGTTGAGCATCCTCCTGCGTCTGGATAGTGTGGGTGGAGGAAGGGGGCACAGAGTTCCCCTACCCATTAGGATTATGCTGCCACGCAGGGATCCAAAGCTCTAGAATGACCACCCTGCAAGAGGTTTCTTGTTTTAATCTGGTAATGTTTTGCAAACCCCATGAATCATCACGTATGCCATGCTTGAAAGATTTTGACAAGTTTTATGAGTCTACCTAGTGCTATTTATTTTTGTTCTCTTTCATTCCTTCTCTGCAGGGAGGAGCACTTTCAAGGGCATCCTTCACAGAATTGGACAGGAGCCACAGTGGCAAATCTAACTCCATCATCCTGGGGCAAGGAGTAGCATGCGTTGCTCTTGCCAACTCCCTGGTATGGCATTACATGACTGATAGAAGCAGCTATTTGCACAACTAGAAACCAGAGCAGATTCCAGGAACTGGAGGTGAGTAGGCAACATGCTATTTTTGAATCTAAGTAACCCCTGAGGGATGTCCCAGATCCACGTTTGCTGGGGACCTACCTGTTACAGTCTAAGATGCATCCACAGGCTCTGCCCAACATGACTGCAGTACGGCACCGTGCCTGAATTATCCTCCATGAGAACTTCTGCTTTGGGACATTGCACTGTCCATGGAAGTGGTAGCAAAATAGTGCTACAGAGATCATTTTAGTAATTCATTTAATTGACTTCAGTTTCTAAATCCAGCTATCCAGTACAATAGCCACCAGTCACACGTGGCCAAATTAAACTGTGACTCGTGACTACAAATCACCACAGCACACTTAATTTCAATCCTATGAAATTCTGGTTGGTATTAAGTCACTCCCCCTCAAAAAAATTAAGGAAACCATGGTCAGTAAGTTTAAGAAACTGGGCTTAAGCCAATTCATATAGTTTTCTATTGTGCAATTTGTAAGCACTTTTAACGTATCACTGATCACTATGTCCTTCTTAGTATAATGTGGGGGCAATTCCACAATGATACATAGCCACAGCACACATTCTGTTTGTTCCAACAGGGTGACTCAAGGAACACACCACCTGAGAAATGACTCTCTATGTGAAAAGGACCCAGAAAGAATGTGTCAGGCAGAGAGAACTGGGATCTATGTCATTTGTGAGATATGCTTCCCAAAAGCATGGACTGTGACCATCAGGGAGTTAAGCTTAGCTGCCTTGCCATGAATTGTCTCATGCTGTTGGCATCCCTCTGACTTTCTATCACATTTTCCCTACACCAACCTTCATGTCACTTTCTGTTCTGTAAAAAAATGAAGGGGTCCTGGCCGGCGCCGCGGCTCACTAGGCTAATCCTCCACCTTGCAGTGACAGCACACCGGGTTCTAGTCCCGGTAGGGGCGCAGGATTCTGTCCCGGTTGGCCCTCTTCCAGGCCACCTCTCTGCTGTGGCCAGGGAGTGCAGTGGAGGATGGCCCAAATGCTTGGGCCCTGCACCCCATGGGAGACCAGGATAAGTACCTGGCTCCTGCCATCGGATCAGTGTGGTGCGCTGGCCACAGCACGCCGACTGCGGCGGCCATTGGAGGGTGAACCAATGGCAAAGGAAGACCTTTCTCTCTCTGTTTCTCTCTCTCATTGTCCACTCTGCCTGTCCAAAAAAAAAAAAAAAAAAAAAAAAAAAAAAAGAAGGGGTTCTATTGGAGGAGCTACATGATGCATTCCAGGTTTAAAAGTCTATGGGTCATCCATACTAACTTAAATCCTTGAAATTTCCTACTTTTTTAAGTACTTCCAAATCACAGGTGAATGGTGCCTGAAGTTGAAAACTAAGCTGAGTCAATATCCATTGTATCACAGCCTTCAGCTATCTGAGGCCCCTAACTACAGGGAAGGAAAGCACACCCTCCAGAGTATATGAAACTGGGGAATGCACATGGTACCTAACCAAGAAGGGGCGTGAAGAACCCTGAAGAAAAGGCAGTGTCATTGCTTATAAGTAAGTACAATGGACTGCAAGAGCTTTGGATGATGGGAGTTTTTCCTGATGATAACTGCAGGCCTCTGAAGACAGGGAGATGACATAGTCACTGATAAGCCGGGAATAGACCGGCTCACCATGACTGGTAAAAGGTATCTATGTGTAATGGAAAGTAACATGACTAGAATTAGTCAGACCAATGGGGGAGATCATACCAATTATCTGAGCGAGAGATGGTGGCCCAAGACTAGACCCACGTTTTTGGCTTGGACAACAAGGTAGATGGTGGTATTCATTTTAGGGAATAGAAGAATTAAAGGATGACCAGGTTTAGGGCCAAGATAATAACGATGCCTTTCAGTTGGGACACATGAACTGTGAGATAGTTGTGACAATGTCTGAGAGGTGATGTGTAGTAGGAGATTAGAAATACAGACCTGGATCTCAACCAGAAGAACATGACTAGAGATTGTCAGTAGTAAAGGAGGAATGGCTAACATAAGAGGCCGTATGTGGTGACAGCTGAGAGAGGGATCTGGAGCTCCACAACTTCCTTGTGGTGTAACTTTCAGCAAACTACTTTACTTGTCCACATCTCAGCTTCATCACTGGCAAAATGGGGGGAACTAGATTTTACCAATAGAGTCACCATGAGGATTAAATAAGATAATATATAAAAACATATAGATAAAAGAATATGTGGAATTCTTTTTAAAAAATTTATAAAATTTATATAAGGGGAACAAATTTCATAGATACAGATTTAAGACCATAATGATACTTACCACCTTAACTTCTTCCCCTCTCTCACTCCCATCCTTCCTCTTCTCTCCTTCTTACTCTTTTATTTTAATTCTTATAATGGCACACTTTCAGTTTACTTTATAATCATAAGCTTAATCCTCCACTAAATAAAGAATTCAACAAGTAGTAAGTAGAAAAACCACTGTTCCTCAAGTGTACAAAGGCTATAAATAAACAATAATAATAATATCTAAAAAATCTCCAAATGTCAATTTTGCTCAATTTACATTACATTTTGTACTCTATACATTGGTTACCACAAATTAGCAATATTGATGTGACTATTTTCTCCTTTACAAGGTGAGAAAACTAAAATGAATGACCAATGTATAACTGCTGGAATCCAAAGTGGCAGTGTCAAGACTTAAACCTAATTCTTCCAATATCCTTCCCATTTTTCACTGCAGCTGAAAACTTTAACCACTCAATGCATCAAACCCTTATTTGTGAAATGAGAACAGTCCACAGTGATACCATCTGAAACATACCGATCTCATGTGAAATGAGAATAACAATAATATACACTGTTTAAGGTTTTTATACTATTTATAGAACATTTAGAAAAGTGCCTGAGATACTACAAGTGCTACAGAATGCTTGTTATTAGCAATAGAATAATGAATAATGATAATAGCAATCACAAAATTTTGCCTGTAATCTGCTACTTGGTAGAATAAAAATGTCTCCTTTTAGAATCAACCAGCTGGAATGGAGGTAGGTTTTAAGGGTGTGTCAAGCATTCCCTTTGCAATAGGAGGAAGAAGAATCCTAGGAACTTTGTGTACCAGCTGAGTAAAACTGGCAAGGCGAAATTACTAATTATTCTTCGGCCTGGGTACGTGCACTTGGGAAGGGTGGATAGAGGAGAAAGATTTTAAATCTCCTGATCTCTGGAGACAGTTGCCACATCTGGTATCAACTGAAACATGCCCTCATAAGGAATAAATACCTCTACAAAACAAAGCATGGAAGATAGGCAAATGGGAGAAAAATGAGCCCAGGGATACAGAAAAAGCAGAGGTCAAAATAAATCTGATTCCTGGCTCCCTGCTCTCTGATCTATTCATGTAGCTTCAGGATTTGTTTGTGATTGTTTGTGTAGTTGAGAATCTCTGGGGCTTTTCAATTGTTTTGTATTTCAAAGTCCAACCCAGCAGGATGCAAGTTTTATGCCTCTATTCCCATTTTATCAGGAAAGAACAGAGTGAAAACTTTTTAATCTCCCCCCTGCCCCACTCTCAACATGGCTGAGATGATTTAATGCCTCATAAGAGAAGTAATTTTGTGATAATGACACAAAGGCAGCAATTAAAAAATATTGCTTGTTTCAGGGTCTATAAATTGGCTGTTGGTAATTGACAACAGAATGTGTTTTCTAATCCACTGAAATGATATCTTATTGCAAGCTGGCATGGTAATTACTGTATTTGTACAGTACCAGAGGAGTTCCAGCCTGAGTTTGACAGGGAGTTGATTAAATCACCCAGGTGTAATTGAAGGTTTTGATTGCATTGCCTCTAAGCTGATCAGCATCAGTAATAGCCTGGCTGTCTGCTGTCATGTGCTTTCAGAGCGGTTGGTGTATCAGTCCTTTCCATCTCCCTCCTTGTCCCCTGTCTCTGTTGTGCTGGTGTCAACAAAGAGCCAAGAGAGCTTCTCCGTGCAGAAAAAAAAAAAAAAAAATAGGAGTAGACAGCAGATCCCTCATGCTGGACCTGAGTGACATCATTGGAAACAAAAAGCAACCTGTTTCTCACTGCCTGCTCTATCTCTGTAGGTGACAGGGGCATGCACTACAGCACTCACAAGATGCAACACATGGACATATGTCTGTGTTACGTAAGAAAAGGGCTTTAGCTCATTATTTGTTCATTTGGTGATTTCAAGTGTTTTAAAATATTTACTCTTGTCTTTTGCAACAAAATGGATGCAACTGGAAACTACCGTAGTTAGCGAAATAAGGCAGTTCCAAAAGACAAATATTCTATGTTTTACCAGATCTGTGGTAACTAATAGAGTATAAAAATACAATGTATGTAAGCCAAATTGACATTTTGAGATTTGATTATTGTTTAGAGCCCCTATCTGTTCTGTTGAGGAACAGTGTTTTTTTTTTTTCTTCTTACTATTTGTTAAATTCTCTACTTAATGGAGAATTAAGCTTATGATTATAAAATAAACTAAAAGTATGTCATGGTAAAAATTAAAAGAAAGAATAAGAAAGGAAGGAGGAGGGAGGGTAAGGTGGGAATATTGCTATGCTCCTAAATCTGTATATATGAAATACATGAAATATGTTCACCTTATATAAATAAAAATTTGAAACAATTAAAAATGAATTACTTGGCCGGCGCCGCGGCTCACTAGGCTAATCCTCCGCCTAGCGGCGCTGGCACACCCGGTTCTAGTCCCGGTCGGGGCGCCGGATTCTGTCCCGGTTGGCCCTCTTCCAGGCCAGCCCTCTGCTGTGGCCAGGGAGTGCAGTGGAGGATGGCCCAGGTGCTTGGGCCCTGCACCCCATGGGAGACCAGGATAAGCACCTGGCTCCTGGCTCCTGCCATCGGATCAGCGCAGTGCGCCGGCCGCAGCGCGCTGGCCGCGGCGGCCATTGGAGGGTGAACCAACGGCAAAGGAAGACCTTTCTCTCTGTCTCTCTCTCTCACTGTCCACTCTGCCTGTCAAAAAAAAAAAAATGAATTACTTACCAAGGGGAGAAGTTTTACTGGTAGTTGTGCAGCATTTTGGTCAATTATCAAAAGAGATGTGCTATGATGAACCTTTAAATATGTTAGTATTAGTCCACTTCTTTATGTGGTATTTTCTGAGTGACCTTTTTGCCTAAAGCACATTTCAGAAAAGAAATTAAGATACATAAATTAATTCCAACACAAAGATGAAATTGTATATTATTTATGTATTTTGAAAACTAAATGGTATAGAAGAAAAAGAAATAGGAGAGTACTTGAAGAATTCATGGAAAGTGGAATTAAAGGTAAATTTATTTTGGTGTAGAACATTGGAAACTCAAGCATAGATTTTTCATCATATACATTTCCATGAACTCTCTGAATTACCCTTATCTTCAACATACTACAAACATATACTGGCCTTCATTTACTATCATCTGTGGGTGATAATGAGATGAACAAGGTTTCTTCTAGAAATTCACAGTCTAGTCAAGAAAGCAGTAACAATAATAACAGGATGATTGCTAATCCTTCTATTGTTTACTTTGCCTGCATTATTCTGAACTTCTGAGGTAGACACAATATTTTTTTGTCATTTCACAAATAAAATGGTTTAGGACGTTAAATAACATCTCCTATGAAGAACTGGAAACTGGTTGATTCAGTCTGACTACAGGCCTTTCACAATAACCTGGCAAAGTAATTGTTGCCTCCATTTATAAATAAGAAAGCTGAAGTATAGAGATTAAGCAAGTTGTCCAAGTTCAGCCTTTAAAAAGTAGTCGAGTGTAACTGTCATCCTAAGCGGAAGGAAATAAATGTTTTAGCATGTCTGAGAAGCATTTTGTGAGCACCAAGGTGGAAGTCATTCAGACTGGTTTGTTGAGGGCAGCCTTCATAAAGGATACAACTTTTGAGTTGAGATTTGAGAGCAAGAGGCTGAGGTTGGACTGGCTTCTCACTGGGTGGTGGTGTGTGTGTGGGGGGGTGTTAAAAACCAACTAATGTGCTACCTATCATCTAGCCCACAAAAAACAAAACACACACCCACACAAACTGAACACAAAGGAGATAATTTTAATAAAAGGAAAGAAAATTTATTGACACAATCGGAAATTTTGGAGTATCTGTGGAATTTGTTAATGTATTCTCCAGCCCAATACCCTCCTGTTGGTGTGGAAGAGCGAGAACTGGCTATAAAATCCGGATCTCTTCCTCAAATTAGCTAAGTCTTGTGAAAGGCCTCAGAGCCAGCCCCAGCTTTGTTTCTGGGATGGATGGAATCTTGCAAGAAGAACCTCCCTTCAAAATTCTGTCCATATTTTGGCTTCAAAGAAAAATTGAGCGCAGAGGTGTCCATGCTCAGATGAACATTCAGCTGTGAAGACCAGGAAAGGTTGGAAGAACTTAATGGGGTTGAGCTGGGATTTGGAGGTTTTGAGTAAACATTCCAATATGTCTGAATGGTGCTCTAGAGGAACACTACAGAAAGGAGAAGATGTAGGTGGCATCTTCTTTTCTAGGATGGCATCATAGGATAGATCTGCCTGTAACTGGTCTCTAGAAGCCAACAATGTCCATTTAGTTACCTGAACTTATTTCCTGAAAATCTAAACCAGTGAAGATTTTTAACATTATCTTCTGTAGTCAGTACTTGGCTCCATTTTTAGGGATGAAAGAATGTTCTGGAATTCAACAGGAGAGAAATATAGCTCTCTGAGAGTTAAACACAGATGGCCTTTGATTCCTACGCAAACTCTGTGGCAAGGGCCAGTTCAAGAACATACATTTGGAATCTTGCCATTTTCTGTGCTAATGTAAACCAAGTCATTTTAAAATTCCTTTGCAGATGTGCAGGGTAGGTACTAGAGTGAGGCAAATGACCCAGCTTTGGGCACGAAGTATAAGGGAACAACTTAAATTCAAATCTAGATGAATTATCCCCAGAAATTCCTGATCCAAAGAAATAAATACAGGATCAATAATAGAGATGTTTCTTTTTGGCTCAGGTCCAATACAGCTTGTTAGGGCACTGCAGAGATGTGAAGCAGAGAAGGTGCCTGATGTACAGCTAATGAAGAGAGGAAGCAGAGGCCTCAACAGTGGTTCAGATCCCAACATAGAGCCTAGTTTTCAGGGTGGGTCTTTGGCTAAGCAATTTAGCCACTGCTTGGCATGCCTGCATCCCATATTGGAATGCCTGCATTTAACTACTGGCTCTGCTCCTGATTCAAGATTTCTGCTCTTGCATACAGTGGAAGGCAGCAGGTGCTAGCTCAAGTAGTTGAGTCTCTGTCACTCCTGTGAGAGATGTGGATGGAGTTCTTCACTCTAGATTTGGTTGACCCAGTCCATTGTGGGCATCTGGGGAGTAAACCAGTGAATGGGAACTACCTCTCTCTCTCTCTTTCCCTTTCAAATAAAAGACTATTTAAAAACAATAATCCTAGATTTCTAGAGACCTGATGGACTAAGTCTTCATTAATAACAAGAATATTGTTCTGTTGTCCAAGTAATTGGAAATATTCTAGGATATGTCATGCCCAGGACTCACCCCAACTGTTAGGTGCTCCTATTGTTGTCTGTAATTGTGTGTCAGCAGCCAGTCAGAACAGAAATATGTAGTCATAGAACAGGTGGACAAACAGAAGTATGGACCAATTCAGTGACTAGTTACTTCTTATTGCTGAATAAATAAATGGATGAACGGGGATAAATGGAATAGGACAGAGATGAAGAGCATTCCAGAAAACTCCCACAGCATGACTATTGCTCTATACTAGTGTGCATGCCTGCAATGAGATCACACTCTGTATTTACTGATCTTAAAATAGTGAAGAAGCTATTATAGGATAGCAATTATCACATTTATTCAGTATCTACCATACTTAGCTCTATAGTGGACATTTGAATTTGTTTTGCCATTTTTTTCAAAGATTTTGTTTGTTTATTTGAAAGTCAAAATTAGAGAGAAAGAGAGAGAGAGAGACAGAGAGACAGAGAGAGACACACAGAGAGAGATACCTTCCATCTGCTGGTTCACTCCCCAGATGGCTGAAAAACTAGGAGCCAGGAGTTTCTTCCAGGTCTCCCACGTGGGTGACAGGGGCCCAAACACTTGGGCCATATTCGCTGCTTTTTCTGGGACATTAGCAGTGAGTTGGATCAGAAATGAAGCATCTGGGACATGAACCAGCACCCATAGATAGGCAGTGGCATTACCTGCTACGCCACATTGTCAGTCCTTTGTTTTGCCATTTTTCAAGCTCATTTGCTCATCTGGAAAAGTCGAGACCATTAAATCTACCCTCTGGTTCTGGTGAAAATTTGAAAGTAAATATTGTAATTTTTATTATTTCAAATTATATTGAAACGGGGTATAGAAGAAATGAAAAATACAGTCTTTTCTTAGCACCTTAACCTGAAATTAAATGCGAGATAATCCTATATTTCTGTACATTTTATTTATATAAAACAAATAATTCAATAACATTCACATAGATATTTAATGTGTAAGAAAGTGAAAGAGAAAAAAATGTTATATTCATTTAATTTTTAAAGGAAACACAAATGCTTTTTGGATCTATTTAAGAATAAATATATGGTATTTTTCATGTGCATCTATTAATTATGTGCATTAACTTACTTAAGTTTAACTGTCAGTCAGGGGCCAGTTGAAAACAAGGTAATGTTTATGTCTGTGAGCTCTCCATGGATAATCATGATAGAGTTAAAAAAAAAACTCTATATATTCTTCTATTCTCTAGATACTCTCCACATTGCATTGCAACATTTATCCATGATTCAATCAAAGGTTAAACATAACCACATTAGTTATTTCTGGAAACGCAAGCAAAAGAATTAAAACATCTCAATTCCATGACATTGTTCCTCCTGTGGCACACAATGAGAACTATATCCCAGGAAAATGAGCAGAACTTACTGTTGCCCCGCTTCTCAGAAACAGACTCAGATGGGGAAAGTCATTGACAAAGGCTCGTAGCAAGTCAGCAGTACCAGGTTTTGAAACTGGTTCTTCAAATGTCAAATTCCATGAATTTTCCAGTATCATTTCATGAATGGTCTCTTTCCTCACTTCCAAATAGTTTCTCCATTGCCCATCTCATCCCACTGTTCTGCTCACTTCTATCTCTATCAATGGTATTTTTTTCTTTTTTTTTAACTTTTATTTAATGAATATAAATTTCCAAAGTACAGCTTATGGATTACAATGGCTCCCCCCCCCATAACTTCCCTCCCACCCGCAACCCTCCCGTTTCCCTCTCCCTCACCCATTCCATTCACATAAAGATTCATTTTCAATTCTCTTTATATACAGATGATCAGTTTAGCATATATTAAGGAAAGATTTCAACAGTTTGCACCCACATAGAAACACCAAGTGTATACAAAGGCTGTTGATTTTTGTGCATTCATTTTATACCCTGCTACTTTGCCAAAATCTTCTATGAGTTCCAATAATCTCTTAGTAGAGTTCTTTGGGTCCCCTAAATAAAGAATCATATCATCTGCAAAGAGGGATAGTTTGAGTTCTTCCTTCCCAATTTGTATCCCTTTAATTTCTTTTTCTTGCCTAATAGCTCTGGCTAGAACTTCCAGAACTATATTGAATAGCAGTGGTGAGAGTGGGCATCCCTGTCTGGTACCAGATCTCAGTGGAAATGCTTCCAACTTTTCCCCATTCAATAGGATGTTGGCTGTGGGTTTTTCATAGATTGCTTTGATTGTATTGAGGAATGTTCCTTCCAAACCCAGTTTGCTTAGAGTTTTTATCATGAAAGGGTGTTGTATTTTATCAAATGTTTTATCGGCATCTATTGAGATAATCATATGGTTTTTCTTCTGCAGTCTGTTAATGTGGTGTATCACATTGATTGTTTTGCGCACATTGAACCATCCCTGCATACCAGGGATAAATCCCACTTGGTCTGGGTGGATGATCTTTCTGTTGTGTTGTTGCATTCTATTGGCCAGAATTTTATTGAGGATTTTTGCATCTATGTTCATCAGGGATATTGGTCTGTAATTCTCTTTCAATGCTGCATCTTTTTCCGCTTAGGAATTAAGGTGATGCTGGCTTCATAGAAAGAATTTGGGAGGACTCCCTCTTTTTCGATTGCTCTGAATAGTTTGAAAAGAATTGGAGTCAGTTCTTCTTTAAATGTCTGATAGAATTCAGCAGTGAATCATTCTGGTCCTGGGCTTTTCTTTGTTAGGAGGGCCTTTATTACTGTTTCAATTTCTGTCTCCGTTATGGGTCTGTTTAGGTTTTCTATGTCTTTCTGGTTCAATTTAGGTAGATTGCATGTGTCTAGGAATCTATCCATTTCTAATAGGTTTCCCTGTTTGCTGGCATACAAGTCCTTGTAGTAATTTCTGATGATTCTTTTTATTTCTGTGGTGTCTGTTGTTATGTTTCCTTTTTCATCTCTGATTTTATTGATTTGGGTCTTTTCTCTCTGCTCATCCTTTAATTCTTCTATTCCCTAAAATGAATACCACCATCTACCTTGTTGTCCAAGCCAAAAACGTGGGTCTAATCTTGGGCCACCATCTCTCGCTCAGATAATTGGTATTATCTCCCCCATTGGTCTGACTAATTCTAGTCATGTTACTTTCCATTACACATAGATACCTTTTACCAGTCATGGTGAGCCGGTCTATTCCCGGCTTATCAGTGACTATGTCATCTCCCTGTCTTCAAAGGCCTGCAGTTATCATCAGGAAAAACTCCCATCATCCAAAGCTCTTGCAGTCTATTGTACTTACTTATAAGCAATGACACTGCCTTTTCTTCAGGGTTCTTCACGCCCCTTCTTGGTTAGGTACCATGTGCTTTCCCAGGTTTCATATACTCTGGAGGGTGTGCTTTCCTTCCCTGTAGTTAGGGGCCTCAGAGAGCTGAAGGCTGTGATACAATGGATATTGACTCAGCTTAGTTTTCAACTTCAGGCACCATTCACCTGTGATTTGGAAGTACTTAAAAAAGTAGGAAATTTCAAGGATTTAAGTTAGTATGGATGACCCATAGACTTTTAAACCTGGAATGCATCATGTAGCTCCTCCAATAGAACCCCTTCATTTTTTTACAGAACAGAAAGTGACATGAAGGTTGGTGTAGGGAAAATGTGATAGAAAGTCAGTGGGATGCCAACAGCATGAGACAATTCATGGCAAGGCAGCTAAGCTTAACTCCCTGATGGTCACAGTCCATGCTTTTGGGAAGCATATCTCACAAATGACATAGATCCCAGTTCTCTCTGCCTGACACATTCTTTCTGGGTCCTTTTCACATAGAGAGTCATTTCTCAGGTGGTGTGTTCCTTGAGTCACCCTGTTGGAACAAACAGAATGTGTGCTGTGGCTATGTATCATTGTGGAATTGCCCCCACATTATACTAAGAAGGACATAGTGATCAGTGATACGTTAAAAGTGCTTACGAATTGCACAATAGAAAACAATTTGAATTGGCTTAAGCCCAGTTTCTTAAACTTACTGACCATGGTTTCCTAAAAAATACTGTTTGACTACTAGTTATAGCATTAAATCACAATGTACAGCACATTAAGGACAGAGATCCTACATGAGGAGTAAGTGCACAGTGACTCCTGTTGTTGACTTAACACATTGACACTCTTATTTATGGCATCAGTAATCACCCTAGGCTCTTGTCATGAGTCGCCAAGGCTATGGAAGCCTTTTGGGTTCACCAACTCTGATCATATTTAGACAAGGTCATATTCAAAGTGGAGGTTCTCTCCTCCCTTCAGAGAAAGGTACCTCCTTCTTTGATGACCTGTTCTTTTCACTGGGATCTCACTCGCGGAGATTTTTCATGCAGGGTTTTTTTTTTTTTTTCCCAGAGTGTTTTGGCTTTCCATGCCTGTAATACTCTCATCAAAAACAATAAAATACCTTGGAATAAACTTAACCAAGGACGTTAAAGATCTCTACGATGAAAATTACAAAACCTTAAAGAAAGAAATAGAAGAGGATACCAAAAAATGGAAAAATCTTCCATGCTCATGGATTGGAAGAATCAATATCATCAAAATGTCCATTCTCCCAAAAGCAATTTACAGATTCAATGTGATACCAATCAAGATACCGAAGACCTTCTTCTCAGATCTGGAAAAAATGATGCTGAAATTTGTATGGAGACACAGGAGATCTCGAATAGCTAAAGCAATCTTGTACAACAAAAACAAAGCCGGAGGCATCACAATACCAGTTTTCAGGACATACTAAAGGGCAGTTGTTATCAAAACAGCATGGTACTGGTACAGAAACAAATGGATAGACCAATGGAACAGAATAGAAACACCAGAAATCAATCCAAACATCTACAGCCAACTAATATTTGATCAAGGATCCAAAACCAATCCCTGGAGTAAGGACAGTCTATTCAATAAATGGTGCTGGGAAAACTGGATTTCCACATGCAGAATCATGAAGCAAGACCCCTACCTTTCACCTTACACAAAAATTCACTCAACATGGATTAAAGACTTAAATCTACGACCCGACACCATCAAATTACTAGACAGCACTGGAAAAACCCTGCAAGATATAGGTACAGGCAAAGACTTCTTGGAAAATACCCCAGAAGCACAGGCAGTCAAAACCAAAATTAACATTTGGGATTGCATCAAATTGAGAAGTTTCTGTACTGCAAAAGAAACAGTCAGGAAAGTGAAGAGGCAACTGACAGAATGGGAAAAAATATTTGCAAACTATGCAACAGATAAAGGGTTGATAACCAGAAAGAAATCAAGAAACTCCACAACATCAAAACAAACAACCCACTTAAGAGATGGGCCAAGGACCTCAATAGACATTTTTCAAAAGAGGAAATCCAAATAGCCAACAGACACATGAAAAAATGTTCAAGATCACTAGCAATCAAGGAAATGCAAATCAAAACCACAATGAGGTTTCCCCTCACCCCAGTTAGAATGGCTCACATTCAGAAATCTACCAACAATAGATGCTGGAGAGGATGTGGGGAAAAAAGGACACTAACCCACTGTTGGTGGGAATGCAAACTGGTGAAGCCACTATGGAAGTCAGTCTGGAGATTCCTCAGAAATCTGAATATAACCCTACCATTCAACCCAGCCATTCCACTCCTTGGAATTTACCCAAAGGAAATTAAATTGGCAAACAAAAAAGCTGTCTGCACCTTAATGTTTATTGCAGCTCAATTCACAATGGCTAAGACCTGGAACCAACCCAAATGCCCATCAACAGTAGACTGGATAAAGAAATTATGGGACATGTACTCTATAGAATACTATACAGCAGTCAAAAACAACGAAATCCGGTCATTTGCAACAAGATGGAGTAATTTGGAAAACATCATGCTGAGTGAATTAAGCAAGTCCCAAAGGGACAAATATCGTATGTTCTCCCTGATCAGCGACAACTAACTGAGCACCAAAGGGGAAACTTGTTGAAGTGAAATGGACACTATGAGAAACAGTGACCTGATCAGCTCTTGTCCTGACTGTTGATGTACAATGTAATACTTTATCCATTATAGTATTTTTTTTGTCCTAGTTCTATTGGTTGAACTCTGTAATTAACACACAATTATTCTTAGGTGTTTAAATTTTAACTGAAAAGTGATCCCTGTTAGGAATCTGGAAAACATTATGCTGAGTGAAATAAGCCAGTCCCAAAGGGACAAATACCATATGTTCTCCCTGATCGGTGACAACTAACTGAGCACCAAAAAGGAAACCTGTTAAAATGAAATGAACACTATGAGAAATGGTGACTTGATCAGCCCTTGCCCTGACTATTGATGAACAACTTAACATGTTATCCCTCTTATTATTTTTTTTTGTTTATTTGTTCTACTTAATACTTTTGGTTGAATACTGTAATCAATACACAATTCTTCTTAAGTGCTGAAACTTAACTGAAAAGTGATCCCTGTTAAATATAAGAGTGGGAGTAAGAGAGGGAAGAGATGTGCAATTCAGGACATGCTCAAGCTGACTTACCTCAAATGGTAGAGTTAGAAACATACCAGGGGATTCGAATTCAATCCCATCAAGGTGGCATGTACCAATGCCATCTCACTAGTCCCAATGATCAATGTCTGTTCACAATTGATCATAATGATAGGACTAAGAGCCAAAGGGAGCACATAAACAAGAATAGTGTCTGCAAATACTAGCTGATAGAATCAAAAAGGGAGAGAATGATCCAACATGGGAAGCGAGATACACAGCAGACCCATAGAATGGCGGATGTCCTAAACAGCACTCTGGCCTCAGAATCAGCCCTTAAGGCATGCGAATCTGGCTGAAAAGCCCATGAGAGTATCACAGGTATTTTTTCAAAGGCATTAATTATCTCCTAATTTTCTTTTCTTTTTTTTTTTTTTTTTTTTTTTTTTTTTTTTTTTTTTTTTTTTTTTTTACAGGCAGAGTGGACAGTGAGAGAGAGAGACAGAGAGAAAGGTCTTCCTTTTGCCATTGGTTCACCCTCCAATGGCCGCCAAGGCCGGAGCACTGCGGCAGGCGCACTGCACTGATCCAATGGCAGGAGCCAGGTGCTTCTCCTGGTCTCCCATGGGGTGCAGGGCCCAAGTACTTGGGCCATCCTCCACTGCACTCCCTGGCCACAGCAGAGAGCTGGCCTGGAAGAGGGGCAACTGGGACAGAATCCGGTGCCCCAACCGGGACTAGAATCCAGTGTGCCGGCACTGCAAGGTGGAGGATTAGCCTATTGAGCCACAGCGCCGGCCCCTAATTTTCAAATGCAATTACCTCCATATATCTTTATTTAACTTGCCAACTATTTAGCATCCTACTGTGCACTGTTATGTTCCTTAAAACTATTTTTCATTGGCCTCAATTGTGAACAAAACTACTCATCCAGTTTTCCAAATCATGAACCTAGGCAGTTTCACTGTCCTTTATGACTCCTTTTTTCTGTCTTTGTCCTTCAAATACTCATACCTACACACCAGTTTCTTGGCTACCAATACTATAAAAAATAACTAAATATCCTTCAAATCACTATTCTTGATCTCAACTGCTTCAGCCTTTGTGCTTCTCATGTTGACTGGAATCTATGCAATAGCTATCAACATGTCCAATTTGTCTTTCTCCATGCTCCCAACCATTCTGTTCTCTAGAACTCAAAACATGACCCCATGTGGGAGTCAAGCAATAGGAGAAGGTTGTATTATTGTATAGCAGCATTTCCAACAAATCTTAAATAGATCAACAACATTTAGATCTACATAACCACAGAAGCTCTTTTAAATTTTCTTTATTTTTTATTTACTTGAAAGGCAGGGAGAGAGAGAGAGAGAGGGCGGGAGGAGGAGGGAGAGAGAGAAAGAGAGAGAGAGAGATTTCATCTGCTGGTTCACTCCTCAGCCAAATCAGGACAGTCAAATCCAGGAGCCAGGAACTTAATGCAGGTCTCCCACATGGGTGGCAGGTACCCAAATACTTGGTTCATCACCTGCTGCTCCCGGGGTGTGTATTAGTAGGAAACTGAATCAGTGGCCAGAGTCAGGACTCCACCCCAGACACTCTGAAATGGGATGTGGATATCGCAAGTAGTGTCTCCCCACTGCACCAAATACCTGACCCATATTACACTCTATCTGCTGAACCCTCTCCCTCCATTTTTCCTCCCTCAATCCCTTTACACTCTACTAAGAGTTCCAAAGGGAGGTAAACTATGAACACAGAGAGTTTAGGTCGGATGTGAAAGACAGTTGAGGGCTACAGACACAGCACAGAGTGGTAGAAACAGCAATGGACTTGGGTCCCATCTGGACCACTTCCTAACCATGTGACTTTGGGCCTGTCCCTGAATCTCTCTGAACTTCAGTTTTGAAGTAGGGTGATAATTAATGATACCTGTCTATGATGTCATGAGGTTTTAAATAAAGATTAAGTATGATAAATATAAAAGGACTTTGTCAACTACATATTACATATACCAGGTATTTTATTATAAGGTTATGAATGGAAAGAAATTTGGAAAATTTACTTCCAGGGAAAGTGAAGAGAAAAAATAACAGCAATGAAATAAAGAAGATGGAAAAAGACACAGAGTAAGATGCAGAATTTCTTAATACAAATGATTTCACTAAAAATAAGAGAAATACAGCCTAGAGTTTACAAGCATGTTTCAATTTTCTTGAGTTATAATTTAGTTCTGCAGTTATGAGTTGGGTCCTTCAGACATGTTAATAATGCCAAAAATAATTCATAATAGCAATATTCCCCATTCTTTATCATGTGCTAGACACTGCTCTAAGTGTTTACATAAATTACTTCTGAGTTTCAATTTCTTCATGCTTAAAATGGAGCCAGCAATTACTGTGTCTTCCTTATAAGATTACTGTGAAAATTAAGTGAATTAGCATGACATTTGTCATGTAGATAGAACTAAAAACATTGTTATTGTTAGCTATGGAAGTACTAAAGGTGAAATCATGTATGTGTGTATATGTACTTTCCCTTATTCCTCCTAGTAAGTATAGTTTAAAACTCTGGAAAACATATACAAAACAAACATAAGAAGACCCAAACGTGGATCAAAGAGGGATGGCTAGCTAGGGACTTTGGATTGGTTTTATGTGATGATGGGTTCTTGGATTTTCTTTTTGCTTTATATATCTCTGGCATAAAACTCAGAGGCCAGTAACATGGAAATACCAATGGGAGGCAGCAACAAAACTGCAAGTAGAAAACTCTGTTGTCTCCAGCCAAAAGACCAGGAAAAGGGCAGTAATAGGAGAACTTCTAGACAAAAAATCATCTGCCCTCAGCCAAACATCATGGAAAAAACCCATGGCCTTATGTCATCAGCAAAAACTGAGTAGGAGACCAAGATTTCCACTCTTGCTTATCTGTAACTAGGTCCTCCTACTACACCTTCCACTGTGTGGTGTCAGAAGTCAGAGTGGGGAGCTCAGACTCTGACACTGATTCAGCAATAATGAACGCACTGCACTTACAGTATTATATTAGTGGAGGTCACAAGGGGACCCACCAGTCACAACAGTCACAAGTCATTACTACCTCTCCCTGCTGGGATAGTTTAAGAGCAAGCCTAGTGAGGAACTTAGATTTTCACTCTCACAGGTTAGTAATGAATGAGGCGTACTCCCAACATTGTCCCCAGGAGCTCTGTCTGTGTTAGTGTTTTTGCTAAAGAAAAAATATTTTTTAACTTTTATTTAATAAATATAAATTTCCAAAGTACAGTTTATGGATTACAATGGCTTTTCCCCCCCATAACTTCCCTCCCACCTGCAACCCTCCCATCTCCCACTCCCTCTCCCATTCCATTCGCATCAAGATTCATTTTCAATTATCTTTATATACAGAAGATCAATTTAGTATATCAAAGATTTCAACAGTTTAAAGCAAAAGATTTTAGAAAAAGAATTTCATGACAAAATACTCAAGCTAGGTTCAATGAAAAGTCACATAGTATACCAAAACCCAGGAAAATCTTAAATTGAATGAAAAAAAAAAACCTCCCAAAATCACTAACAAAAATCACTGAGGTGACACAGCTGTTGGAATTCTCTGAAAGGAATTTTAAATTAGCCATCATAAAAATTCTTAAGTGAGCAATTACAAATATATTTGAAACAAATAAAAAATAGAAACTCTCAGCAAAGAAATAAAAGATAAAAAGTAGAATGAAGTGGAAATTTTGAACCTGAAAAATACAATAACAAAAATAAAAATTGAATGGATGGCTTTAACAGAATAGAGGAGATAGAGGACAGAACCAAAAAACATGAATTCAGGAAAATAAAATTTGAGCAGAAGGAAAACAAGGGGAAAGGATGGAAACGAACAGGATCACAGGGACTTATGGGACTAAAAAAAATCTGGCATTTGTGTCTGCTGACATGAGAAAGGGAAGAAGAAGATAGGGATGAAAAAGTACTTGAAGAATTAATGACCAGAAATTTTCCAAATTTTGGAAAAGATAAAAACTTACAGATTCAACAAGCTGAGCAAATTCCAAATAGCATAAATTCAAATAAATTCTTATCAAAACATATTATATTCAAACATCTGAAAACTAAAGACAAGAAATGAGTATAAAAAGCACTCAGAGGAAATGAGAACCAATTTCAATGACAATAAATTTCTCATCAGAAATCCGGGGCTCACTTGGCTAATCCTCTGCCTGAGGCACTGGCACACCGGGTTCTAGTCCCGGTCGGGGCGCCGGATTCTGTCCCGTTTGCTCCTCTTCCAGCCCAGCTCTCTGCTGTGGCCCAGGAAGGCAGTGGAAGATGGCTCAAGTGTTTGGGCCCTGCACCCGCATGGGAGACCAGGAGAAGCACCTGGCTCCTGGCTTTGGAACAGCGTGGTGCACCGGCCGCAGCAGCCATTGGAGGATGAACCAACGGAAAAGGATGACCTTTCTGTCTGTCTCTCTCACTGTCTAACTCTGCCTGTCAAAAAATAAATAAATAAATAAATAAATAAATAAATAAAAAGAAATCATGGGTGATAAAGGGAATTAGCACAAAATAAATTTCAAATGCTGAGATAACAGAATTATCAGCCCCAATATTTATATCTGGTAAAAATATACTTCAGCAATAAAGGGGAAACATAGCTCTATCAGAAAGGGAAAACAAAGAGAATTTGTTCTCACAGACCTACCCTGATGAATGGTTCAAGGAAGTTCTTGAAACAGAGAATGTTCAAAAAGAATCTTAGAACATCTGGAAGAAAGAAGAAAAAATATCTAAAATATGAGTAAATTCAACAGCCTTTCTTCTCTTTGGTTCTCTAAACTGTGTTTGATGATTGAAGCAAAAATTATAACATTGTTTGATGTGGTTCTCACTGTATGTGGAGGAAATATTTAAGACAATTTACATTGTAAATAGGAGAGGGTAAAGACACCTACTGGGAAATAAAATGTCTGCACTTTATTCAACCTGATATAATGTTGACATAAGTAGACTTTGATAAGTTAAATGTGTACAATGCTTATAACAGCCACTAAAATCTATACAATGAGATTTATCACAAAATGCTAAAGATAAATCAAAATAGAATCCTCAAATTTGTTCAAATAAACCATAGGAAGTCAGGAAAAAGAGAAATGAAAAACAGAACAAACAAAACAAAAAATGAAATGGCAGACTCTAAGCTCTAATATATCAATAATTACATTAAATTTAAATGGACCATGACTCCACTTATGCAGTATTCTTAAGATGACAATATTAAAGAGCTAGAAAATAGATTAGTGGTTGTCACAGTTTAGGGAAGGTTGGAGGAAATTAGGGGATGTAACTTTAAAAGGATAGTCCTGGCCCCTGGCCGGCGCCGTGGCTCAACTGGCTAATCCTCCACCTTGCGGTGCCGGCACACCAGGTTCTAGTCCTGGTTGGGGCGCCGGATTCTGTCCTGGTTGCCCCTCTTCCAGGCCAGCTCTCTGCTGTGGCCTGTGAGTGCAGTGGAGGATGGCCCAAGTGCTTGGGCCCTGCACCCCATGGGAGACCAGGATAAGTACCTGGCTCCTGCCTTCGGATCAGCACGGTGCGCCAGCTGCGGCGGCCATTGGAGGATGAACCAACGGCAAAAGGAAGACCTTTCTCTCTGTCTCTCCCTCTCTCACTGTCCACTCTGCCTGTCAAAAATAAAATAAAAATAAAATAAAAGGATAGTCCCAAGAGGCTTTTGGGGTGTTATCCATAACTTCATCTCAGATATGTTTTCATGAACCTACACCTGTGATTAAATGACACAGAACCACCATATTGTACCAGTGCCAACTTCTGACTGTGATGTCATAATATAATTAAGTAACATGTAACCAGTTGTGGGAAGGAATGAATGAAGGATAGTCTACAGTTATTTTTGCAACTAATCGTGAATCTATAATTATTTCAAAATTGACAAGTGCTTATTTCTAAAGTAAGCACAGAAAACAGCAGCAGGTGAGGGGGGGTTTGTTTTAGTACCCTGGCTCAAAATTCAAAGAAACATAGAGCTAGGAAGTGAAACTTTTAACACTTTTTATTCCCCCTAGACTTAATTTGTTTGTTTTTAAGAACTTGAATTGAGAAAGGAGAATGCCTTCACTGCTGAGCATTTGAGGCCGCTTATACTAAAAAATAAAACTTTCAGAAGTCAGCGGGTGCCTGCAGATTCAGCTGGGTTAAATCTGAGGACATCATCATGCACAAGGATGGAACCACCCACCCATAACCACTCACCCATGCAACATCGTGACTGTCCAACGCTGGGGTGAAGGGGAGAGTGAAAAGGGGGACTGAGCAGGTGATCAATTTTTCATGCAAAAAATGCTCCATTTTCTTGTGACTGAGCACATCCTTCTGCTTTGCCAACAGCAATACGCAGTTCTGAGATTCACTTCGGGATGTTAAAACCGTCGGCATTTTACAAAGCTGCTTTTTCCTTCACAAGAACATGGAAATTTCATTACCTTCAGAGAAGGAAACAAGAACAAGCTCAACTCCGTGGCTAAAATGATGAGAACATCCATGTGTAATCATCTAATCTTGTATGGTAATGAGGCATGCCTGGAGTGCAATCGTATCTAATCAATTATACTGTCTTTTGCCTGAAGAAAGAGTGCTAATGAAAGGCTCAAATAAAAAAAAATCCAAGCAGCACAAATTGGCCAATGTTTTCCCAGAATTTTGCAAGAGATAGAGACACTGGGTCTTGTGGGACCCAACCCTACCTCAATCCTGTGCCTTTGGATCTGTAATCTATTACTTGTCTTGTTTTTTCAGCTGTAACAGATGGCTCCCTCTTCTGTCCCCATGTCTCTCTCTCCTAATAAACTATCAGTACCTCCAGGACAGACCTCAAGCTGCTTCCTTTCATTCTCACCCAAGTACAGGTGAAGTGGGCTCTTGTTTCTGTTTTAGAGTAGAAACTAGATTTTCTATACAAAATAGGGTCAAAGATTACAACCGCTTAAATAAAGAGAAAATAGCCATCCAGGAGGGAGTGGTATAGGAGATGCTCTACTCCAAAGACCTAGGTTCCTTCATCTTGTTGCTCTGCTAGGAAACAGAAGGTGCTGTTCTCTTCAAAGAGCTGGCATTACAGCCTGTGTGAAACAGAAATGATGATGAAGGCCCCATGCCCAATGGTACAAATCCCTATCAAAGCCCCTGAATGATACAATTTCTGCCCACATTCTAAACATGGGGATTTACCTAGCTGTAAGGGAATCTACGCAATGCAATCTCTAGCTCTCTGGCTAGGCTATCATGTGGGCAGCTTACACTGAGGGCAGAAATGTGTGTTTTGTGTGTGGGTATGGGTGTCTCTCCCTAGAAAAAAAAAAAGAAAATAAGTACTTGCGAGAAACAAGCATCACCATGGTTTCTGTATCACCACCATTCTTCTAAATATCAAAAGTCCCAGCTTCCAAGTCAGTAATTTATCTGTATCCTCGGATGCGGAAAAAAGTAGTCAGATGCGAAAGTCAATAAGAGTAGGGCTGAGCCTTGGAACGCAGGTGGTATCAGTCAGTCAGACAGCAAGGCGCTGGATATTACTGTAATCGTCATAAGACATTATTGGAAGAACAGCCAATTAGGCAGGTGAAGAAGGATGGATGAAGCTCTCACCAGTCAATGCTGATCTGTTATTTATCCCAAGTTCTCCCATTTCCCCGAGGCCTCATTTTCTAAAATTCAAAGGCTGTTTCCTGTCCATTTTTCAGCTGTGGCATTCCTTCCATGAGTAATGAAGGCAGACTCAGAAATTGAATATAGGATGGGAAATCCAGAGGAGAAGAATAAAATTAGAAGAACAAAATTCATAGTAAACTTAGGAGCATACTCTTCAGTCATCATTAGACTCTCAGAACCTAGAACAGTGCCTGACATGAGTAGTAAATCTTAACTAATATTTCTTGAACTAAATTACATTTCTTGAGAGTAAGGATGATCAATTCTGCATCAACCCCCTTGGTAAGAAACAGATCTTACTCCACCTTTTGATCACTGGCTACTATAATGGGATTCTGCTAGATATTTAGTAACAAAGCATTTGTTCCAGCAACCTCAAGTACAAATCAACCAGACACTGAAATAACACAGATCAGGACTCGGCTTGCTTCTCTGCTCCAAACAAAAGATAAGCTGTTCCTTCGTAGACAAATAAACCTCATTAAATTTACTCCATTATTGTAACAGCAACAAATACCATGCTGCTGTCAACGAGAAACGTGTTAACTCTTAAAATCTATCCACTTTGCATAGATTTCTGATAAAGTTAAATGAGCTCCTTTATCTCCAATACTTATTTCTTATAGAATTCTGAACCTGTATGCTCTATACTTTAAGAGCATTTGGTGATTTTTTTTTTCATTTTAACATCTTTTAAAAGCCTTCTTTCTGTTAGTTAATTGCAGACACCCTCCCAGGGTATACCTGGCATTAATTAGTTTGGGATTTGTCGCTCCCCCTCTTCGTGGAGGAGCGACACAGGACCCTGCGCTGTTCTTTCGTCTGCTCGGCCCTCCCCGGGTTTGCTGCTGGTTCTTCCCGGGTTGGCTACTATCCCTTCCACCTCCGTGGAAGGGCAGTTCCCCCTGGCCACATTCCCCACTTCCGCAGGGGAGCGGCACACCGCTGGCCGGCTCTTCTCGGGGGCTGCACAGGTGTTCCCTCAGATGTTCCCCTTAGATGTTCCTGGTGCATGCCGTCTCTCTCCTCCTTTATAGTCCTCCTCCGCCAATCCCAACTCGGCTGCCCACACGCCGAGTACGCTGCTCTCCTCCAATCAGGAGCAAGTCCTACTGTTTATTGGTTGAACTGGAGGCAGCTGGGTAGAAGCTGTTTTCTCCTCTCCCAGCGCCATATTGTGGGAGAGCAGGTGCATAGAATAAGTCTTAATTCGAGTAACTTAGTCTAGTCCGGGTTGCTCCCCACAGATCCCCCTTTCTTTTTATTTTTTGGCGTTGATACGCGCCTGTCTTCGGTGCCCCGTGGCACACACTCTGCTCTGCTTGCTAGAGTTGCCACAGGCTCTTACAAGTCCTATCAGGCAAACCGAATCCGGGTCCTCTCTTCGCCATGTTGTGAGGAGGTTTTTAGGCGCTGATGCGTGCCTGTGTTCGGTGCCCTGCAGCGCATGCTCTGCTCTGCCTGCAGGGGACTTACAAGACCTATCAGGCAAACCGAATCCAAGCCTTCTCATTGCCTTATTGTGGGGGAGACTTATTAGTGTTGGTTCGTGCCTATCTTCGGTGACCTGCAGCTCATACTCTGGTCGAGCTGCTTGCTGGCGCTTACCGCCTTAATCAGGCAGACCGAATCCAAGCCTTCTAATTGCGGTATTGTGGGGAAGCCTTACTGATGTTAATTCGTGCCTGTCTTCGGTGACCTGCGGCGCATAAGCTGCTAGCCGCCGCAGGTGCTCATCGTGCTCATCGCCTCACTTAATCAGGCAGACCGAATCCAAACTTTCTCGTTGCCATGTTGAGGGGAGGCCTTTCTATTTCTCTATTTCTCTATCTCCGGGCATTCCTATTTCTCCCATTTTACTTCTATCTCCCAGCATTCTTATTTCTCTCATTTTATTTCTAAGCTTCTATTTCTCTTAGCCCTGCAGCTTCCCGGCTGCGCCCGCCCCGAGGCTGCTTCTCGGCAGCTTTCCGGCTCTGAGCCGCTTCAGCCCGCATCTCTCTCATCTGCGCGGCTCGGCTTTGCGCGGCTTGGCTTCGCGCGCTCCGCGGTCTCCACGCCCTTCGCGTCTGCACCACGGCCTCACGCCAGCCCCGTTCCCTATCTACTTGTGCCCCGCACGCTCTCTCTGCGCACGGCGGCTTCCGCGAGTAACACAGCGTAGCTTACGTGTCCGCCACTAGCATTCAATCTAAGTTCCCCGGGCTAGCCTGGTGAATTCAACCCAGCATACGTCTCCGCCCCACGGTTTGGCTTCCCGTCCTTTGCTCCCCGGGCTAATCAGACGGATCCCAATCTGGCTTACGTTTCAGCTTCTGGTTTCAACTTTTCGCCCCCTATTCCCGGGCTAACTTGAGAACCCCAAAGTGGCTTTCGTGTCCGCCTTGGCCTGCCCCCCACGGCTTCAATTTCCCTAACATTTTTCTCTACCCGGTATGTTTCCCCAAGCTTTCCTCCAACAATACTCCTCCCTCATTTCTCCTGGCCTCTCCCCACAGTCCACATCCGAGTCTGTTTGTTCTAGCTTTCACTTTCACTTTTGACCTTAGAGATTTCTCCCAGCTTCCCCCTGTAGTCCGTATCTGAGTCTATGCCTAGGCTTTCAATAGCTTCTTCCGGCACCCTTTTCGTCCGGCTTTTCCCTAGGCTGTTTGCTAGTCTCTCTCTCCGGTAATTTCCCAGTTCTTCCCGTTTCTTCCCTCTTAAGTTTGCTATCCGACCTAGGTTTCCTAATCCGAGTCATTTCTTCCCTCCTAAGTTTCCTATCCGTCCTGGGTTTCCTATCCGAGTCACGGCACCATTATGTCGCTCCCCCTCTTCGTGGAGGAACGACACTAAGCCTTGCCTAGGCTTCATATCCGAGTCACGGCACCATTATGTCGCTCCCCCTCTTCGTGGAGGAACGACACTGAACCCTGCGCTGTTCTTTCGTCTGCTCGGCCCTCCCCGGGTTTGCTGCTGGTTCTTCCCGGGTTGGCTACTATCCCTTCCACCTCCGTGGAAGGGCAGTTCCCCCTGGCCACATTCCCCACTTCCGCAGGGGAGCGGCACACCGCTGGCCGGCTCTTCTCGGGGGCTGCACAGGTGTTCCCTCAGATGTTCCCCTTAGATGTTCCTGGTGCATGCCGTCTCTCTCCTCCTTTATAGTCCTCCTCCGCCAATCCCAACTCGGCTGCCCACACGCCGAGTACGCTGCTCTCCTCCAATCAGGAGCAAGTCCTACTGTTTATTGGTTGAACTGGAGGCAGCTGGGTAGAAGCTGTTTTCTCCTCTCCCAGCGCCATATTGTGGGAGAGCAGGTGCATAGAATAAGTCTTAATTCGAGTAACTTAGTCTAGTCCGGGTTGCTCCCCACAGGGATTCATCAGATTTCTTTCATTTCACAAAATGATTAAATTTTACAAATAACAGAAACCTTAAAAGAAATCATTACATTGCTTTTCTGGACAAATAACATACAGCACAAAATATTACCATCATAAATCAGATTTAACTTTTTTATGTTACATTTTACAAATCACTTTTGACCTTCATTATTGACAGTTTTTTGCAATCTTATGAGATGTATTTATTATCAAAATTTTATAGAGGAAATTAGAACCCAGAAACTTGCCTAAGGTGAAACAGCCAAGATCCAGATTAAGATCATCTGACTCCAACTAGTTTTGCTCTTCCCTAAGAGCTCTCACTTCTGTGTATGGTTTACAAAACTTAAATATTGGCCGGCGCCGCGCCTCAATAGGCTAATCCTCCGCCTGCGGTGCCGGCACACTGGGTTCTAGTTCTGGTCGGGGCACTGGATTCTATCCCGGGTTGCCCCTCTTCCAGGCCAGCTCTCTGCTGTGGCCCAGGAGTGCAGTGGAGGATGGCCCACATGGGAGACCAGAAGAAGCACCTGGCTCCCGGCTTTGGATCAGCGTGGTGCGCCGGCCGCAGCGTGCCGGCTGTGGCAGCCATTGGAGGGTGAACCAATGGTAAAGGAAGACTTTTCTCTCTGTCTCTCTCTCTCTCACTGTCCACTCTGCCTGTCAAAAACAAAACAAAACAAAACAAAAACTTGCAAAGGATGGGAGGCAGGTATTATGTACAGGAGTTAAAGTGCCATTCTAGGTCTAGGATGAATGTATCCCATACTGGAGTGCCTGGTTCAAGTCCTGGCTCCCACTTGCTATCCAGCTTTCTGCTAATGCACACCCCAGGAAGCAGCAGGTGATGGCTCAAGTACTTAGGTCCCTGCCAACCACCCTGAAGACTCATACTGAGTTTGGGGCTTCTGGCTTCAGACAAGCCCAGTCCCAGATTTTTCAGGTTTTGGAGGAGTGAACCAGAGGGTGGACAATTTTGGTCTATTTCTCTTTCTCTCTCAGTCCCTCCCTCCCTCTGTATGTCTTTCTGCCTTTCAAATAGAATAAGTCAAGATTGGGGAGGGCATTTGGCCTAGTGGTTAAGACACCAGTTAAGATGTTTGTATCCTATACTGGAGTGCATGAATTAAAAAATCCTGGCTTTGTTTCCAATTACACTTTCCTGCTAATGTAGACCCTAGGAGGTAGGAAGTGATAGCTCAAGTAGTTGGGTTCCTGCCTCCCACATGAACTGTGTTGAGTTGCTGGTTCCTGGCTTCAGCCTGGTCCAGCTCTGACCATTACAGCATTTAGTGAGTAGATCCCTGGATGGGAACATTCTCTCCACTCAAATACATTTTTAAAAAATAATTTTAAAAAATTGAATGGAGTATTCTAGAAAATTAGGGCAATGTTCCCAAAGGACTGTCTCCTCCAAGGGTCTGTGCTGGCCTAGTGCATCCTCCACTGGCCACAGAAATGTCTACACCCAGGCACTATATTCCACCTCTACCCACATAGCCTGAAGTGTAGCCATTAGCTTTGCAATGTACCTGCTTTGGCAGATCCAAACTCCAGCAAGCCACTTTTATCTCTGCACTTATTGTTTTTCTCTTTTAGCATTATTACTTTTAATTCAGATGCGATACTTTGGTTCAAAGTAGGAAAAAAATAGATAATCAGGATATAACCCATGCTTTTTATTCCCAACACTAGAATTTGTTTCTCCCTAAAATCAATAGAGGCAGACAGGAAGAGGTTACCTCATTAAATTTTGTAGATTTAAAAGACTTTTCAGCTAGGAGTCTTGCTTTATGTACTGGTAACTGGAAAGGAATACTTTAACCATGGTCAGAGATAGTTACAAGAGGAGGTAAGGAAGGGGAAATAGAGGAGTATCTGTATTCTAGGCAGATGTTTTTTGTTGGGTGTTTTTCTGCAGTAGTGAGTTCTTCCCGAAAAATCACTGGAATATAGGACTTTTCTCCCTGCCACTGTCCCGCTTGTTTATTATTAATTTATTAGATTTTTTTAGCATCTCCTGTTTGCTAGACTGTGTGCTAAATGATGTGGATAATATAATGAATAAAATATGGACCCTGCCCTCAAGGTCTTTTGGTCCCTGTGGGAGTTCAGAGGGAGTGAAGTTTAAGTGTGATAATGGTCCCTCGGTGAGTGGGAGAGGCAGGTCAAGACATAAACTTGGGAGATGGGAGGGGTGCGAGTGAGAGGGAAGTTATGGGGGGGAAAGCCATTGTAATCCATAAACTTTGGAAATTTATATTTACTAAAAAAAAGTTAAAAAAAGACATAAACTTGTAAAACTAAGGCAATTTTTGTACCTTGAGACAACAGACAGGATCCTGCTCAAAGTCCATGTGACAGCTAATCCATCCAGACTTTGAGGAATAACTCTCAACACGGATCCTGACTCAGGAATCAGGAAGCCCAGTTCACACACTGGATATAGCAACTACCTTTCCAGGGAGCTTTGGGTGTACAGGAAGATGAGGAAACTCAAAGCCAGGGTCCTTCCCTTGCCCAGGTTCCTTCCAAGGTCCTGGGAGGGGTCCTAGAAAAGTGTTTCCATGATCACGTTTTTCAATAATTTGAAAAAGTAGGAAACATGGCTCCAACAAGTTAAGATATGACCCTGCTGGGCTGGCACAGTGTCATAGCAGGCTAAGCCTCTACCTGTGGTGCCAGCATCCCATATGGGTGCCAATTTGCATCCCGGCTGCCCCTCTTCTGATCCAGCCCTCTGCTATTGCCTGGGAAAGCAGTGGAGAATGGCCCAAGTCCTTAGGCCCCTGGGCCCACGTGGGAGACTGGTTGAAGCTCCTGGCTCCTGGTTTCAGATCGGCCTAGCTCTAGCTGTTGGGGGAGTGAACCAGCCAATGGAAGACCTTTCTCTGTGGGTCTCTTTCTCTGTTTGTAACTCTACCTCTCAAATAAATAAATAAAATCTTAAAAAAAAAAAAGAAATAGAAAAATCTGTACAAATGTATTCCCCTCATCACCTATCCCTCCAGTCAAATGGTGGTAGACTATGAGTATTTCAGAGGTCCAGTTTAGAAGTTGAGTTAGGAATACCACTAGTTTGCTTTGGGCAGAGTAAATGTGTATGCCTTACAAATCAGACAGAACCTTATATCTGTTCTACTCCCCTACAAACTTCTCGCTAAGGGGCATGTTTCCTCCTGATAGGATCTTGGGCCCAAGCATGTGTATATTCCCCTCCCATAACCCCTTCTAAATAAGCTGTGCTACAGAAACAGGTGAAAAACCTTTATATTGTTCCTATAGAAAATAATATTATGCAACTGTTGCCTTCTGAAGGGGCAACTGAATATGATATGGTCAAAAATGTAGAAAAAATTATGGTGGTGGATATGTGAGGTATGTAATTAATACAAATTGTATGCTTCTGAAATTGTGTGCTGCTTATATTTGTTAGTACTTTATACACTTGTACTTTGTTGTGATATTTTTCTCATTCTAAACAAATATTCACAACTGTGCCTAATTTTGTTTTGTTTTTCTTTTTAAACTTTTTAATTTTATTTAGTTTTTAACAGATTCAATGTGCTCTATAGATACAATTCTAAGAACATAGAGATATTCCCTTCCCTCTCCCCCCTCCCTTTCTTTAGTTTTTGAGATAACATATTTAAAATTTACATTACAGTAAAAAGGCTTAATAATTCACTGAATAAGAAGTTTAACAAGTAAAAAGCAAGAAAATCTTAGTTTAGTATGTGTAGAGACAATGGCTATCAACAATAATTGAATGGAAAAATGACTATTTTACCCATATGCAGTAAATTTTAAAGTAATCACAAATCATTAAAACTATAACAATATAAATAATAATTGATAGAATTAAAAAGGAGGGAATGATCCAATATAGGAAGCAGGATATACAGCAGACTCATAGAATGGCAGATGTCCTAAACAGCACTCTGGCCTCAAAATCAGCCCTTAAGGCATTTGAATCTGGCTAAAAAGCCCATGAGAGTATTTTAGGCATGGAAAGCCAAGACACTGTGGAAAAAAAATGACCTAAATGAAAGAACTCTGTGAGTGAGATCCTGGTGGAAAGAACAGGCCATCAAAGAAGGAGGTACCTTTCTCTGAAGGGAGGAGAGAACTTCCACTTTGATTATAGTCTTGTCTAAATAAGGTCAGAGTTTGTGAACTCAAGAGGCTTCCATAGCCCTGGCAGTTCATGGTAACAGCCTCGGGTAATTATTGACGTCATAAATAAGAGTGTCAATTGTTAAATCAACAACGGGAGTCACTGTGCACTTGCTCCCTGTGTAGGACCTCTTTCCTTAATGTGTTGTACTATGAGAATTAAAAGGAAAACCAATCTTCAAACAGTACTTTATACTTTGTGTGTCTGGGTGGGTACAAACTGTTGAAACCTTTACTCAGTATAGAGTTGATCTTCTGTATATAAAGATAATTAAAAATGAATCTTAATGAAAAATGAGATGGGAGAGGGAATTTGAGATGGTATGGTTTGAGGGTGGTTATGGGGGGAAGAACCTCTATAATCCTAAAGTTGTACTTTCAAAATTTATATTTATTAAATAAAAGTTAAAAAAAACTATAGCAGGATAACATTATTGACCATTGGTTCCAGAAAGCCGTGAAACAAAATTTTACAAAACTGTATTTGCAGCAATACTAACATACACATAGACATTTTTTGTTTGTTTTTTGAATTTTAGCTCCCACATATAAGGGAAAATAGGTAGTACTTGTCTTTCTGTGTCCAGCTGATTTCACTCAACATGATGTCCTCCAGTTGTGTCCATTTTGCTGCAAAGGGTAGAATTTCATTCTTTTTTATAGCTGAATAATAGTCCATTGTATATATATGTATACACACATATACATATAGACACACATCATGTTTTCTTTATACATTCACCCGATGATGGACACCTTGGTAGATTCCAAATTTTGGCTTTTGTGAACAGCGCTGCTATGAGCTCAAGTCTTTTGGTTATATACCCAGTACTGGGATTGCTGGATCATATGGCAAGTCTATTTCTAGTTTTTTGTTTGTTTGTTTTTGTTTTTTTGTTTTTTTGTTTTTTTTTTTACTGTTTGAGATAAAATAATTTTTTTTCTTTCAAACTTTTATTTAATGAATATAAATTTCCAAAGTACAGCTTATGGATTACAATGGCTTCCCCCCCATAATGTCCCTCCCACCCACAACCCTCCCCTTTCCTACTCCCTCTCCCCTTCCATTCACATCAAGATTCATTTTCAATTCTCTTTATATACAGAAGATCAGTTTAGCATACATTAAGTAAAGATTTCAACAGTTTGCTCCCACACAGAAACATAAAGTGAAAAATACTGTTTGAGTACTAGTTATAGCATTAAATCTCAATGTACAGCACACTAAGGACAAAGATCCTACATGAGGAGTAAGTGCACAGTGACTCCTGTTGTTGACTTAACAAATTGACACTCTTGTTTATGGCATCAGTAATCACCCTAGGCTCTTGTCATGAGCTGCCAAGGCTATGGAAGCCCCCTGAGTTCACTGACTCTGATCATATTTAGACAAGGCCATGGTCAAAGTGGAAGTTCTCTCCTCCCTTCAGAGAAAGGTGCCTCCTTCTTTGATGACCCGTTCTTTCCACTGGGATCTCACTTGCAGAGATCTTTCATTTAGGTTTTTTTTTTTTCCCCAGAGTGTCTTGGCTTTCCATGCCTGAAATACTCTCATGGGCTTTTCACCCGGATCCGCATGCCTTTAGGGCTGATTCTGAGGCCAGAGTGCTGTTTAGGACATCTGCCATTCTATGGGTCTGCTGTGTATCTCACTTCCCATGTTGGATCATTCTCTCCCTTTTTTATTCTATCAGCTGGTATTTACAGACACTATTCTTGTTTATGTGATCCCTTTGGTTCTTAGTCCTATCATTATGATCAATTGTGAACAGAAATTGATCACTGGGACTAGTGAGATGGCATTGGTACATGCCACCTTGATGGGATTGAATTCGAATCCCCTGGTATGTTTCTAACTCTACCATTTGAGGTAAGTCAGCTTGAGCATGTCCTGAATTGCACATCTCTTCCCTCTCTTATTCCCACTCTTATATTTAACAGGGATCACTTTTCAGTTAAGTTTCAGCACTTAAGAAGAATTGTGTATTGATTACAGTATTCAACCAAAAGTATTAAGTAGAACAAACAAAAAAAAATACTAAGAGGGATAACATATTAAGTTGCTCATCAACAGTCAGGGTGAGGGCTGATCAAGTCACCGTTTCTCATAGTGTTCATTTCACAGCTGCTGCACTAATTTACATTCCCACCAACAGTATATAAGTGTTCTCCTTTGCCCCCATCCTCTCCAGCATTTGTTACTCTCTGTTTTGGATTTTCGCCATTCTGACAGTGGTGAGGTGACACTTCAGGGTAGTTTTGATTTGCATTTCCTTGATGAATAGTGATGTTGAGCATTTCTTTTTTTTTTTTTTAATAGGCAGAGTAGACAGAGAGAGAGACAGAGAGAAAGGTCTTCCTTTGCCGTTGGTTCACCCTCCAATGGCTGCCATGGCCGGCGCGCTGCGGCCGGCACACCGCACCGATCCGAAGGCAGGAGCCAGGAGCCAGGTGCTTCTCCTGGTCTCCCATGGGGTGCAGGGCCCAAGCACTTGGGCCATCCTCCACTGCATTCCCGGGCCACAGCAGAGAGCTGGCCTGGAAGAGGGGCAACCCGGACAGAATCCGTTGCCTCGACCGGGACTAGAACCCCGGTGTGCCGGCGCCGCAAGGCAGATGATTAGCCTAGTGAGCCGCGGCGCCGGCCCGATGTTGAGCATTTTTAAAAATAGGTGTTTGTCATTTGTATTTCTTCTTTTGAGAACTGTCTGCTGGATTTTTTGTTGTTGTTGTTATTGAGTTTTTTAAGTTGCTGATATATTTGGGCTATTAAACTTTTGTCCGATAGGTGGTTTGAAAATATCTTTTCCATTCTGTTGGATGTCTCTTCACTCTATTGTTTTGTTTGCTGTGCAAAAACTTCTGAGTTTGATATAGTCCCATTTATTTCATTGTACTTTGCTGCCTGTATTTTGGTGGGTCTTATCCAAGAAGTCATCCACCCCCTACACCAATGTCTTGGGGTGTTTCCCCTACATTTTCTTCCAGCAACTTCATAGTCTCAGGTGTTAAATTGAGGTCTTTATTCCATCTTGAGTTGATTTTTGTATATAGTGAGAGGTATGGATCTAATTTCATTCTTTTACATATATAAATGCCGGTAACATTTGTTGAAGAGACTGTCCTTACTCCACTGTATGATCTGAACACTTCTGTCAAAATCAGCGGGTTGTATGTGTGTGGATTAATTTCTGAGCTCTCTATTCTGTTCCACTGATCTCTGTATCAGCTTTTATGCCAGGATCATGCTGTTTTAATTACTATAGATTTGTAGTATGCTTTGAAATCAGGTATTATGATGCCTCTACCCTGATTTTTTTCTTGTTCAGGATGCTTTGGCTATTTTGGGTCTTTTGTGATTCCATATGAATTTTAGGATTGCCTTTTCTAGTTCTGTAAAGAATGTTGTTGGTAATCTTGATAGGAATTGCATTGAATCTGTAGGTTGTTTTAGGCAGTATGGAATTTTAATGATATTGATTCTTCTGATCTATGTGCAAGAAATATCTTTTCATTTTTGGTGTCCTTGATGATTTCTTTCATCAATGTTGATAATATTCATTGTAGAGATCTTTTACTTCTTTAATTAAATTTCTTCCTAAATATTTGACTTTGTTGGTGGCTGTTGTGAGTGGGATTTCTTTCTTAATCTCTCTTTCTGTGAGTTGATCATAAGCATACAAAAGACCTACTGGTTTTTACAAGTCTGTACTTTAATACATGTACTTACATGTCATATAGAGGCCTCTGCAAATTGTATAAACTTCAGGAATGATAAAAGCTGCATCTGTCCCTGCTAGGGACAATTTGTCTGCATATTATCTATCATGCTTGCTAGAACAGGGCAACATGTGACCAGGAATTACCACGGCAGTCAGCATGAGAGGAGTCATTGATCCTATTGCAAGGTGGCCTTGGTTTGTGCCCTTGGTATATCATTTTCTCTTTCTCTCTGATTCAAAGGGGAAACCAGCTAAGTATCTTCAGAGATTCTAAGACTCTAGCTCAAAGCAGCTAGTACCTAGTTTTGAATTCCTTTGTAGTCAATATCTTTTATGAAAGGACTTTTGGGAAGACTTTGAGACTCTCCAACATTCTGGAGTAATGATCTCTCTCTCTCTCTCTCTCTCTCTCTCTCTCTCATAAGAAAAACTGAGTTTAACAGACTGCAACTATGATTCAGGAGTAGTTACAATGTTATGTTAAAAATTTCATTCTTGTGTTTGCTTTCATCCAACAACTCCAGTCTACATGGGGGGAAGGTTAGGGTTGGCTGCAGTAGGAATTCAAAAGATAAACATTGAATTAAATGTAGTTTCTCACATAAAACATAGGATTACGCAGAAAGACTGGAAACACAAGTAGGCTGTTGAGAAAAACTTCCACAGTTCCCTTAGTGTGCCTAGGAGCCTATCAACCCAAGCCTGGAGGCATCAGTGCCTGTAGTTTGCCCAGCCTGATTTCTACCTACAGTTTGTCAGGCAGTTTGAAGGAAGAAGAAGGAAAATACAACTTTGAGAAAAACTCACTCTTTTCCTAGAGGGATGACAGAGAGAGAGAGAGAGGGTATAAGTCCAATAGCACCTATATACCTCCTGTGGGTGGAAGATAAAGAAGCAGCAGTGGGGCCCACACTGTGGCACAGGGGGTTAACCCCCTGGCCTGAAGTGCCAGCATCCCATATGGGCACCGGTTGCAGACCTGGCTGCTCCATTTCCGATCTAGCTCTCTGCTATGGTCTGGGAAAGCAGTAGAAGATGGCCCAAGTCCGTGGGCCCCTGCACCCACGTGGGAGACCCATAAGAAGCTCTTGGCTCCCGGCTTCGGATCGGTGCAGCTCCGGCTGTTGTGGCAAACTGGGGAGTGAGCCATTGGATGGAAGACCTCTCTCTCTCTCTCTCTCTCTCTCTCTCTCTGTAACTCTGACTTTCAAATAAATAAATAAATCTTAAAAAAAAAAAGCAACAGCAGTGCCATGATCAATGAGATCCACACCTAGTACGCAGCTTCCTGTCATCCTACTAGGTTGCTCCCCCTTCATGTATACTGAGTGGTACAAGCTTAGTGAGGCAGAGAAAGGCCTTGAGACTCATTTTTTTCTGAGCCATAAGTGGCTTTCTTTGGGGGAGCTTTGGTAAGCACTCAGAACTTTTCTTGAAGGGTTTTCTGTGGGGAGACAGAATAACAGTCACAGGGAATCCTTGTATATATCTCTGCACCTGTGGGGGCCTTTGAGAGGCAAAGGTAGCATTGGAGGATGACCTAGGTTCTGGTCAGAATGGCATCATATCAGAAGTTACTCCAGCCTCAGGGTGCTCTTATTAAGCCATTTTTAGTTGCTACAACAAAATATCTGAGGCAGGATAATTTGTAAAGAAAAAAGGTAATTTTTAGCTCAAAGTTCAAGGGCATAGTACCAGCATAAGCTCAGCTCTCCCGAGGAATATGGAAGATGGCATCATAGTGGCAGAAGTACAAACAAGAGGAGAGATCATGTGTTGAGAGAGGAAGCCAGACTGCTATAGGGATCAGACTCACTTTCTAGAACAATCCTCACCTGAGAACTACATTCATTGTTCCCCAGGGTGCTGCCCTCAATGACCTAATTAACTTGAACTAATTAACTTTAGGTTCCACTTCCTCAAGGTCCTCTCATATCACTGGAGACCAGTCCTCCAACACATGACCCCTTGAAGGACAAACCACACCCAAAGCACAACAGGCTCCAGCCTCAAATGTCAGCAGGACAAGAAGTGAGCAGGTAGACAAAGGGCATCACTTTAGGTGCCAGAGGGGAGGCATCCAGTGTTTCCCACTATTGCAAGGATGCTGGAGTTGGTGAGAGAGAAGCTACTTTTGGCACGGAAAGACTGCATATTGCCAAAAGGAACTGTTTAAAATTAGTGAATAAGACTTTAAATCAGATTATATATATGACTAATATTTCCCATTCACCAATGAGTAGTTGAAAGACATGGTTTTTTTCTGCATAGCTAACTTGGCATATGGTTGAATTTACCACTTTGGAACTCCAACAATTCCAAGATGTTGTGACCATGTGGAAAATACTGTTGCTGTCCTGTTCATCTCTCTCAACCTCACCTCAAGGCCATAGGCAGACAGTTTTCAGGCAAATGCATATCTTTCTGGCTCTCTTTGAATGATGTCATGCAAACAGCCGTGGGCACCCAAAAGCAGGGTAGGCCAGGGATGTTGCCCCAGGAACAACCCTGAGCCAATAAGGAAATTTCTCTTTCCTCAGTGGGAAAAATGAGTTTCATTCTTGTGGCCGTCATGAAATCAAAACTTCAGGTCTCCAAGCTGATCTCTCCTTTGCTGTGATAGCACCCTGGATGGCTGCTCTGCTGTGTGGGAATCCACGCTTGTGAACCAGGCATTTCACAAGTCCTGGTTAGTGGTGCTACCTGCAGTCCTGATGGCTAGAAAGGTAAACCTCTATCCAGAATACATGTATATCCCTGTCAGGTCAAATCCCTGGCCATTTTAGAATTAAAGGGTCCAGTGTAGTTGTCCCGACAGTAAGATGGTCTCCTGGAGCCATAAGCCTTTCTCAGGAGCGCAGCATTGCTCACTGTTACGGCAGGTCAGCAATTCAGAAGCAGCAGGACCTAGTAGTTTTGGTAAGCAGATCTTTACATGGGGGACCCACAAGTAGCTTTGTTTGTGAGATACGTGCACAAAGTATTGATTCTAGGGTGACTGATAAGGAAAGTTGGCTAACAATGGGCTGAGTCATCTGTCTCCTTTGTAGTTTTATGACTTTTCTATTGTGAATGCTTCCTGATGGAAGTTAACACGTAAAACAAAAGTCACACTCCATGCCTACAGCTTACATACATCCACTTGCCTCTAGCATAGACCTCCCTGTCTCCAATCTTCAGGCCTTTACATTCCAGACTCCTGATCAATCAGCCTGTATGTTGACCACGAAGAATATGTACTTGTTCTCACCTCAGGTAATTTCTTCCCTGAAAAGGTGAATGGTAGGAAAATGGCTCATGGCTCCACCCGATGAGAAGACTGCCTCCCTCTCCACCATCTTTGAAAGTGACTATAACGCATTCACTTTCACCTTGTATTCATGTACGAAGCTTATCCTGCCATGAACTAAGCTTCAGTTTTTTACTCCTCTATTATCTGGTTTATAGGAAACCTCCACCTCAATATGGCCTTGAATGTCAGTCAGTACAATTGAGTGGATGACACAGGAATCTGGGCTACCTGCTAATTCAGCTACTCCAGCCCACTAATCTTGTTTAGTCTATCTTGAATATACTACTTCCATCTTCTAATGGACCCTGCTGTGCCCATCTGACTTTTTGACTTGGAAGGTCCAACAGAATTTAATTCATAATGCATAGTTCCCGTAGCATGGTCACTTGGTACCCCACAGTCAAGTGCTTTTTCTATACAAGGTCAATATTTCCGATACTATTGCTCAAAAGCCATGTCATTCTCTGCTGCAAATGGCATGGCCTTGTTTCAGTATCCCAGGGGCCTGGGTTGTGATTATTGTCCTGAAGCTGCCATTAGCTCCACACTAGGATTTTCCTACCACAGGCACTTCCAAGCACAGGATCTGCTCAGTCATGTGACTGAAATAGCAGGGCTTCCTGCACTGCACTTTGGGCCTCCTGCAAGGCCACTTCCTGCCTCAGATCCCACTCAAAGCTGGTGGCCTCAGTAAGAGGACCAGAGCAGTATTCCTAGGTGTGGAATGTGATACCTCCAGATCCTACACCATAGTAGGTGATGTGTTACTTTCTTTGTGGTAGAGAACAGAAGTTGCACTGACTGGCCTTTTACTTTGGATGTCATACTCCTTTCCCACGAACATCTAAAAGCATGCACAGAAGTGGCAGTTTTCCTGAATCTTCACAAGGCTTCTCTCCATTCTCTCTAGCTCGTGTGTCTTACAAGTTCTCAAGCAAATTAACCACTTTTTTTTCTTTATATGAAGAAAATAAGGTCACCAAAATATCAGAGGTAATCAATAGAATGTTCTGGATGTACAGATATCATGAATATGATTAAAACATGACAGAAAAATATATATCATTATATAACCCTGAGGCAATACTCCACAACCTCAGCCATATGCTCCAACAAACCTTAGGAATCTTGTTACTGTCTCTGCTATACAAATGCAAAGTCTACCTAATCCTCTTTTCTGATTGAATGGGAAAGAACACATCTGTCAAATCAATGGCTATATACCATGAATTTAAAGGAGTATTACTCTACTTTAGCTAGAACATTTGCAATTGCAGTTGGGGCTATTATGTTGGTTATATCTTCAGTGAATTGGTTATATAAATGAAGTCATTTATTCTCCAGCATCTGTCTGGCTTCTGTGGTATCCAGACTACCATATTAATAGGAGATATAATGATCACCACTATCTTTGATTCTGTACATCGTTACCAAGGGCTCTAACCTCTAGAGGCACTAACCTCTACTATACTCCAAAGGTATCACAGGATGGGATACTACTTTTGACTTACTGACTTGAGAAGAGTTCAGAATGGTTTCAAAGGTGTCTACTAGTACTTTTCATTTTCTTCTATTCTTCTTTTTTGTCTAGCAGTACTTTTCCATTGTAACAACTCTTACTCTATGATCCAAGGACCAATGTAGAAGATTTTCCACTGCCAAGGATATGAATTTCAATTGAACACTCTAAGGAGTGGGGACACATCCACTGGATGGAAACCTGAACCCAGTGAGTCCACTGGGTTTATGCCAAAACTCCATATTGCCTTGTTCCTGGAAGCCCCCTGTATAATAAGGGCTATGATATGGTTTGGGTCTTCAGTTACTAATATCAATTCTGACTCTGTCTCCAGTAGTTCTCAAAATGTCTGGGCATGTTCATTTTCCCAATGTGAAAACCTAAATAACAGCTGTAAGTCCCTTTGAGGAACACTTAAAGAACCATCATAACTTGTATTTTGTCTCCCCTGGGGATCTGACCTCCTCTTCAGTGAGTCATTGATCTAAAAATCAGCTCAGGTCTGGGTCATGACAATTTATTGGTTGAGCACTCTAAGTCAGTCTCCTGATTCTCTATTTAATTCCTCTTTCTATTTTTTCTTTTTGGATATAGACATTTAACCACATCTTTGTTGGCTAGCCATTTAATGATCTCCAAAACTCCTTTTATATCAAATCTCCTTGCCCATCATTATGGTAATTGTGGCCTCCTTACTTCCGGTGGTTAAGTGTTTTAACCTGACCCTTATTATTTGAGGACTCTGTCTTCCCCATAGCTGGGAAGGCTCTGTGACTACCTCCCTTGCCGTCATCCCTGCCCTGCAGAAAATGACCACATCATACTTCTCATGGGCCCTATCATTTGAGCATACCTGATGTCCTGATGGTGAAAGGTATACTTCCAGATTCTCCTATGAAGCTTTATGATTGTACTCCTCTGGCGAGTCTTCTGCCCTCACAAAATAGATCCATGCCAAAACTCTCACTTCTTTGACCACCTTGTTCCTTCTTCCACTCTCTACAAGACCGGTTTGGACACTTCTACATCACTGAATACTGGTTGCTGCTTTTTCTAAGCTTCTAAGAGCTACCCTGGAAGCAAGTTTGTTCCATTCTCTGGCATCCTTAATAAGGTGTTAAATTCCATGTCCAAGAAAGTGTCCCTGGACACTTGAATTCTTGTTTATCCTGTCTTACATTCCACTCCTCTTGAATACTCTCAAAATTCAACCCAGAAGTACTACATTGGTGTTGTTGGCGAATGCTAATTGACTTATGAAAATACTTGAATATGGAGTTTCTGTCTTTATTAGGTGCAGCCTGTTCCCAATTGAGTTATGCTAAGATTTAACCTAGTTATTAACCTGACAGCCAGGACAGGATTTAAGGGCAGCTCCTGAGAAAGATACTTGTTGACTTGCAAGGAAGAGGCCTCTCTGCAGCATGTTCTGCTACAGTGGGACTTCTTGCCAGGGAAGAATGAACAGCCTCCATGAGCTCTTAGTGTGTACAAGGGTCTGGAGAACCAATGTCCTCAGGAACATTGAGTGTTCCAAGGTCCCAAAGTTCTCCCAATCAGGGTTCTAACTTTAACATTATAGGCCTGCTTTGACTTAGCATTCAGATGTCCTTTGAGTCCTATAACTTTATCAGACCTTCATTCTGCTACTCAGCTAAGTGTGCTTTTCTAATCCAGGAGATGATTACATTTTAGTAAGGTACCAGAGAGGCCCTTTGATTGTTGCATTTGGCATTTAACTATCTGTCAATAGCCTGCAGTTTCTCATTATCCCTCTTCAGAGCATCACTTCAGTTTGGTAGTAACTAGCCAACTCAGCTGTCTTGGTTGGCATTTTCCCCTGGACCTTTCAAATACTTGAACCATTGTACCTACAATGCTGATCACTTCTACAAGAACATATGCCTATGGCACAACTGGTGAAATCAATAGCAAACAGCTGCCACTTTGTGCCAAGAACTATACATGCCCCACCTATCACTGAGGATGGTGTCTTCTTTACCTGTTAAGTAATGAGTATGTCCATGTCCAATCCCCATTTTAATGAATGTTTTCTTGGACAATTTTCAGTGTTTCTTTTGTTCACTTAGGTCCTTCATGAGGTGGATGTCAAGATGGGCTTATATTTGTAAGAGTTTTCTTTGGGGGAAATGCCTGTGCTGTAAAGGCTGCACTCTTGTTGAAGTTTTAATTCACACACATGCCAATGTATGGAGAGCATTACCAAGACCTATTTCTAAGAGATGCTGATCTCCTCTGGTATATGGCTTTGGCTTCAGACTCCTAATAGCTGAGCTAAAGTTTTCTTAGAACTGTACTATAGTCTGAAAGTCATCCTATCTATCCCTCCTTCCTTCCCACCATCCTTTATAGGGGTGAGACTCCAATTGTGGTCCATCTGCTCAACCCACCTCCATCAGCTCCCTTCTTGTTTTCCCTCATATGTATATTGTCCCCTAAATCTCTTGAATATCTAATAATTTTTTGGACTACACTTCTTGCAGAATCAAACTAACACCTAGTCTCAATGAAAATGCCAACAGATTTGGGTCCCAGTTGTCCTAATGGTAACTCAATAACATACCCTTTATTGGCTTTTCCTTCTTCACTGCCTAATTCACCAACAATTTTGCATGTTTTCTAGAAACTCCTTTTAGATAAACTACTAGCATTCAAATGCTTTTCTCAGAGACAACTTCTGGAGGAACCCAAACTCAGACAATCCCTATCTTTAAAAAGATAGTTACATAAAGAGAACAAGTAATTCCTTTTAAGATCTTTCTTATTTTAGAGATAATCTTTGTTTTCTACTTTGTGTTTCTTTTAGTTACATTGCTATTATTGTATGTTATTTAAAGTGGCCTCTTCGCCTTCTAGAAAGTTCAACCATGAATCAGAATCCCTCTGATCTTTAAAATTTGAAAAACGCTAGAGTAGATCTTAAATGTTCTCACTACAAAAGAAAAAGATTACTATGTGATGTTATGCATATTTACTTATCATGATTAATCATTTCATAATGTATACATATACAAAAACTCACATGGCATGCTATAAATATATACAATTTTTGCTTGTCAATAATACCTCAATAAAGCTTGGAAGACTTCTTTTTTAATTCTTAAGAAAATATTGCGGCTGGCACCGCGGCTCACTAGGCTAATCCTCTGCCTTGCGGCGCCGGCACACCGGGTTCTAGTCCCGGTCGGCGCACTGGATTCTGTCCCGGTTGCCCCTCTTCCAGGCCAGCTCTCTGCTGTGGCCAGGGAGTGCAGTGGAGGATGGCCCAAGTACTTGGGCCCTGCACCCCATGGGAGACCAGGAGAAGCACCTGGCTCCTGCCATCGGATCAGCGCGGTGCACTGGCCGCAGCGCGCTGGCCGCGGCGGCCATTGGAGGGTGAACCAACGGCAAAGGAAGACCTTTCTCTCTGTCTCTCTCTCTCACTATCCACTCTGCCTGTCAAAAAAACAAAAAAAAAAAACAAACAAACAAAAAAGAAAATATTGCCTATCTCTATCTCTTGAGATAACATAACTTCTTCTTTATCATGAATACAAGAATTTAAGTAAGAGGAAGTTTGGAGGTGTGGGGATGAATGGCCTTTGTTTCTCACAAACCATAGTAAGCGTCATAGTTAGTCCTTTAAATTCTGGAAAATTTTTCACTTTAATGTATTATTTCTTTTCTATTGTAAAATAGTATCTCAAAATCACCAATTAAATTGACAAGGCAGAAAATGCCTTATTCTTCTAAGACTTCAGGTATGTCTCCTTGAACACTGTTGCATATCCTAACTTGAGAATTGTAGTTTCATATTGGAAAGGTTCCTCTGCCCTGAGACCTTTTCTTTTGTATTCAAAGAAATAGTGAACTCTTGACAGCATTAACATGAATGAACATGTGAGTACAAATATATGAGAATACAAACTACCTATTGATTAAGATAGCTTCAAAATATGTATGTATGGCAGAAAATAATGAGAAAAATTGCAAAACAAAAAAGTAGCAAAGTACAATAAAACCAGGAAAAAGTGAGTCCATGAAATGGATGTCTTCAAGTCTTTGTACTGGTTTGACAGCAATGGAAAGGAGAAAAGTTAAGCCGAGGGCAACACAAACCATGAAAGGATGATAGGAAATAGAGCAGACTCCCAATAACTACAGCAGAGATAAAAAGCACTTCCATGAACAAAAAGCATCACAGAAACTTCTAAAAACTTTCCAGTTAAGTAGCAAACCCCACTTGATAAAATGCCTTGACATGAAATGAAAAATAAAGGACTCTGAAAGTCCCCATTAGTCAATCATCAGTCATTAGTCTCTCTAAGGAAGTCCCATTTAAAGTACTACTCTGCTACTGTTCTTAGAAGAAACACTTGAACCTGGACAAAGCAATTAAGCCTCTGCTTCTTTATTGGCACCTGATGAAAGATGGGTCCTTGAATGTAATGTCTTACTAAATGTGGGATCTTGAACACATCATAGTTGGTTGATCTGCCCACCTGCTCCTATCCCATTGGGGTGAGTGGTGGAAGATAGTCTGTCTTGGCAGTAGAATACCAATGCCACCACAGTGATTTAAAGTATTATGTAGAACTGGCACCTGTACTGGGATGCTGAGCTCAAAGTGGTGCCAACTTTGCATGCCGCCCTACCCTTGTCCCTAATTACACTTTGCCTTTAGCTCCTCATTTATAATAAAGTGTTCTGAAACACTGAAGCCTAACAAATTTCAGGAGAGATTCTGGCAAGGATGCATATTGGCTCTCTGTGGTATATACAATATCCCAGGGGTGGCAGGTGAGGATGTTAGAAAGATGAAAAACCAGCTGTGTCTCTGTCAGTCCTGTCAGGAAAAGCTTGAGGCTGCTCAAGGCCAAACGCATTAATCATTTATAGGAGTACCCAAACATAGCCTTAACATCTCAGAAAGAGGCACCACAATGCACCAATGGATTAGGCTAGAAACTTAGGAGTCATGATTCTTGTTACTACATACAAACACATCCAAGCCACCAGCACACCCTGTCTTCAATACCACTGACCTCATCTCGAAACTGCTTCTGTCTCTACCAATCTTACATAGTCTTGGTATCACTGTTTCTTAGCAGGCTATTGAAACTACCTCCTGTTTGGTAACTCTGTTTCTTTCTTGCTCCCTTACAATAAATCTTCCTAAATGGAGCTGGTTATCTTTCTGAAATGTTAATTGAAATCAAATCACTCCTTTCTTTTAGATTCTGACAGTTTCCTAGCCGGCGCCGTGGCTCAATAGGCTAATCCTCCACCTTGCGGCGCCGGCACACCGGGTTCTAGTCCCGGTCAGGGCGCCGGATTCTGTCCCGGTTGCCCCTCTTCCAGGCCAGCTCTCTGCTATGGCCAGGGAGTGCAGTGGAGGATGGCCCAGGTGCTTGGGCCCTGCACCCCATGGGAGACCAGGAAAAAGCACCTGGATCCTGGCTCCTGCCATCGGATCAGCGCGGTGCGCCGGCTGCAGCGGCGGCCATTGGAGGGTGAACCAACGGCAAAAGGAAGACCTTTCTCTCTGTCTCTCTCTCTCACTGTCCACTCTGCCTGTCAAAAAAAAAAAAAAAAAAAAAAAGATTCTGACAGTTTCCTAATGCTCTTCAACAATACTCACAGGTCCCTCCATAATCTCACCTCTGTCTCTCTGCTGATCTCATTCTTGCTATAATCTAGGAACATGTTTTTTCCCCCTCTAAATTTGTTACCATTTCAGGGTCTTTGCTATTGACTATTGCCTCTGCCCAGATCTTTCCATTTAGGATTTTTCTCAAATATTGCCCCCTCATTCCAGGATTTATTGATGCTCTCAATAAAAATAAAGTACTCCTCCACACTTCCTACCATTGCCCAAAGTAGTTTTCTATCCTTTCACTGTCCTGTGTTATCTTCATATTACTTACCACTAACTGAAATTATCTTATATTTGCATTTATTTTTTCTTGCCACGTCTAGAATGTAGACTCAAAAAATCAAGTTTTTGGTCTCCAGATCCTGGATCAGTGCTTTTTGCAAAGTAGGCACCCAAAACTAATTTGTTGAATGGATGTATGAATGAATAAGTCAACCAAAACTGTGATTTGTATCCTCTGATTAAGAGAAAGCCTGCCATCTTTAATTTGGTACACCTAAAGATATCTGTGGCCATATTTCTGGGAAATATGCATTGTGATTGCAGTCACAGGCTTGGGTTTCTGGGACAACACTTCTTGGGGAAAACTTTCCAGTGATAGATGGAATCATTCACATAATGTGAAGAAAAGGGTGACATTTTTGTCAGATGCCTGTAATAAGATCGAGCCTTTCATGGAGTAAAAGGAACATGCTGACATATGATTAGGTTCAAGGCCTGCGATGCAACAAAGAATATAAATAAGGTTCCAGCTCCCTCTTATCCTTGCCCTAACTTGTCCCCGACTACATAGAAGAAGAGACATGAGCAAATTCCCCAGGAAACGGATTCTAAGATGTAGTGATTCCTGTGGAAGAATAAGAGTGATTCATCTCCATGTCCACCACAGAACCAGAGCCCAAGAAGGACTGAACTTAACCCTGCCTCAGCAAACACAGGGGCTAATGAAGAATGCCTACTCTTTTCTCAGAATCAAGATCACAGAGACACATGGAAGTCCAGGGTCATCCTTAAGTATGCCTGTTAGCAGCTACTTTTATTATTATGATTTTAATCATTATTTTTAAAGAATGTGGATGGATTTTTATTACCCATTTTTAGTAATGTTTCTCCCCAGCTTTACTGAAATATAATTGATAAAAATTGCATATATTTAAGATACACAAGATGATGTTTTCACAACCATCTATATATACTGTGAAATGTTTACCATAAATTAACATATCCATCACCTCACAGTTGTCATTTGTATGTGTTGGGGGTAGGGTGGGGAGAGCGCCTAAGATCTACTCTCAGAAAAGTTCCAGTCTATACTGCATTACTAACATTCCCCATGCTGCACATCAAGTCTCTAGAACATTTTCATCTTGCAACTGAAAGGCTAGGGCATGGGGAAATTGGGGGATTCCAGTCAAAGGGGACGTACCTTCAGCAGCTGCTTTTAAGAGATGCTTTGTTCTTGTTCTTGTGTCTTGGTTTTTGTTTTGATTTGTTTTCCATTAGGAGATGGAAAGCCTTCTCTCTTTTCTCTGTGTCAGACTGGGGCTAAACTCTTTCCAACCTTAAATTCCTGCCTTTAATTGGAGCCTCCTCATTTAGTGACTCCCTTCAATCCATACTAGAATAGACTCCATCAGGTTCTAGGGTACAGATGGACATATCTAAAAGGAATACGTTCTTTAAAACAGATTATAAACACACTCTAGTTAAAGGATTGACCTGAGAACATCTATGATGAATAAACTTCTAAAGTCTAGAAGCAAGGAAACAATTATGCCAAGCTGTCTTACTCCTGTACTTTCTTCTGCTGAGTTTTTTTTCCAATTCACTCTAATATCTGACAATTTCTATTGTTTTGGATCTCAAACTTTAATGTGTCTTTTAAAAAGCTAGTTAGTATGCTTATGAAAAATAGATTGCCAGACCCCAACTCCACTGTCAGAGTTCTGAGTGGAACCCAGAAATCTGCATTTTACAAAACATTCCAACTCTGGGTCTCCCACGTGGGTGTAGGGGCCCAATCACATGGGCCATCTTGCACTGTTTTCCCAGGCAACAAGCAGAGAGCTGGATCAGAAGAGAAGAAGCCGGGACCCAAACCAGTGCTCATGCCGGATGCCAGCGCTACAGGCAGAAGCTTAACCTACTATGCTACAGAGCCGGCCACAAGAAAATTTCTTATCCACACCCTAATCACAGCAGGTTACCCAGAACACAAATTCCTAATTTCTCTCCAAAGCCACCTTGAAACCCTGTTTCTACCTCTTAAGCCTGCCCCTTAATGGAGGTGTGTAGTAGTAGTCCCTGATGTCTTCTTTCTGTTGAATCACTCACTCAAAATTTGTCTCAGTTGGTAACTTGCAGTTGGTAACCTAACTTCTTTGATGGGTCAGGCCCTCTTCTTCTGAATATTTTTAAACCACCAAAGAAAACAAAACATGTTATGAGTCAGTTTATACAGATATACCACAATTACAACGTGCCCAACTTAACAAAGTTGTTTCCTGCCCAGAGTTAGGCCAAAAAGGAAACATATTCACATTTGCTATCAAATGCACATTTTAGAAATTAATCCCTCTTTAGGTCAAACAGATGTTTACATTTGCATAAACAGATTTTGGAAGATATGATTATTTACATGAAGTCTACCAGTTACTGTACTAAATGTTTTACTTATAATAACTCATTTAACCCTCATTAAACACTCACGCAGGAAGGTTTAGTCCACCCATTTTATAGATGAGGCAGTTAAGGAGAAGTTAGCTGAAATCATAACCTATCTTATTTTGTTCTGTTTCCTAAGTTTTACTATATTTTTAGCTTATTTATTCCACATATCTCTGTCTAGACATTAAATTCCATGAGAGGTAAGCTTGTCAATCTTGCTTTCTCCTGTATTACTAGCATGTAAGTTGCTCCTTGAAATTTAGTAGATGCTCAATAGATATTTGTTAGATTTCTATTGAAGGGGTCAGCATATCACATTATTAGGTGTTCACTGTCTCCCAGGTCTGTTCCATGCAATGTACATCCATGAACTCCTTCATACTTATTCTATTCTATGAGGTAGAGGCAATTATTATCTTCATTCTACCAACAGGGAAAGTGAGGTATAAAGAGGTTAGGAAACCTGAATGTCACCTGTCTAGGAAGGGATAGAGCCACAGCGGAATCCAGGCTGCCTGACTCCAGGGTTCTCTTAAACACCACGCACTAATATTAGAAGAGATACCAGCAGTAAAAAAGCTGGCAAGCAAAATTTTATTTTATTTGAAAAATAAAGTTCATGGTGAAAAACAAAAACTGGTGTAACCAACGCATTTTCTAACAGGGCTGCAAGGAAGGAAGGTTCCCAGAGGACTAAAACGGTTAAGGAGGGGCTCACAATGAACCTGAGATTCCGACTGGCTCTTGACAGATGGTTTGACTAGTGCTGGAGCCCTCTTATCACTGAAGCCTCGGTGCCTACAGTTTACAAAGCCACGTTTCAGTGGAGATATAAAGGGCCAGTGATCATGTGACATACATCTTTTTGAAGCTTGTTTGCCTTGGCTTCAAGATGTTTTCTGATGTTTACAAGGAAGCAGAGAAAGGAGGGAGTAAAGGGTCAGGCACTGGTGATGTCAGTGTTCTGAGATGATTGTGGAGGAGGCAGCTCGGCTTCGGGGACACTGGTAGTCCAGGATTCAGGAATTTCTCCTGGAGAAAGTAAGAGATACTCAAGAACTGTTCCCCCTCGCCCCAGCACTCTGTTTTCTGCAATGCCAGCTGAGCTATTAATATCAGAGAGTGCGTAGAAAATCAGAGCTTTGTTAGCACTCAATTTCACTGGTTGGGAAATTCCCAAGTGAAGTCAAAATTTCAGTGCATGATTCAAAACCGATTGCAGCGATGATTATTGGGAAGTTAAAAAAAAAAAGGCATCACTGTCAGTGAGAACTGGGGGTTGTTGTACACTCTGTTCTCCATTAAGGACTGAGAAGGTGTCTTCAGAACTACAATGTGTAAGAAGCGGGGGAATTTGTTAAAAAAAAAAACTTCAAGTACATGACATGGCCCCTGCTTTTGACTAGCTCACCCAGCCCAGACCACAGGCCTGCAGTGCTAGAGCTTTCAGTTCCTTCTGTCCATCAGGGCAGCAGGGTTCATGATTCAGGGAGTTAGGAATTAGAATCCTTTCTCAAGAAAATTGGTTTTTGAAAGTGCCTGGTGGGTATGACTAAGAGGTTTTGTGCACTGGTGTTTCAGTTGATGTTTATATACTTTTTTTATTATGACTTGAAGGAAAAAAACCAAAGTCTAAAATTAGCCCTTGTTTTTTCAACTTGGAACTTTGTAAACACACCGGCAGTGGTATATATGTGTGTGTGTGTGTGTGTGTGTTTTGCAATAAGCAATATTATAATTTCTTGACATTTTCATTGCTGTTTCTTGATATATTTAGTGAGGTTTTAAAGGTTTCTTTAGAGAGAAAAAAAGGAAAAAAGGAAAAAAATGGCTTCCTTCCAAAACACCATATGTTTCCAATTGCAAATTCAAAAGCAGAAGACAGGCTTTAATTCAAGCTGTACAGCCTTTTGTGGGGGGTTATGGAGCTGAGGAGTTAGGTTCTCTCTTTAAATTTGCTTAATAGAATTTCAGTCTTACCAAATAACGAATGATTGAGGGAAAATAAAGCACTTAGCAAGTATTTATTGAGCTTCATGTGTAAGACAATGATGGGGGACGGGACAAAGTTTAGACAAAATTCAGTTGGCGATATGAAAGGTCTTCCAAAAGTTCATATAAAATGTGTATTATGAAAAAACCTATGTGTGGATTTCAAAAGTTTATCTTTTGAACAAGTTTATCTTTCAATTCCATTTTCTCACAAACTTTTGAAGTACCCTCACACAAGATACAAAAGAAAGCAAGTGCCCAATACAGGATAGTAAACTGATATCTTTCCACCATAAATGTTCTAGGAGATCAAAGAGTAGGAATTAATCTAGTAAAAGAAGGATTCATAGAAGAAATAAAATTTGACTGGGTCTTGAAGATGAGTGAAGGACATTCCAGTTAAGAGAACAATACCTCCAGTCACAATGATGGGGCTCAGGTGTGGAGACAGTCCATGTGGTTGGAACTGAGTTTTCATGGGCCTGGAGAGAGGATGATGAAGAGATTGCAAAAGTAAGTAGAAATCAGATTATGACAAACTGGCATAATGAACCTGGTGACTTGTCATTGCCATTTAAATTGTGTTTAATCCAAATGACAAACCTCCTGGGTTGTAGTGATTATGGGCTCCATGTCACAGGGGTGGAAACTGAAGCTCATCAAGGCTGTTATTGTCCCAAGTCAGATGGTGAATATTTGAGAAACTTGACTTGAACTGAAATCTATTGGATTCTGAATACTCTTCACATTTATAGCTCCTGAGGTTAAGCAGTCTTGAGTGATAACCACTTTCTGCCAGTGGGTGAGGTACTCCCAGCAAGAACAGTCTTTCTTGGAAGCAGGGCAAGGAAATTAGAAAGGGTAAATTAAGGACCAGAGAAAACCAATGGGGCACAGTAGAAGCACCAAGATACCTACAGTTGCCATGATGTTGATGCAATGCATCAGGAAACCTTGTCATTTTAAGCTTCAGTCCTTAGCCTCTGAGTTGGACAATTGTCCTGCTTTATGAATGTCTCTGGAAAACATTTATTAAAAAGCAGATGCAGAATGGGAAGTCAAAGCAGTTAAGGTTACTTGGAGCCATGATGAGCCAATATTTCCTATTTGAGTAATTGTCCTCCTTGGAGCACTTAATGATTTCTGAGACTCAGGTTCTTGAGGCAAATCAATTTAACAAATGCGACAAGACACCGTGAGTCATTGGAGTGATAGGGAGTTAGGGAATCAGAAGCCACTTTATGTGCTAGTAATCCACATCTAATTGCAAAAGAGATTTATTGTTTTATGTTACTGAAAAACAGAGGGCTGAAGTAGCTTCAAACATTGCTAGGTCTAGGTATTCCAAAAGTATACCTAATTGTCTTTCTCTGTCAGCTTTGTTGCCCTTAACATTGGTAGCTTCTCAGGCCAGTACTTCAAGTCGTGGAAACATGATTCAGAGAGGCTCCAGGCTTACGATTTCAGTTCACCTACCCAGTGAAAGGGGGGTGGTATGATTTATGGCAAACTCTTTGATCCACGAACATAGCAAGACTCCTAGCATTGGGACTTAAACGATCCAGTTTGAGAAATAGTCAGATTTGTAAACCCAGGATAACGGTCAGAAAATGTCACACTCTGATTGGCTGGTTCTGGGTCACAAGCATACTTCCTGAATCAGGAGATGGGTTCAGCTGTGCTCAGACCACATGGGATGAGAGTGAACCGGATTATCCTCCAGGGGAAATTAGGTTGCTGTCACTAAAAGACAAGACAATGATTACTAGGCAGCTGTCGTCATAATGTTGAAAGCACTGCTGATATGAGGAATGGAGCGAGGCAAGCAGAACAGAACAGAGTTGTCTACCACTATGACAAAACAGGCATGTCTTCTAGATTTCTGATTATCTATGATCAGCCTGTGCCTTGGAACATGCCTCTCTCACAGTGCCCCTGCTGTAGCTCCAGGCTTTCCAGGCAAGTGGGGCCCCATCAAACATCCACATTCTCACATGAGCTGCTCCTCTGTCTGGAATGTAAACCTACCCCAATATCCACCCCCTAAACTTGTGCTTTCTCATTCTCAAACATACCTCCTGGTGCCACATCAGACATTTTTTTCTGTCAATTCCCATAGCATGGCAATTTCACTTTTGCTTTTTCCTCTTCTTTTACTATTTTTGGGGGAATGACCATTCCCGCTTATGGGTTTGCTTTAGGAACAGTGCTGTGTAATAGGCCACAATTAGATGCTTTATAGTATGTTGAATAAGTTGTTTCCCAATTGCCATCTAAGAGGAGACAAAGTACCCTCTGCAGCTGATGTGTCATAGACCCTACAATAGGACACACATACACAAGTCAATTAATTCCTTAGCGAAGTCATACAACAAGGTCTGTGACCTCATTTTCTGCTAGGCTTTCTCACCATAAATGTCTTTTAGAGATATCGAAATAGAAAATCTTCTAGAACTGTTAAAAAAAAAAGGCTTGTTTAGATTCTTCCCTTACTGCAATGGCTCAGGGCTAGGTGACCCTACAGTCCCTCCCAGTGCTCCTCACAAAGGCTTCCTGAGACCATGGCAAAGGCCAGGAAAGACGGGAGAAGGCAGAATACTCCCTGTTCTAGGCCTGTCTCCCATAATCCAGTTTATTCCACCAAGGGACCACTGAGAAACCTTCTTCAGAGTAATATCTTTGCCACTGTGGTTCACAATGCGATGAGTTTGGAACAAGGGTAGTCAGATACTTTACAATGGTGCTTCCCAAGAGGCCAGGACACACTCATGGGACCTAGCTCTTCACCAGTCAGAACTCACAGCTTTCCTGAGTTCTAAGAACTGTGGTGATGAGCTTGCCCAGCTTCCAGAGTGCAGCAAGGCCTGTCAGACAGGGAGGAGATTTAAAAGTCACTCAGGGCAAATCAAAAGTGAAAAAAAGAAGGAAGAACCTCTGATGGGGACAGCTAAGAACAGTTTTCTTTTTCCACCATTCGGTGAGGCTCTGGGGCACACTTAGCAAATAGACTGCCTCACTCTTGTGAAAACCCATTCCAGAATCAATCAAGCATTCCTTTTTTATAATTTTGTATTCATATAAAGAGAACAGGTTTCATATATTTCATGTATACAGTTTTTTTTTTTTTTTTTGGATTTTTTTTTTAAACTTTTATTTAAGGAATATAAATTTCCAAAGTACAGCTTATGGATTACAATGGCTTGCCCCCCATAGCGTCCCTCCCACCCGCAACCCTCCCCTTTCCCACTCCCTTTCCCCTTCCATTCACATCAAGATTCATTTTCGATTTTCTTTATATACAGAAGATCAGTTTAGCATCATTAAGTAAAGATTTCAACAGTTTGCTCCCACACAGAAACATAAAGTGAAAAATACTATTTGAGTACTAGTTATAGCATTAAATCTCAATGTACAGCCCACTAAGGACAAAGATCCTACATGAGGAGTAAGTACACAGTGACTCCTGTTGTTGACTTAACAAATTGACACTCTTGTTTATGGCATCAGTAATCACCCTAGGCTCTTGTCATGAGTTTCCAAGGCTATGGAAGCCCCCTGAGTTCACTGACTCTGATAATATTTAGACAAGGCCATGGTCAAAGTGGAAGTTCTCTCCTCCCTTCAAAGAAAGGTACCTCCTTCTTTGATGACCCGTTCTTTCCACTGGGATCTCACTCGTGGAGATCTTTCATTTTTTTTTTCCCCAGAGTGTCTTGGCTTTCCATGCCTGAAATACTCTCATGGGCTTTTCAGCTGGATCCGCATGCCTTAAGGGCTGATTCTGAGGCCAGAGTGCTGTTTAGGACATCTGCCATTCTATGGGTCTGCTGTGTATCTCACTTCCCATGTTGGATCATTCTCTCCCTTTTTGATTCTATCAGCTAGTATTTGCAGACACTATTCTTGTTTATGTGATCCCTTTGGTTCTTAGTCCTATCATTATGATCAATTGTGCACAGAAATTGATCACTGGGACTAGTGAGATGGCATTGGTACATGCCACCTTGATGGGATTGAATTGGAATCCCCTGGTATGTTTCTAACTCTACCGTTTGAGGTAAGTCAGCTTGAGCATGTCCCGAATTGCACATCTCTTCTAATGAAGAACTGGATTAAGGATTCCTCTGGGTTGCCTTTAGAAATCTCTCTTTTTTTTAAATAATAGGTAAAATCCAACAATTTTATGTAGTACAAGCAAGTGGTATTTATCCCACGTAAGCAAGGCTGTCAGCATTTTAAAAAGTCAATAAATTGGACATACTACACAAACTGCAAAAATGTTAAATGGTTACATCAACTTTTGTAAAAGATATTTGGCATAAAAAAACTGAGCAAACAAGAAACAGAAGAGAAATTCCTCATCTAGATAAAGAATATCTACCAAAACCAACTTTAATAGTGAAATTGGACAGTTTTCCCTTAAGTTGGGGAAAGGGGGAAGTGTCTTTTTCTCACCACTACTTTTCAATATTATGGTGGAATTACTAGATAGTGCAGTAACACAAAGAAAGGATACAAAATGCATACATATTGGGAAGGAAGACATAAAACTGCTAGCAAATGTCATTATTGCATGTATAGAAATTTTAAATGATGCTTAATTTTGTTTTTAAATTTCAAATCCTAGCTCTTACCCATACATGGAACAACAATTAAATTGTACATGTAATTCGCCACTTTGCTACACTAACATTGTTCCAGGGGTACTTATGATGTACTTTTGAATTTTCATGTATACAGTTTTAACAGCATAATGATACTTCCTACCCTATGTCCCCCCCCACCTTTCCTCTTCCTTCCTTTCTTATTTTTCTTTTAATTTTTACAGTGACATACTTTCAATTTACTCATTTTTTTTTTTTTGACAGGCAGAGTGGACAGTGAGAGAGAGAGACAGAGAGAAAGGTCTTCCTTTGCCGTTGGTTTACCCTCCAATGGCCGCCGCAGCCGGCGCGCTGATCCAATGGCAGGAGCCAGGTGCTTCTCCTGATCTCCCATGGGGTGCAGGGCCCAAGCACTTGGGCCATCCCCCACTGCACTCCCTGGCCACAGCAGAGAGCTGGCCTGGAAGAGGAGCAACCGGGACAGAATCTGGTGCCCCGACCAGGACTAGAACCCGGTGTGCCGGCGCCGCAAGGCGGAGGATTAGCCTAGTGAGCCACTCAATTTACTCTTGATCTCAGGACCTGATCTGAGTCTCATCATCCTTCCCATCATAGCTGAATATTTCAGGAGGAACATAAAATGAAAGCCATTCTTTTCCTGGAGTGCTATCACATAGCTTTCCATTGAATTCTAGTACCATGTTTTCCTAATGCAGAGAAATCTCACTGGTTCTTATTTCTCTTCTAAATTCTGTTTGGGACTCTTTGTAATTCCACCCAGATCAGCATTTATTTGCCCTCTAAACTGTCTTGGTAGTAAGACTGTAAGGACCTTAATGTGCTCATCTGTATCCACTGTTTTTGCAGTGCCAGCCAAAGTAAATACATGCAAATAACTTACTGATTGGTTTAATATGTTTTGGAAAAGTAATTTAACTGCTGAGCATGCAGGAAGGAACTAAACATTTATTTAACAATACTTGTGTGCCAGGTAGTAAGACTGATGCTTTACACACTATTTAATACTCACTGTTAACTTTGAAGTTAGCATTGCCATCCCCATTTTTATACTTAAGGAACTGAAGTCTAAAGTATTTAAAAAACTGATTAATATCAAGCATGGGCCAGAAAAAGTAACATTTAAACAATGGGAAGATTTGTGAAGTCCCTCAGAAGAAGTTGGGATATATGAGACAGAACCATGTTTTCAGAAATGAAAATCAATATACTATATAAGTTCCATATTCTGATGATGGAAGAGATGAGAATGGCTTGAATTAGAATTGCCATAGAAAATACCAGAAATTTGGCAACTACAAGACCAGATATATTAAAAGCTTTGCTCTTGTAAGATACATATTTTTAAATTCCCATTCATTAAAGTTCTTACTTTCTAAAAGGTTTATACTGTTGATGGTTAAAACTGTGCAATTTCATATGGTCATCTTTTCTAACAAAGCTGAATAATGCATGTCTCAGCTTAAAGCACTCAAGGTCTATTGAATAGGACTCAAACATGAACAGATAATGATATTACATAAGGTAGATGAGGGATAAATATACTCAGATAATATAAAGGGATATCAGAGAAAGAAAACCTATTCCAGTGTGGGGAGCCCGGAATTTTTCTTGGAAGAATTTAATTGTGTTTGTCTTGCTCACAACTGTTTCACCAGCACCTCACATGATGCCTGATGCCTACTATGAGCTTGGCAAGCATGTGTGCACTAAAATGAATGCATGAATGACTGAGCTCTCAGTATGGGAGTTGGTGAGGAATCAGGAATGGGGGTTGATTTCAGAAGGTAGGCTCACAGAGTGCCACACAAATATTATCCAGGTAGAGGACACTGCAGAAGCAAAGGTATGCCAGAAAGAAACCAGAGAGCATGAGAGAAGATTTTAAGTAGTCATACATTGCAGGAGCAATGAGAGTGAGGCAAAGTAGAGTTAGAGAAATAAATTTCAGCCATATTCATGGATAATATTGGAAATAGTTGACAGAAGGCAAAGTACAGTCAGAATAGATGTTGGTTCAGGAAACAGCTTATGCTGGCACGTTTTATCCTTATGGGTGTTTGATTGTCAGAGAAATTGTGGGAAGCTTGGAGATGGATCTGGATGACATGGGATAGGATCTTGAGAGGAAGCTAAGAGGCTGCACGGGAGCCCGAGCTATGCATCTGGAATAACCAGGATGAAGGCCGAGGACATACACCCATAAGGAGGTGTGGTCTGCGGTTCGTGTAGATTCCTCTCAAGTTGTTTTCTTTCTTCAGTGAAACATGAAGTCAGCTCATCACCTGGTATGAGGGTGGAGGAGAAGGGACTGCAGGGTTTTTGAGGGACAAGAAGATATTGAATAGCCATTGAAGAGAAAGGGAGAGTAATCAAGTTAGGAATGTAAGTGGGCTGAATTATGATTCCACTTGAGACTAAAATGAAAGCCATCACTATAATTCTGTGTTTTTCTCTAACAATGCTAAGCTGCAAGGGTGTTGATGTGTAGTGTGCAGAATGCTGGATTTAAACAAGGTTGTATTTTTTCTAAGAGCTGAGCCTGTTGCCATATAATTATCCACAGTGTTTGTTACTTTCCTTTATAAAAGGCAACTGGATAGAGAAGTTCCCATCCTCTCTCTTCAATCAGTTCCACTTACATAGCCCTGCCATGTTGCTCATTCCTTTCACAATTAATTTCTTGGAAATGTCTCTACTGACCTGCTTCATTTTCTCATTTCCCCTTGAGGTTCCATCCTACTTCTCTAGATGTTCCTTTATGAATTCCTTTTCACTTGCCCAACTCTACATTGCCACTTGCCCTTCTCATTAGCCCCAGACTGTCTCATCTGCTCCCTATCTCACCTACACCACAAGATGGTGGTATTCATCACCACATGCCGGCAGAGGGCCTCCAGGTCATAGCTGTCCTAAGCCCCAACCAGCATATTCCTCTCTGTACTCTAACCATTCAAATGTTCCTCCCATACTACAAGAACAAATGTCCTCAATAATGTAGTATCTTTCACTCCAGTATATTCATCTTAGAATTTTCTAATTCCACCACCTACCAGAACATTCTAATTAGAAACCTGAGAATTCAATCTCCTCCCTTTCCTTGTTACATGCATCCTATTAGTTAATCATCAATACCATCAATTATACATTCCCAATATTTTTCTTCATCTTTCCAAATAACTAAATTAGTAAAGAATAAGAAAACATACACTAATTGATAAAAATATATTTTAATGCCAATTTGGATCTGGTGCTCATATCACCTCTACATATTTGGAAAGTTTCCCACAGATATTTGGTAAAATTACATGTGTCTCTATGGACAACCTGACAAATTTTGGCTTCTGCAAAAATGACTGGGGGCAGAGCTGTGAATATTGAATCTGTTTCTCATTGAATTAGCCAAAAAAAGCAGGAATGGAAACTCCACCCACTGACCAGCTCTAGTTGCACAACTCAACATTTTATGGTTGGGGTTACAAGGGAAAATTCCAAGTAAAACTAACTCTGGGTCCTTTATCTGACGGGCTCAGAGGCTTCCATGGGATCATGGGGTTGAGAACTTACCTTTCCATTTAGACCTGCTGTGCTTCATGACGTCCAGAAGCAAAGCAAGCTGAGCTGAGTTCTTGGAAAACATTGGAGAGCTGGGCCATATCAAAGGGAATTTGGAGTGGTTTATGTGGTTTGAAAATTCTTGGGGCAAAACTGCCTTCCTGTTGCTTTTGGAAACTACAGTCCAGAATTGGAAAGGAGGCAAACAACAGGAACTCCCTAACTATTTGGTTTGCTTCCCATTTGTGCTCAGCTAATTATTTTATGCAAACAAGAAAGCATGTTTTTCCACAGTTCCTTCTTTCTCTCTTTCTTTCTCTCTCTTTCTTTCTCTCTTTCTCTCTTTCTTTCTCTCTTTCTCTTTCTTTCTTTCTTTCTTTCTTTCTTTCTTTCTTTCTTTCTTTCTTTCTTTCTTTCTTTCTTTCTTTCTTTCTTTCTTTCTTTCTTTCTTTCTTTCTTTCTTTCTTTTCTTTTTTCAGCCTTGCTGTAACCAAGCCTAACACAGGGGACAATGGAAGATGAAAACCAAATCAGATGACTTCAGTTTAGACACAAATAGAACCAGGTACCTTCTGCCATGCAAACCAATCACAGAACCTTCTCATATGCTTCCCTACATTCTCCACTGTGACTAGAATAAGTGGAATTCATTTGGTGTACAGTTAGCCACCATCCAAGGCCAACAGCACTGAAAATTTCCAAGTAGTGGCTGGTGGTCATGAATTTAAAGTAGGGTCAGTAACTATGACCAGTGTTCCTATCATTCAGTCCCCAGTATGCATTAGTAACAATGTGTGGGCAAATCTCTCCCATCCTTTCAACTCAGCAGGATCTCGAGTTGTAATTACTCCTTTTCCTCTAAAGCCACCTCACTATCTGCTTTTATTCCAATTCTTTGCTCACTTACTGTTGTCTCTTCTCCTACACTTTTTGCCCCTGTGGCTTAACATCTCTAATTCTTTATTATCATTTTAAAAGGATTTGAGGAATGAGTCAATAACATTTATCTAGAACCCTTAATTATTTTTGTGTTTGTGATTTTGCCACTAATTTTTTAATTATTTCAGAGAGGAACAGGGTTGATCAGTTTTTCTCTTGACCACCTTGTAGAACACCTGGCATTTTCAGCAATTATTACTGAAGAAAAAGATGGAATGAATTTCTCCATGAATCCTTTTGCTAAGCTAATGCCTATAACAGAATATAAAGTGCATATAAAATTCAGACAGATAATGATTACAGAATATATAATGATGTTAGGAATTGGGTCAGATATGCTTTGAATCTGTAGAAAAGCCAAAATGTGTTTTTCCAAATTGTATTCTCAGAGATTTGATGTTTGTCTCTGATTCATATGTATTCAGGTCTCCAAGGAAAGTTCTCTATTGCCCCAAGTGGGGAGGCATGTTTATATGGAACAAGCCTTGGCACCTTGCTTCCCTGCCTCTACTACCACTTCCAAACCTCTGCCTTAGCTGGACCTTCTCTGAGTTGTTCTCCGAGAGCAAGGGCACCTGCCAGGCTGAACTCCTGGCGCAGGAAGCTGAGTAGAGATTGTGGGTGGTTCAGTAATTTATTGTTGCATGCCTTGCCTGATTTAAACCATCCCCTTGTCACCAAATGGGAACTTTCAGCTATTAGAGAAGACATGCAGCCCTTTTTGTCTCTATACCTTTCAAGTTGCCTTTTACCAGATCAAAAGATTAAAGCTTCTTCCAGAATTCCAAACCAGCTAGTTCTGAAAATTTTAAATGTGCCTGAAAAAAAGCATCTGTTCTCTCTATGTTACTCCTATCCTTTCTTTATATTAAACACCTCTTCATTTGTGTTTGCTAAGGCTGATAAGTAGAAAATCTATCTTTTATAAGTTCAAAGAACTCTATTCCATGCGTTTAGAATTTTCCTAATTTCACTGGGTTCATAAGGACTGTAATATAAGGGCCCTCAATCCCTACTCTTGACAGGTTTCCAGGCTGACATACTCAGTAGTGGTGGCAGCTCTCTTGCTTGCTCAGGGTAGAGCATGGCATTTGCACAAGAACTTGGCTTATACATTTGTGAAACTTAAAGCCTTGACAAGCTTCCCTGCCCTGGTGTTTTGAAACTTCCTAATTCCCCAATTAAAGAGGTTTGCAGTTTTCTGCGTTTCACAGCTCAGCCTGGGGTAATCTGGATTGGGACAGTTCCAGGAGAGGAGGTCACAAAAAGTGCAGATTCATACATAATGTATGTAGGATTTTAATCAGCATCCTTTCATACTACAGCCTCTCTTCACAGCTTCCCATAAAACTTCACAAGCCACAGGCACTATGACCACTGTTTTTCAAGAGAAACAGAAGGAAATATTCAACCTCTTCTGATCTGAGTTGTTCCAGGAATTAAAATGTCTATATAGAAGCCTTACAACAAAAATTCGTACTCTGTGGCAGGAATCACAGCAAAATTAGATAAACTCAAGATTGAGAAAGTCCAACAATCACTTCTCAGATATGAAGTGAATAAAGAGTTAGGCCCAATGGAAATGAGGATTAGAGTAACTATCTTTGAACCCTAGAGATGGGACAGGGACGAGGATGTAGTTTAAGGAAAATAGGTTATGAAAAGCAATTTTAAAGTTGACTTGTTCTATCTTTATTTCTTAAGATGAAAGTGCATCAAGTACAGAGTCATAAAGAATATATAAAATATATTATTATATAAATATATTATTATATATTATATATTATTATATAAAATATATAAAATACTGTCTTCAAAAACCTCTACTTAGTGGTATAGTGCTTATCCAACAACCATCCCCATCCGTTACTTCTCATTCAGGAGAAAGTATGGACTTGCATATCCCTCAGCACCAGGTAGAGTCCCACTGGGACTGGCAGGAAGAACTATACTCTAACCTAGAACTTAAGGATTTGGAGATCAGCAGAGTACTGTGACCTTTAGGTGGTGGACAAATGCATTTGGTGCAGATATGATTCTCCTGCTACTGGATAACCTCTAGGGAAAAAGACACCCCATTTTTGCTCAGCTCTGAATGTTAGGAAATATTTCCTTTGTAAGAAGCTGAGTATTGGTGGTGAATCTTTCAGTGACAAATCACAGCACCTCAACTCAAATTCTCTTGATTTTTACGACTGGATTAATTTAAAATTCACCCAGAGACTTTAGGCACAGCTGAATCCAGCGAGTTAAAGGTCCTGGGAAGGCTGCTGCAGCTGCTGCATATCTCACAGACATCTGTGTGCTAATCACAATAGCTATGAGCGTGGAGGATCCTGGTCCAACAGATTAGGTCAAACACCCATTTCCAGGGATCCAGTGGGTGGGGGAAAATAATTAGTTCCCTTGAACCACAGGGGCTGGGCAGAATTACTATGAAGTAGCAAAAGGAAATTTCTGGAAAGAAAAGGCATAAGAAGACAAGGACTAGTCAAAACTATTTTACTCACCTACATACACCCTCCCCACAAATGTCATTTACTCTATATACAATGGGAAGGAAAGACAGAATTCTTCAACCTTGGGAGACATTAAAGAACTGCGAGTATAGGATCCTATTTTTATAAGAATTTTAAATCTCATAATTCTAGTCAGTGGTGATCTTCATTCTACAAACCAATGTGTGTGCTCTTCTACTGAGCCTCCTGTGTTTGCAAATGTTAGCCTTCCCTTTTCTGAACATGATACTTCTTGTTTTACCTTGTGAAGATCTTTCTGATCTATATATTGTTTCTTTACATTTTAGCTTCCCTTCCAGTTTTGGATCACTGACACAAGTTTGTAGTTTTAATAATTGTGGGAATTAATGAGAATTCAAAAATTTTTAAGTATACACTCTCTGAGCTGAGAAAGATCTCAGGAGGGGTCGCCCAGTGAGATTGCTATTAATTCTTGGCAAAAATCTAAAATAAATTATTAAATAGATGTCTTGATAGCATGAGCAAAGATAGTGACAATTGCTTGAAAACAGTGTAAGTCTACCAAGGAAAAATCTCCAAATGAATCTAATTTCTTCCCTTCCTGGTACTGCTAGACAGAGAGGAACGTACTGGTGTAGACATATGCTATGCGATTCCAGCAAGGAATTTAACAGTCAGGCCTTGCAGATGAGATGGGAAGAATGGACTGAATTATAGCAGAGTAAGTGTACAATCCAAGGGTACATGATGTAGTTGTAAGAGTGTGAACCAGGGCTTCTTGTCAAAATGGAGTTGTGAGTTCCCTTCCTTATTCAAATCCAGCAAAGATAAATATGGAACAAGTTAAAAAGACATAGCCTTACTCACAAACAAGATAATTTCTCTGTCTACCAAAGGAAGAGCAGAAACATACAAATGCCAAAATGAAATCCAAAGGCCATAATTCCAAATATAGGCAGAGACAGCTGGAAGTGTGAGACCTGCAGGGTGAAAGAGCCCCTAGACAGTACACACATGGATATGGCTGGGGATGAAGGGGCGGGAATATTCAAGCAGTGTTTGAAAGGGCTCAATTTCTTAAAAGAAAAAAGAGAGAGGCCTGGATATTAACAACCTACTGCAGAGGAGTAGAAACCCTCTGCTTTCAATAAGGTTTTCATACATCATGCTTTTTTTGGTATGCTTTGTGTAATTTGCTTCACATCTATAATCTTTTCAGTGATTATCTTGACCGAGGTTAACAGTTAAATAAATGCATAACAAACTGGTCCAGAATTTAGAGTGGAAGTCCGCAGCTGGGCCCTGTACCGTGCCACACCTGTTCCTGGCACAGACCTATAGATGAGGTTCTTATATGTGTGCATGTCCACCACTACCTCTCATGTCACCTACACAGTGCTGACCAGTGCAGAGATTTCTCTCGCACTGGTCTATTTCAATGCCTATTGCCTTTTGTATTGCAACTTTTCTGGGTAATTCCTGACTACCAGAGCATGCTACACTTTCAAAGTTGATTGCTATTCAATTAGGTGGCGTCCAACCATTGTCATATGTGAGAAAAAAAATGAATTCATCTTAGGATAGTCACTCTTTCTCCATCTGATGAAGTGACTCTGAAGGACCAGAATCTCATCTATCCTCCCATCTGAAATTCAGAAGAAGCCTGCCTGCATTCTGGAGTGCACAGAATTGTGTGGTAAGCGTGGAATTCTGTAACAACGTGACATGCATAGGAAACTCTAAACATGCACACATCGTCCACAGACAAATCCAGTAAATTATTTAAATGAATACCAACCAGTGCTGTGGCCATTTAATAAAAAACCTGGTTTGAAGGCTTACGTATATGTTTTTCATTAGTGTGCAATTTGCAATTTGCTACAGTGGAAGGTAGCTGTCTGCTGAATGCCAGGGTGTGGGAAAGAGTAAATTGTTCTGCTGCTTTGCAGGAGGAGCCCATCAGGGAAAGCTGACACCCTGCAAAAAAACATCCAGTGCTTGCTTTCCTGAGCTGGAAAAGATGACCTCTTGGCCTCTGGTTGTGAACTTCAGTTTCTGAGTGGGGGAAGGGTGGGGAAGAGATTCATGACCACCTGGAAAAGCAAGTGACTCACATATGTGTATGTAAAATCTTTTATTCCTCTTTTCCCTCATAATTCAACCCCTCTCCCTCTCCCTTGTTCAGTCAATCGTCTAAAATGTACTAAGATTCTATGGTAACCCAATGGAGTAAATATTCTGTGAGATGCTTCCCTTCTCAATTTCTCCAACATTTTTTCTTATGACTGTCTACAATTTACTAGTCCTTGTCTGAACATGTGATCTCAACTAGCCAATGAGTCTTTTCTCTGTAGTTCAGGACGTGGGAAGGTAGGAAAGTCTGCCAATCTTCCCCAGAGGTAGAAAGCACTGTGAGAGATAAAATATGGAAATATCACCCGTACTGCACAGTATGTTTTCAGCAATGTGGACACACCAACTTTTCAGTTATACAGAAATGGAGTGCCTGTGAAGAGAGAAGCCCAGGCACGAGTTTGGGAGGGAGGGAAGGAAGGTGGGTGGGGGGGGGGGGGGCAGGGAGAGAATATGAATGAGAGTTTGACATCTTATGTGTCTCAGTTCTAGTTGTTTTCTCATATTGTAGCATTCCTGTCTTTCCAATAATTTGATTGTTAAACAATTCCTTTGACTTAATTAAAAAGTCCCCTAAAAACTTAGTTAAATTTTCAGTGCTGTTACTTCAGCCAAAGGGCCAATCAATACAGCACTAAAACACCTTCTAGTAGGTAAATGTCTCTCATCCATGAGTAGATTATTCTAAGATACTACATTCAAATCCATCAGGATGGGCTGATTTGCCAGTGCTGTATCTGGATGCTAGTTACCTTCTTAACTGGAAAAAGGCCTCATCTAACCACTGCTTCAGTAGGACAACTTTATATCAAGCTACATCTGCACATTTCAATGCCTTTACATTTCCTTTCTCTTAAATGGTCACACATCTTGGCCTTCCTCACTCAAAGCTGAGGAACTATGCAGCTGAATTAGCTATAAATTTGACCCACAAATATTAGTCTGACACAAAAAGACAAATACTGCATATTCTCCCTTATATGTGGGAGCTAAGATTTAAAGAAAAAAGGAAGAAATGCCTCTGTGTATTGCTACAAAAATAGTTTTATGAAACTAGGTTTTATACCTTTGTGAAAGCAATGGTTTAGAATATATTATCATAGTTTTAATGATCTGTGATCACTTTAAAATTCATTGTACATGGGTGAAATGGTCATTTGTCCATTCAATCATCATCTATAGCTGTTGTTTACATTTCCAGTAAACAAGGGTCTTTTTGCTTTTTACTCATTAAGCTTCTTATTTGGTGAAGTATTAAAGTCTTTTTACTGTAATGTGAATTTAAAATCTTATCTCAAAAAGGAAAGAAAGGAAGGAAGGAAGGAAGGAAGGAAGGAAGGAAGGAAGGAAGGAAGGAAGGAAGGAAGGAAGGAAGAAAGGGAAAGAAAGAGAGAGAGAGAGGGAGGGAAAGAGAGAGGGAGGGAAAGAGAGAGGGAGGGAGGGAGGGAGAAAGAAAGAGGAAGGGGGAGGGAGGGAAGAAGAGAATATCATTATGTTCTTAGAATTATATCCATAAACCATATTGGATCTGTTAAAAACTAATTATAATTCAAAATAATAAAAAAGATTTTTAAAGTGTTGGTCTGAGAGAATAAAAAGGCTGAGTAGTGGCCTCTAAAACAGTGATGGAGAGACAGGAGGCATAGGGCAGGGCCTCCCCCTACCAGAAAACTGTCAGGGAATCTTCAGACAAGGGTAGGGTGAGGAGTATGCGCTTAAGAAAGTATCCATTTATACTTATTCAGCCCTTCCCAAGGTTTAAGTTACTCCATTCTCAGAACAAAGACCAGTTTCTGGGGGCTGGCATTGTGGCATAGCAACTTAAACCACTGCCTGCCACACTGGCAACCCATATGAACGCCAGTTCAAGCCCCAGCTGCTCTGTTTCCTATCCAGTTACCTGGCAATGCCCCTGAAAAGCAGCAGAAGGTAGCCCAAGTACTTGGACCTCCCTCACCGATATGAGAGATCTGCACAGTGTTGCTGGCTCCTGGCTGAAGCCTGGCCCACCGCAGCTGTTGCAGCCATTTGAGGAGTGAAACAGCAGATGAATGATTCTCTCTCTCTCTCTCTCTCCCCCTCCCTCCCTTTTTGTCTCTCTGTCACTCTGCCTTACAAATAAGTAAATGTTTTTTAAAAGATCTATTTCTGTGTATAGTTTATAATTTAATGAGTCTATTCATTTCTAAAGACAAAAATTACAACTAGATATGGTCTTCAATGAGAAATGTGTGCCAAAACCTCTCAGAGAGTACAATGTGCTTACCATGGATAGCTAAACAATGGTCTTCCAATTAGGTGACCCAATCAACTATTAGAAATATTTGCAACAACTTATTACTAATAATAAAGAACCAAAATCTATTGTTTACTTTGTAAAATAAAATGGGCTGATGGAAATTCCATGCATCATTTTTACTAAGCTTTGCTTTCATGAAGGGAAGAAAAATGGAAAAATATCATTTTTCATTAAAATTCAATTCAATATCATATTTCATTAAAACACAAGAAATTAGAAATAACCCTAAGGCATGTATGTCTACAACATAATTTTAGCAAAAGTGTCATATATGAATATGATTAATCATTTCTGTTCAAGAAAAAAAAGCTGAGAAAGTCCAAGCAAAGAATATTCTAAAAGAGGCAAGGGGTGTGGAATGAGTATGTACCAAGATAACACCATGTTGGTAATGGTAAAAAGTTGAAGTCTGTCTAAATGTCTAATAACAGAAGATTGCTTTCATGCACTAGGTGTGAGTTTAGAAGGCGATGTAAAATCCACTAATAACACAGGGAAAGGTCTATGATATATTTTGGTAAAAAGGCATATTTTGATAATCTTCAGTTATAGAATAAGAGATAGAAGCAAATTAGAAATATGTCCAAATGTCAACAATGTCAGATTGTGGAATTGTGGCTGATTTTTATTTTGATATCTTAATTTTTATGTGTGCTCCATATTTATCTTAACGAATGTGCATTGTTTGTATAACTGGAAGCTGGTGGGAATTCATTTACAAAATGAAAATGAAGAACTATGAGGTCAAAATGAACAAGGGGAGTGTTACTACTTCACCACACCAAACTGAAAGTGTTCAAGAGACCAAAATATTGGAGGTCAGTTGAAAGGGTGGAAATATTCCATATCTCAGCTGGAAATTAAGATTTTAACTTTTTGTGTTTTTTTTTCTTTTTCACATTTATAGGAGAATCACTTTAAAACAGGTTCTCTGATTTTCAGACTGAAATCCAAATGATTTTACTTTCTAATTGTATCATCTGATACCAATTTCTTTTTTTCTGCCTTTTGGTTCTGTTCTGTGTTTCTCCTTTTTCCAAAAATCAAAACAGTCATCTGAAACCTTTTCTAGTAAACACTTCTGATTAAAATGAAGGCCACTTAAAATGTCAAGATGCTGGCATCCCACATCAGAGTGCAACTGAGAGCCTTGGATACTCCGCATCAAAATCTAGCACTCCTGCTAATGTACCTGAGAAGGCACTGGCTGAAGACCCAAGTTCCTGGGTCCCTGCTACCCACATGGGAGACTCGGATGGAATTCCTGACTCTTGGTTTCATCTTGGCCCAGCCACCACTGTTGCCACCCTTTAGGGACTGAACCAGTGGATGAAAGATGGATTGCCATGTCCCACTCTGTAGCTCTGCCTTTCTAATAAGTAGATCTTTAAAAATGTCCAAGGCAAGCCCTACACAGTGTTAAGACTTAAACTGACGCTGTGGTGAGGATTGGTGTCACTTTATCCAGTTTCCTGCACCTTTCTTCTAGCTTCTTCATTCACCAGCCCTGTTCCCTTGACTTAGAGCAACACACTCATTCTTAGTAAGGGCTAGGGCTCCCTGCGGGGTTGTGGCTCCACCTCTTTTACTCAATCAATATCTTATTGAAATGAAGCTCTTACATATACACCCACTTTGCACTTCTGCTATCAGGTGCCCTCTCAGAATTTAGAAACAGTTTTGAACCTTCAACGAAGAAGTGTAGATTTGATTCCTGGTTCCACATCTTACAAATTCAATGGCCCTAGGAAATTTTCTTAATCTCTTGGTTTTCTATTTCACTTTGAGAAATGTAGTAGCATTACCTATATTATGGAATAAGAATCAAAGAATAATTTGCCAAATCTTTTAACATAGCACTTGGTATACAAAAATTTAATCTAAATCTGATTTTTTTACAGGACAATCTATAGATGGCAATATCAGAGATTGAAGAGAATGAGTGAAGCAGATATTTCAAGCTCAAATCCCTACTATATTATTAATTCCATTAACATATATAAGTTACTTAGCCTCTCTAAATATTCCATTTTTACCCTATAAACTGGGGACAATGACATCTAACTTGTAAGCCTGTTCTGAGAATTAAGTGTATTTAGAAGCAAATGCATGATAAATACCATTACGTAGAAAGTACTTAATAATAATAATAATAATGCTGTTATTATTAATTAGTGAAGGACCAGAAGGAAGAGCCATAGCTGAAGACTCTTTAAATAGAATTTTAAAAGAAGGAAAAGAAGCCACAAAATAAAAAAAGATTTTCTAATTTCCTTTACTCCAAAAATCTACCCAAAAAAGAATTCTTTGTTAACATGAGTGAACATGAGGTGTTTTCTTTCCTTCATCCCCAGAGATGGTAGCAGAAATGGAACTGGTGAACAGACCCAATTCAAACAAAGATATCTACAGGAATAACATTGGGAGAGACATAAGATTTGTTTTGGCAAATAGAGCAGATTTCTGATTGTTTTGGTTTTCTTCTCTTGGAGCCAGTCAGCATCTGGCTTTGAGAACTGAGTATGGTCACCATATGTCCTACATTTTTCTAGAGCAGACCCAATTTAAAACATTGAGTCATGTTGCCCCCTTGGACACTTGTATTTTTGAGACCAGGGATCCTTATTTGCAGTTCTGAATTATGGTAATTGCAACTGCAGAAGTCTGTGTCTGACAAGGTAAAAGTGCAAATCACAGGAATATGGGGTAGGGTCATGGACCAAAGAAAAATAAAACCTGGGGCAGTTCTCTCTTTTTCCCTCTATAATATTGCTGCCTTCACACTTCATACTAAGTACTGGTTTGGCACTCTCCTCCAAGGACAAGAAACAAGGGAATGGGCTTCCAAGATGCTCGGGACCAATCAATGTGTTCGAACAGAGTCAGGCAATCTTCAGGAGAGTTCAGCCCCATTCTGTTTAATAATTTTCTGTTCAGAGAGCAGAGCAGATGGGGATGGGACAACAGTAACAACTGGCCTTCATGATTTCATTGAAAGATTACGTGTGCCACAGCTGAGTGTTCTACATGCATTTAGCTCACCTAATACAGCAACCCTTTAAAAAGACACTATTTTGCTCTATTTTACTTATGTGGAAACAGGCTCAGAGAGATTAAGTAATTTGCTGACAGTCACGTGGCTAATGAGTGGCAGAGCTGGGATTCAAGGCTGATTGACCCCAGGGTTTCTCAGTAGGTAGACTGATCATACATTTAAATAAAGTGACTGTTACTGAAACAGGAAAGTTGAGGGTCAGGCCTCAAATTTCTGGGGTAACTGAGCAGCTGTGGGAGTACCAGACAGGCTCACAGAAGAGCATTTCTCTCCAGGAGTTGTTTTCCAAACTGGAACAGTCTTGGAATCAGAAATCCATTATGTGAAAGTAAATGTATCTGGATGGGATTATTAGAGATCTTCAAACCCAGGGGTGTTTGGGGTTTGGCTACATATTATGTTCTGTTTTTCAAAGGTTCTGGGAGAAGTGAAACTCAAAACATGTTTCTGCACAGTGATTATCCACTTTGGTTTCAACTCCATGTATATTTCTAGAGGAACTAACTACCCTGGACCTGTTTCTTATTTTAGAGGGTACCCCTAATATAAATACCCACAGACATGGTAGACCCACAGAATACAGAGCACCCAAACCTAGCCCAGTGAGACCAGGAAAACAAAACAAAACTCTATTAAAGACCCTTCATCTACTATAGCCTTGACTATGCATCATGTTAGAGCAAATACTTTAGTAGGAAAACAGGAGAGGGAAAAAATAACCTATTGGGTGCCTACTGTGCAAGCCACTACTTTTGATGCTAGGAACACCATCCTCATCTTCAGGGAACCTTCATAAGGAATATAATCATATTTCGGTGTAGCAAAAGGACAGAGATCTATAGAAGCCCAGACACAGTAATCACAGCCAGCCTGGAGAGATGTTTCAGTTGTGTATTCTTCCTTCACAAACCATCCCAAAATTGTTTAAAACAACAGCCATTTGTTTATATTTGTTAGTTTGTGTATATGTGTTGGGAATTTTGTCAGGGTTCAGCTAGATGGCTCTTTCCTTTTTTTTTTTTTTTTTTTTTTGACAGGCAGAGTTAGAGAGTTTCTAGTGAGCCATGGCACCGGCCGACTCTTTCCTTTTTCATAGCTGGAGGATTGATTAGTCTGTAAGATCCAAGATGGCTTCACTAACTTGTCTGTATTCTTGCTGGAGATAACTGGATTCTATTGGTCACAGTAGTCACAAGTCTTCTTGGGTTCAAGAGTAGGGGTCTTAGAACCACCTCTCAATAGAAAATGTGTTACGGAATTTACAACTCTACTTTAAAACTGTCATAGCCATCTCTATTGTCATAAATTTAAAATTTTTCTCATATATGTAAAATACCTTCACCTCCCCCTCCTGTGAAAGTCTTGCTCTACTGTGGAATCAGGTGCATGTCTGAAGTCTAAAATCTCAGCATCCAAATTAGATTCAGAAGCAAATAAGTCTGCTCAGGTGCAATTCTCAGTACATTGTGCCTCCCAACCCGGACACTTATAAGCTAAAGGGATACTTTTTTCTACCTCCTCTGCATAGACAACATAAATAGCCAGCATACAGCGGTGGAGAAGAATACCTTGCAGTAGACAGTACTATTCAAAGATGAGTGGCGATGGAAGGCACCCATCACTCATCTCACAGCAATTCTCAAATCAGGAACATGGTTTTCTTCAAGACTGAACCATATTCCATGACTCACCAGTTCATTTTCGAGGCTCCCATTTCTGCCTTTCAGTCATCCTAGTCTGTCTGCAGCTGAATCATTTTCCCGGGGTACTGCTTCCTAGAGAAGTTCAGATGGAAGCAAATTATTCTCTTTTTTTGTATAATTTCTGCATCGTTCCATTTTCATTCATATAATTCCTTTAAAAAATGTCCGAGTTTTTGTCCTACTCTGTTTTGTGCTGCTAAGAGCCCTCTTGGACCCTCATGTGGCCCTCCCACATCATAAGGAGTCACATACCACAGCAGATGGACTTGCCCTTCTGGAAATCAGAAGCCCTTCTAGACCAGGCTTTAGATGGGCCCTGAGACCCCAGTGACTATGCAAGTCTGAGAGGTGTCCAAGACGCAGGTGTTTTGGGAGACAGTGAACAGACTTTGAATAGGAGGGCTGGGGTGCCTACATGCCAGCATACAAGGTCCTCTGCTGTGTGGGATCAGAAAGGAGACAAGGTGAGAACTTCAGATTTCCTGGTACCACAGTGTTCTGGACTCTAATGAGTCCAGATGAGAAAAACTCTGAGAAGTTCAAGAATTTCAAATTTGAACCAGGCCTACCAAACCCTTATGAAGCTATATTTATAAAGATATGTATGCAAAATTTGATAGCTTGATTTATAAACTTACAATGGTATTTGGGTTTTATTTGTGCTATTATTGTGGGGCTTTCAAGAGGTCTAAAGATTGTACAGATGTATCAAAATTTATAATGGTTCAACTTAGTGATGGTGCATCTTGTGATTTTTTTTTGTCTTTGCAATGCTGGGAAAGCTATAAGTATTTAGTAGAAAACATAGTTGCAACTTTGTATTTTCATCTTTTCTCAGGCTAGAAAAATGAAGTTATATATTATTCAACCAGTCTCTCTCTTAGCTATAACTTCTGATGACTCCTCTATTCCTATCTCTTGATCAGCTAACTCATTCATCTGCGAGGATTCAACATTAATACCAATTTTAAAAGTACATGTTTCTTGGCTGGCGCTGCGGCTCACTTGGCTAATCCTCCGCTTGCGGCGCCGGCACCCCAGGTTCTAGTCCTGGTTGGGGCGCCAGATTCTGTCCCAGTTGCTCCTCTTCCAGGCCAGCTCTCTGCTGTGTCCTGGGAAGGCAGTGGAGGGTGGCCCAGGTCCTTGGGCTCTGCACCTGCATGGGAGACCAGGAGGAAGCACCTGGCTCCTGACTTCAGACTGGCGCAGCGTGCTGGCTGCAGCACACCAGCCGTAGCAGACATTTGGGGGCTGAACCAACAGAAAAGGAAGACCTTTCTCTCTGTCTCTCTCTCTCTCACTGTCTAAATCTGCCTGTCAAAAAAAAAAAAAAAAAAAAGTACATGTTTCCTGAACAGCTTCCTGCCCACACCTAGATTACTGACTCTTTTAAGTGCAATTTTACTTGTACTTCTTCCTCCATGGTTCCTTTAATATTGCATTGTAATCACCCATTGGTTGTCTGGGATTCCCCCTAATTTTCAGTTCTTTGAAGTCAGAAATTGTGTATTGTGTCCTTTTGTGTGGCTTTTGCATGATACAACTTGGTGATACAGATACAGTCAATCATACAAATGAATCCAACTGCACTAAAAGATCCACGAACTGGTAATAGTCAATGGGATGGGACTACTCCTCCAGACACAGACATGGTGGGGAGGGACAGAGGCAGAGCCCCTCCAAGGTCAACCAGAGGGCTGCCCTCAGCACGTGGCTAAGGCGGCTTGGAGCTGCATCACATGCCTCTCCCTGAACTTTCACAGGAGATTAGCTCTTGCTTCTTGGAACACTGAATAAGTGAAAAGAAAAGATGTTTGTAATGAACACCAAAGAAAAGTCTATTTGTTCTCAAGACACTGAGCATGTTGTTCAACCCAATGAGTTCATCCACGCATTTTCTTGGACCCTGCAAGGGTCATAACGGCAGCAGGGTGACAATCCACTTGGTTCAAGTCATGCTCATTCAGGCTGCCCCAGGGCAGCATTAACTAGGCAGTTGCTCTCTTTTCTTCCCTGGGTTTAAAAAAGATTCAAAGCTGGGTATACACATATGTGCATCTCACTTATTTGCTTGCTAGTGGTTTCTCACTTTCTCTCTTTCGTCTCTCTCCTAGCACTGCTTTTGGAGGAGAACCTACCTCTGCTTGTTCTCACTCTCAGTACTAACTCTCTTCCCTGATTTGCAGCGGGAAAGAAACGCAGGCTTCTGGTAGACATTAAAGGTCCAACTTCAAAACACAAGGACCCAAGTACCACTGTAGGGTTCAGTACTCATAGTACCACAAGGAAACTGGAGAGAGGAATAAAGGAGTCCAAGAGGCCAAATCCAATCTAGGTACTGAGGAGTCAGGACTTCTAATCCTTGATTCAATCTGATTGCTGTTGAGGGTCAAAATCCTGTAAGCGCTTTAAGGTGAGGGCCCAGTTATGGGGAATTGTTAATCTCAGAAGGCCTGGCAGAACATATGACCAATTAGATGAGAAAAAAAATATTCTCCTTAATAAGTCATGTGTGCAAAGATTAGTGTCGAAGGATAAGTATCACCCTGCTATTTACAGAATCTAAAGTGGAAATAACCCCAAATGTCCACAATAAAGAATTGATTATACACCTAGAGTGAGTCTGTAGAACCAATGAAAATAATGTAATAGAAAATACTTAATGATACAAGAAATGTCTCAATATATTATGTAAAAACTAAAACATGCAGTAATAGATACCAAATTAGAGACAATGCATATGTTTCTGCAAAAGAAAAAAGAAAGATATTGCTAGAGGAAAATCTTTTGTTCATGATTTTAATATCATTTTTTCATATTTTCAACAAGAAGCATTAATTTTTATAAGCAGAGACATAATACCACTTAAATCATTTCTGATTGTTTATGGCTCATATGAAAAAACACAGCAGAGGGTCTGCTCTTGTCTAACTGTTCGCAAAACAAGTAAATCAAATGATCAGCAAACACTTGTTATGGGAAACTGAGAAAAAAGGTTTTGTACGAACTTGGATGACAAAAACACTAGAGTCACTCTACCTCATATCAGAAGCTATTTCTAAAAGATTATCTGGCATCAGTATTTGATGCTCCAGGCCTACCAGAGTCAGTCTACTGTGCCTTCTCTCTTTCTGGTGTTGGCATTTTAAGTCTTCTCTCCAGTAAGAACATGAAGGCATTGCCCTTTGTTAGAGAATTAAAGACACTGTAAGTATATGGAAACCACATGTAGCAAGTTTTATGGTACAAGTATGAGATGCAGAATCAGAATCTTGGACCCTGAGCCACGACTTTGGCAGCCACTCTGCGCCTTAACGTGCTTACTAAATTCTCTCAGCTTCAACTGCCTCATCTGTAAAATGATGGTAATAACAACTACCTCAACATGTGGTCAGGGAGATTGATCACTCAGTCAGAAAGTATTTTCTGAGCATCTACTTTGCACTGTGCTAGATACTCACATACAACATGTTAACCCCATACATGTTAACTCACATACAACAATGTTAACCCCATCCTAACACAGTTTAAAATCTAGTAATGAATAAAAGGCAGATGTGTGGAGAGTTGAAAAAGATGTAGCAATTGTTGTGTGCAACACTGCAGGAACACAATAAAAGTGTACCTAATCTGGAGTAAATGGTGTATCTAAAATAAAACATAAGTAAATAAAATAAAAAGGATGATAAAAAATATCCAAGCAAAGAGAGGAAGAAGAAAGTCCTGAAAGAACAAAAACTATGTAGTGAGGTCTGGAAATAACAGTGGAAAATATATTCCAGTTTAATAGAGCTTGGATAGTGTAAAAGTGATTGAACACATTTACCCTTACACTTTATAGCCCTAATGTTGTAAGTACTCAGAATGTTAACTGATGATTGACACAAATAAATAAGTTACTTCTCAAAATTTATTAATGCTAGGTAGTTAGTTGGCAGAGGCCATTAATACCCAAGGTATGTATCCAAAAATATATTGGCACTTCAGATTCTAAAAGAATAAAAAGCAACAATATTTTTAAGATTCTCTTGTCATCCTCTGGGTTACTGTCCTTCACTTTGGCACCAAGCTCATTTTATCATATAGATGTAACTGAACACATAAAAACCTATGGGCAGTGTGGTACAGTACTATGCTTAGGAGGCCAAGGAGCTCAGAATCAGTGAGTTGTGATAATGATATAGTAGAATTATAATATCCATCCCAGGGTTTCTGGTCTCATTCTCTTCTGGGGTAGTGGAACTGCATGTGGATGTTGTATGCATCTCTGGGTGTCACCTTCAGGAAGGACATTGAGAATTTGGAGTCCATTCACAGGAAAGAAGGTTGAGGAGACTTGAAACCATCAGAAGTAATGATAAAAGTAAAACAGCAGTTTATTCGGGAAATGACACAATAAGACATGCCAGCTATCTTCAAATACAAAATCAACATTTTGTGAAAAGAATCAGATTTAATCTATGTGGCTTCAAAGAATAGAATCACAAAAGATACACTAATGGGACAATTTTCAACTCTATTAAGGGGATCATTTTCTAAAACAATGAAAGCTGTCTAGAGATAGAATAAGTTACTTCAGAAGAGATGAGTTCCCAATTACTGTGTAAGCAGATATTAGGTGATCTCTAATCTAATGGTATCTTAGTATTTTAGATAATACGTTAGTATGTTAGGTGATATTTTAGAAAAGATTTAAGCATTAAATTGATAATTAGACTATACAAACTTTAAGTTCCCCTCCCATTCAAAGATGGTATATTTCAAGGAAATAACAATTACAATACCATCATCATCATTATCAACAACAACAAAATCAAAATCTATTCATGTTCTCTAGAGATACCATGTACAATATAATAGTTGCTATGCAGATGTGTTCTGTTTATTTATTAGTAATTGTAATGTAGCTAAGATAATTTGAAATATGCTGCATGTGTGACATACAGAACAAGTTTAATGATTCTTTATATAGATTACATGCTGAAAGAACAATATTTTGGGTAGTTATGTTGAATGAAATCTATTCTTAATATTAATTTCATTTGTTTCTTTTAATCTTTTTTTAACTGTGGGTGCTAGAAATTTAAAATTACATATGTGGTTGATGAAAGGAGGCCATCATTCCCACCTGACCCAGGTTCAGACCACTTCTAATACTTCCTGTTGCGAGACCGAGTGTTTCTTTGGCTTCTCCACATTCCCTGGGGCAGGTTATGTGCCTACAGGAAACCCAAACCATGAAATCCAGCAGCCAGAGCCTTGCACCAAACTGACTATAAACCATGACAGGGAACAAACTGTGCTGAACTCAGAAACAAGCCCAAATAGATCAAAAGTTTTTAATTTCCTAAAACACTCATCTGAAATATGACCAAGGAATGTCTTCAAATTAGAATTGAACCTACCTACATATTTCCTAAAACCAGTGAACAACCATATCACATTGAGCCAACATTAATTGGATGTGAGTCCTTGCTTGTAACCAAGTAAAAAATATTTACCAACCCCGTGTATTTTGGCTTCTGGCACAGAGACTGCTTTAATAGCAAAATGAGCAAGGTCAGCACTGTTTTGTACTAAGCAAGCATACATGGGTGTTCCCCGCTCACAAGCAGGCGGAACTGTCATATCCACATTAAGACAACCTGAACAGAGGAGATGAACTGTTAACACACCATCATGTGGCTGGGGCAAAGATCTCAAGGGTGAACCACACAGATTTGCAGTCAGAAGGACCTGGGTTAGAGTCTCAGCTCCTCCTGCTGACCACTGCATAACCCTGTGCAAGGTAGGTAGTGCTTCTAAAGCCTTAGTCTCCTTATCCATCAAGTAGAAATGAAACCATCTACTTCATGACATCAAATAGTTATTAGGAAGATTTAATGATTATATGGGTCTAGATGTAGGCATCTGGCACTTAGTATTGATGATCATCATTACACTATGAGCTCCTTTGGGGCAGGGTTGTGCCTTCATTCATTTGTCAGTCAACAACTGATTATTGATGGCTGACTGTGTGGCAGCCCTATCTGGGTGCTGGAGTAATGGGGCTAGACTAAAAATGTCCCTAAGTTCTTGGAATTTATATTCTACTAGGAAATCAGATGTAATCTAGTTTGTAAATAAATATATAATTTTACCAATAGATAAGAAGGAGGACAGAGCAGTATAAGAGAGTGGAAGATGGAGAAGGGGCTGGTGAGGATGTTATTTTCAGCAACGATGTCACTGAGCAGAGATTTGAATGACGTGAATAAGGGACAGAGCCTGGAGAAGGTCTAAAGGAAGTGTGTTCCAGGAAAAGCAAGCAGCAAGTGCATATGGAGAAGAGCTTGATGCTTTGATGAACAGAAAGAATGAAAAATGTTTCTGACAAGGTGGCAGATATGACCCAACTGTTGGTTTTGGCAAGATGGAAATCATTGGTGACCTTGACCAAAGCATTCTTAACAAAGTTTAAAGATATATAGTTTCTGGATCCCGTTCATTTAGAAATTGCAATAAAGGTATAGACACTTGGGGTGCTGCCGAGTCTATGAAATGAAAATGATTCTTCAGAGAAGGGGAAGCTGTCAACACAGGAGAGAGGGAGTTATGATTTCAATAAAATTGCAGAAGCAAAGTCCTTGAGCAGATTAAGGACAAGAGGAGCCAGTGTTTCAGGGAAAGACCTGGTCCCTGGTAGCTGCAGGACCTGGTTTTCCATCTAACAGGAAGATGGGCAGAACATGGTTGCTTGGATGCAGGCAGGGTGGTCAGTTTGGTGATGGAAAGATGGGAGAGGTCTGATGCCTTCCATTCTCAGGATTTAAGGAGTACCGAGAGAAAGAAGGAAGTTAAGGAGGTACAGTTGTCACCCTAGTTCCTACTCCAAAAACAGAGCCTATGAAGAGGTTTTTGGAAACCTTTTTCAGCTACTCGAGAATTTTAGCAACATGGGTCACAGGAAAAGAAATTAGTACCACATCTTTTACAACTTTATTCTTACCTCCCCCCGTCTTACTTTCTTGTCTACCTACTGAGCTTTGCTCATGCCGTCAACATTTTAGTCTGGTCAACAAGTATTTATTACATGTCTACTCTGTGAAATACCCATGCCAGGTGTGACCATATAGAGTTGGAATCACTGACACTAGCTGCATCCTTGAGGAGGTCACCTTCCTGACAAGACGTCTGAAAGTGAAAGAATAGATTAAAATCCTGAGGATAAGTGATTTGATCCATAATCTGATGATACTGCCATAAGCACTAGGAGTTACACAGAGGACTGTTCATGACCTATATCACCATTCTTCCAAGTTTCTCTTTCCCTGTCTCCTCCAGTCACCTAATTACCCTCTGCTTTGAATGGCCTTTTTAATACCATCTCCCCAATCCAAACTGATCTTTCACCACCTTATTCTTTAAATGATCTATAACGATGTTTCCTCCAGCATCCCAATAACAAATACTTCCCTCAGAAGTATCACTGGTATTAGCAACTGGAATGCAAGCCAGAACTGAGGATCAAGAAGTGTTCATAGTTCCCACTGGGGCCTTTTTCTCGCAGCTGCCATCCTCAGGAGAGTGTCAGGGTTGTGGGTGGATGGAGGAGTTAGACTGGGAGATGAGGGAGATTCCAGGATTAGGATCCTATCCAGATTCCTCCTGTGGGGGTTCTGCTGAGTGTTCAGGTTCCATTGATGAGGATTTATTCCGGCAGAGAATTGGAGCTGCTGTGCTGTGGGGAGGCCACGGGCAAAGCAAACACACTGGCTGGCACTTGCACTAAGAGAGAACAAGGGCAGGGGTTGTGGGGCTGTTTTGCAAGACAAACAGCCAACTAGAGCTAGTGAAATAAGTCAGAGACTTTGCAGAGGGTTCTGAAGTACAGGGAGCACCATTAAAAGAGCTCTGGCTTATTTTGCTCAAAGCCATAGCAAATATTTGCTGTGTTCCCTTATGTCTATAATTTTTCAAATATGCTTGGAAAGGTCCACACTCATCCATACCACGCTATCCACAATGGCCAGCCATGTGCTCTGCCTGCCTCCCACTCCACGCAAAAAAGGCAATTTTGCCTGAGTGTGTTACAGAAGATTTTCAATTCCTCCCCTCCTTCGTTTCTTCCTTCTCTCCTTTGCCCTCCTCTTCCTGACAGAAGAAATGCCTCAGAGGAAACCCAAGGCTTAAAAGGTTAAGAACAAAAATCATATGGAAAAAAAATGCTTCTGGACACAGTTAATTTAGAGATTAGAATAAAGGTATAGGCATTTGGCGTGCTGACTCTACTATCATAGATTTACTGGCATGATAGCCCAGGGCTGGGGGCCAAGGGTGAGCTCATGCAGTAATTTCTTTACCGACACAAGAGTGGAGCTAAAAGCAAAATGCAATCCAAATGACTTCACTAAATAGGATGAGTGCATGAGGTTGAGCAGGTCCTTCTTCAAAGCTATTACTGCTTTTAGTCACCAGCCCCCAGTCCTTCTCCTCACTCAAAGGGAGAGGATAGGAATTTCCATCCCATTCTCAAAGTATTTTCGACCAAAAAAATATTTGAAATGTTGCAAACATGATGAAACTGTCTGATGGACAAGAAAATAGGTATGTGTAAGATCATACTTCTATTTGCTCTAAAACAAAATAAACATGATGAGTTTTTCATCTAGATGGAACTAAAAACCACTGTTGCTACAACATCCAAGCAATTTGGTTCCCCAACATTTCAGTCCCACTCAAATACACAAAGTCCCATCATATATATTAATTTCCAACAAAGAATTCAATGGTACTACTTGCTTCATGCTGCAGTCTCCATCTGAAAGTTGACAGGCTGTCAGTACCCAGAGAAAACAGGAGCACAAGGAGAAAGTCATGTCTTTTTCTTTCATATTCTGTTCTTGAGGCATCTTTTGTTCTCCTAAAACTTGTGACTTTGTCCCTCATGCTTCTCACATTCACCTCTCTGTAGCTTGAGTAAAGACTTCTGTTTTTCTGTGACATCTCCTGCCTGCTACTTCCCAAGGAACCTAGAAATGTCAGTACTTGAGAATATAAGTATTCGGGTACCTGGCATACCAGTGGTTTCCAAAAAGTTCATGGAAAAATATACATTATGAACAACAATCATATGTTTTTAGCTCTTGTTTATACTCCTGTGGAACTGTGGTCTTCCTACTTTTTACTTGTGGAATATTATGGTTAGTGGTGAGTTAAGTCTATGATTATAGAGTGGATTAAAGTATGTCTTTGCAAAAAATAAAGAAAAAGAAAGGAAGGAAGAAAGGGGATTGAGGGAAGGAGAGGAAGAGGGAGGGAAGAATGGCTATCTTCTTAGAGCTACCCATGAAATACATGAAATCTGTTCTCTTTATATTAATAAAAATTTAACAATGTACATTATGAAAAAACTATGCATTAATTTCAAATTTTTTATACCAGAATAAATTTATTTTGAATTTTATTTTTCTAGGAACATTTTGAAGTGCGCTCATATAAAAGGTATTCCTGGGGCCATCATTGCAGTGTAATGGGTTAAGCCCCCACCTGTAACACTGGCATCCCATATAGGCACTGGTTCGAATCTCAGCTATTCCACTTCTGATCCAGCTCCCTACTCATGTGGCTGGGAAAGCAGCAGAAGATAGTCCAAGTCCTTGGGCCCCATATATGGGAGACCTGGATGGAGCTCTTGGCTTCTGGCTTTGGCTTGGCTGCAGCCATTTGGGAAGTAAACCAACAGATGGAAGACCTCTTTCTCTCTTTCCTTCCATCCCTCCATCCTTCCATCTCCTTTTCCCTCTCTTTCTCTGTAACTCTGCCCTTCAAATAACTAAAATAAAAGTTTTTAAAAAAGATATTCCCTAAATAACTGTTAAATAAATGAATATATGAATGCATTGAATTTGCCCTCTTGGATATCTCAAGATAATGACTACCTACAATCATCAAATTTACTCTAAGATAGAAATTCACAAAAATAATATAAAGATAGTCTTAGAAGTATGCACTCTTAGAAGACAAATCAATTTTAGGCCATGAAGAACAACCTGTAAAGATATCTGTGGCATGACAGGTGACATCAGTGATGCCTTGGCCAACCCCTCATACTCTTCAGTATCCTCTTGGGAGTGCCAACATAAAGCTCTGAGCATTGCCCTGATGGTAGGTTTGGTTTTCTGTTCTTAGGGGAGAGATTTGAGATCTAGTAGGTATCAGGCTTTTTCAGAAAAATTAAATTTCCAACACAATTTTCAGAAAGTCCAGAACTAGGAGTCTTCCAAAGTATGTGTCATGGTTTCCACCCTGTCCACAGAGGCAGAGCAATCATGGACTCTGCTTCCACCCCAAAGCTGCACAGGAAGAGGCACAAGGCCTCAGCAACCCCCTCCACCCCCCAACCCCATTTCTATGAGATTATGATGCTCAATCCTGAGACATTCAGTTTTTCTATTAAAGGGCATATAGACAATTTCCTCCAACTGTTGGACAAAGGGCTCTCATCTCAGCTCCTGCACTGCTCATGGATGACTGAGAAAGGTGTCAGGAAGCCAATTTCTCAAGTTTAGAGTCCATTCCTTAGAGATACTTTTAGTTAGAGCCTGGCTTGTGATCATTTACTCAAACTTAATCTAATTTTTGTACAACCACTGTGATTTGATTGTAGTTTGTTAAAAATCAGGGTTGGGGGAGCAGTTTGGAAGGGTGAGCATTTGGTGCAGTAATTAAATAGCCTGTTTCTCATATCCGAATGCCTGGTTTGAGTTCTGGCTATTCTAATTCCTATTCAGCTTCCTGCTAATGTACACATACTGGGAGGCAGGAGTTGATGATTCAAATACTTGGGCCCCTGTCACACATGTGTGAGGCTTGGATGAGGTTCCAGGCTCCTGGCTTCAGCTTGGCCCACCCTTGGATATGTTGAGCATTTGGGGGAGTGAACGAATTTATGGGAGACCTTTCTCTGTGTGTGTCTCTTTCTTTGACTTTCAAATAATTTAAATAAATGTTAAAAATCAGAAACAGATAATGGAATTCTTTTGATCAAGTCCTTCAATATTTTCGAATTACCTAGACACCACACTTGCCCTCATCCAATCCCTTTATCAAAGCCATTTCCATATCAGAGCCTTGAAACTCACCGTTCTCACTGCCATTAGTTTCATCTAACTGCCCCATTGTTATCTAGGAATCAGCTCAACACTTTATCTTCAGAATTGAATAAATTGTTTTAAAAACTTTAAAGAACGGGCCGGCGCCATGGCTCACTTGGTTAATCCTCCGCCTGTGTTGCCGGCATCTCATATGGGTGCCGGGTTCTAGTCCCGGTTGCTCCTCTTCCAGTCCAGCTCTCTGCTGTGGCCCGGGAGTGCAGTGGAGGATGGCCCAGGTCCTTGGGCCCTGCACCCCATGGGAGACCAGGAGGAAGCACCTGGCTCCTGGCTTTGGATTGGCGAGGTCTGCCGGCCGCAACGCGCTGGCAGTAGCGTCCACTTCGGGGGTGAACCAACAGAAAAGAATGACCTTTCTCTCTGTCTCTCTCTCTCTCACTGTCTAACTCTGCCTGTCAGAAAACAAAACAAAAACAAAAACAAAACAAAAAACAACAACAACAACAAATATAGAGACACGTGTTTAGTCTGGCAGTTGAGGCACCTGTGTCCCACACCAGAGTGCTGGATTCAATGGCTGACTCTGAATTCTTACTCTAGCTTCCTGCTAATGCACACTTTGGGAGGCAGCAGATGATGACTCAAGTACTTGGTTCTCTGTGGCCCACATGGGAAAACTGGATGAAATTCTGCGTTCCTGGCTTCAGCTCTGGTTTCTACAGGTATCCAGGGAGTGAAGCAGTAGAAGGAAGATTTATCTCCATATCTGTCTCTCTGTCTCTCTCTCTTCCAAAATAAAATTGAAGCAAGTAAATATAGTTTTTAAAACAAATTGGGCAGGAGTTATAGTATAAATTCTAAAGAAAGAACACCTGTCAGCTTCCAACCATAAGCTGAAAGGGCTCTCTTACAGAAGCAAGTTTTGGGATTGAACACAGAGTTCTTCTGAGGACAAGTGAGGTAAAACAAGGAGCAGCTGATGATGGGAAGAGCCGGCGATGATGAAACACAAGAGTCGATAGATGACTCATGTATCTGGTCTACCGAATGTCTCATGAAATGGTTTTATACTTCTCTGCCACTGCCTGGACTTTATGTTCTCTCCCTTTCTCTTTCCATAATGATGGCTTGAGCAGACTCCAAAAACTCTGCAGCTTTCATAATTACTCCTTTTTCTTTTTTTTTTTAAACACAAATTCTTATCTAGTCCAGTTTAAATTTCCAACCTCATAGCCAATTTCCCCACTATCTCATCCCCACATCTCCTGCAGCGGCCAGACTTGCAGGATTGGAATAGGAAGTGGGCCTGCCCTTTCATGTCCTTCCTGCCCTAGCTCCCCAGAGAATGGAGGACTCTGGGATACCTTTCTCTACTTTTCTTTGCAAGGCTAACTACTGTGGTGTGTAAGGCTAGTTGTGAAAGGAGGGGAGGGAGGCCCCTGTAGGATGATCTTTGCCAGGTGGGTGGGCTCTGTAGCGGGCAGTGATGTTAGGCACTTTGCCTAACACTTTCGGTGTGGCACAGGCATCCATGCTTTTCCTATGAGGACACACATATGAGCTCCTTAGAGGGTCTGGCAAGACCTACCCACAGTCCAGTTTTCTTATACAGTTCAGGAATTCAGGTCCATATACAGTGGTTGTTTTTTTTTTTTAATTTGACAAATAGAGTTACAGACAATGAGAGAGAGAGAGAGAGAGAGAGAGAAAGGTCTTCCTTCCCTTGGTTCACTCCCAAAACGGCCACCACAGCCGGTACTGAGCAGATCCGAAGCCAGGAGCCAGGTGCTTCTTCCTGGTCTCCCAAGTGGGTGCAGGGGCTCAAGCACTTGGGCCATTCTCCACTGCCCTCCCAGGCCACAGCAGAGAGCTAGACTGGAAGAGAAGCAATCGGGACGAGAACCCGGTGCCTATATAGGATGCTGGCGCCGCAGGTGGAGGATTAACCAAGTGAGCCACAGCGCCAGCCCATATATTGTTCTAATCAGGGAATACTGTCATAGCAGCAGAACTAGTTCTGGACAAGTTACTAGTATTGGGAGTTTCAGAGTATTATTGCTACGCGACCAGCACCAAACAAGTCAAAGATGGAGATTTATTCCAGTTCCACTACTTACTTAACTCTGAGCCTCATTATTTGCATTTACAAATCAGGGATAAAGATGCTTATGTCATAGAGTTATAGTGAAAAGGACCATGGGCTCTGGGAGGTTTTGCTACCAGTGTTCAAATCGTAGGTCGAGCAGTTAGTTCCTACATGTGTGACATCAGGTAAATCAAGTTTTGGAGACTCAGTTGCCTCACCTTGAATGTGAAACGAGCATTTGTTTTTTATATCCTTATAGGGTAAATTAAAGAATGCAAACAATTTAATAATGTAATGATATGAGATATATATAGGACAGTACATAAGACAAAACAAGCACTTAGGATATGTGAGTTATTGCTGTTAAAGTGCAAGGAAAGTGTTTAGCTCAGAGCCTGGCACCTGATACTTGTAATTACTGAGCTGAGGAGGTACTATCAAGCACTATACTTCACTTATTGGTGTTAACATGGTGCTTTCCTCTCCTTACTCCCTTGCTTGGTTTCAACATTTCCTTGGCCTTAGCCAGTGCCCATCCCACCATGTTCATGCTTTGGATTTGTCAGCTTCCTGTGGTCTGCCTGTGAACCCAGGAGCCTGCACAAGCCCAGGCAGTTCTATTTCTGCTTCGAGAGCCAACACCATCCACCCCCAGCTGAAATACCTCCCCTTGGAAACAGCCCACTATTTGCCCAGAGGGTACAGCTCTGAGCAAAGCTGTTTATCCCATAGTCAGCCTCCAAAGGCTTCCACTCAGCAGATTTCCCGGCTGTCTGAGAGCTTAGGCCCAGTCAGTCATCGGCATTTCTGCATCACCCCCCATGTGGGATCAGACACATATCTTAGACAAGTGATTTGTCAGCAGGCAGCCTTGTACTTTGAGTTGTTTTTTTGGTGTGGATATAAATTAATACCTCCTCACCCACACTCTCACATTCAGACTCCCTTGTGACAAGAGGTGTAATAGCCTTTTCAGGATCTGAATCCTGTCTACCAGTTCTGCCTTATCTCCTTTGAGCCCCAGTCAAAACAAATTACAGATACCAGAGGTACTGCACTCACTACACCTCCAGGCCTTCACAAATGCTCCCCGCCTCCCGCCCCGCCCCTTGCTGGCAACATCCCTCCCTGCTATTACTTCTAGTTCCAGAGAACTTGCCTTCATCTTTCATCAAGTATCACCCCTCCCCACTCCGCCCTGCCCAGACCCTTCAAAGTGTTGCCTCCATCCCTTTCAAAGTGGTGGAAGGCACTTCTCTTTGACTCTTTCACATAATGTGGCTTATACATACTCCCACGTCATGTTTAACTTTTCCTTCTCGACTCGTCTGCGAATTCCTCAGAGGTAGATATTTCATGTTGTTCAATTCTATATCCTTACTACAGAGTCTATAGTAATACAGAGTCTACAGTAATATACATATGTTATATAGCCTATATATTATATAGTCTATAGTAATACAGTCTATAGTAATATACATACATTATATAGCCTATATATTAGATAGTCTATAGTAATATAGAGCTTATAGTAATATTTGAATGCTGAATGAATTTTCATGATAGCTACCTAGGGTAGATGTTGAATTGTAATCAAAGAATAAAAAATAAATAAAAATGTAAAAGGAAACTTACCTCTCCTAGAGCTCATTAATGTGCTCCTGGTGCAATAGGGAAACAAATTGAGTTCTCTAGCCATAGAAAAGGTTCTGTGATGGGGAACAGATCTAGGAAAATGTCCCTATTTCAAAGAATGAAAACTCCCTTCAAAAGATGGCATACTGACCACTATCACTAAGAAGTTGCCAAAGTGACCAATATAGAACAATTTTCTCTCTTTCACACTGCAATCATGTCAAAATGGTAGATTCAAATTAAGAAAATGACATAAGCCACCCAGGTAGCACCACACATATTTATGAAGGAGTAGGGTACATGTGCTTTTTCTTTTCTACCCAAGGATCTCTACTACAAAGAATGTCTTTATGTCTTTATGCCTCCTGTTCACAAGGGCCTTCATATAAGGGATCTTTCCCCCACCTTATTCTTATCCAAATACATATAGTTAATTCTATGATTGCCAGGATGTTAGCTGAAAAATATTTTTTCTTTCCCTCAATTATAGCAAATGTCACTTCAAATGAGAAATACTTGTCATATACAATGCTATAAAAATTTTTCATGTTCTCGATTTCTTTTAAGATTTATGTATTCATTCATTTATTTGAAAAGCAGGGACCATGCTAGGCCAAAGCCAAAAACCCAGAATTCTATTTCCGTCTCCCACATCAGTGACAGGAATGTGAATACTGTGGCCATCACCCACTGCTTTCCCAGGCACATTAGCAGGATGCTGGTTTAGAAGCAAAAAGGCACTCCAAATGTGGGTGTCCCAAGCGACAGCTTAATCTGCTACAACCCCATTCCCTATCATGTCTATTTCTATAGATGTGGAAACGGAGGTTCACAGAAAAAAGAATTTCCTGTCAAACTGAAATAACAATGTTGAATAGAATAGTAATTATTAGGAAGAACTCTGGAATCACATGATCCTGGGCTCTATTTTCTATTTTTCTACTATTAGATATATGGTCTTCAACACATTAATTTGCTTTTATGAACCTCATTTTCTTTGATTTTTAAATTAATAATAATCCTAACTGATGTAAAAATTAATTAGTTGTCTATGTAAGGCATCTAGCAGATTTATTTAAGAAGTATATGAAAAAAGCTATTACAAACCAAGAGTTTAAAGGAAAAATAAACACAATGAGTAGAGAGTTGGGAAGATGAAAATGGAACTTCCAGAGATTAAAAATACACTATATGAAATTAAGTATATCCTGGATGTTGAGACTAACAATGAATTAGAAACCAAAGAACAGAAACTTGAGAACAAAGCCATAAAACTGTACAATATTACACAGAGAGGAAAAATAAACCAAAATAACTTAACAGGTCCTTAGTAAGCTGGAGGATGATATCAGGCTATCACAGAATATAATACATACAACTGTGGTGCCAGAAAAGGAGAGAAAATTGAAGAAAAAAATAATAATAAATTTCCAAATGTGAAGAAAATTATGAATTCAAACATCCAAGACTATAATCAAATCCCAAATCAAGTTATCATGAAGATAAAATCCCACTGAGATACATCATAAGCAGCTAGCTGAAAGTCAGATATGTCAGAGCCTATGCCTTGTTGATATCAGCAGAGGTCAAGTAGGGAAAGTACATTTCCAGCATCACCTGGTGGTAACAAAACAGCACCCTCTTCCACCTATCAGCATTGCATCAATAAAAAGTTGTTAGAACAGTAGATTAAGAAAAGATCCAGAGCTGGATGACATAAAAATCAAGATGTCCATACTTCAATTGAAAAATCACTTATCCTACCAAGAACCAAGGACATTTCACCTTGAATGAAAAGGACAATTAGCATATACCAACATGTTGAAGACAGAGATGTTGGAATTATCTGAAAAGAATTTAATGCAATCATAATAATAATCTTGAGATATTACAAACGTGCTTTAAAATATAAAAATAGTGACTCTTAGCAAAGAATTATTACAATGATATCAGAGACAACAGTTTCAGTAACTTAAGGGGAAAATAAAGTCAGTGAAGGGGCTCAACAATATTATGGAAAGGAAGAGTTTTACAAAACTTTTAAAATAAGAGAAAATCTTTAGGATTTATGGCTGGGTGAAGAATTCCTACACATGACAGCAAAACAGAAATATATAAAAGAAAAATCAAATATTGGACTTCACCAAAATTTAAAGCTTTTTGTTTTGAAAACATCCCTGGGAGAAAATATTTACAAAGCACATTTGTAACAAAGTACAAAGCTGGAGTACATAAAAGAATTTCAAGATTAAAATGCAAACAATCCAATTAGTAAACGGGAAAAAAATGAAAGGTATTTAACCAGAGAACCTATGCAAGTGTCAAACAAATACATGAAGAGCAGGTGTTTAGCATAGTGGTTAAGCCACCCACACTCCATATGGTGCTGCCTGGAATGAAGTCCCAGCTCCATCTCTTGATTCCAGCTTCCTGCTAAAGCACACTCACAAAGGCAGTGGTGGATAGTTCAAGTTGTTGGGTCTCTATCACCCATGTGGGAGACCCAGATGGAGATCCTAGTTCATGGATTTGGCCTAACCTCCCCTGGCCATTGTGGGCATTTAGGGAGGGAACCAGCAGATGGAAACTTTGTGTCTCTTGGACACTGAAATTAAAAAACAACAACAACAACAACAACAAAAAAAAAAAAAACAAGAAAAATTTTAAAAGTCATGTGAAAGATGTTGACTATCATTAACCATTAGGAAAATGTAAATGGAAAAAAAAAAAAGAAAACAAGACTATCATCCAATACAAAAAAATGTAAATGAAGATCTCAAAGAGAGATCCACACCCCTCCTAGAACAGCTAAAATTATAGAAAGGGTGTGAAAAAATTGGATCTCTTATACAGTACTGGGGGAACTATAAAATAGTACATTAACTCAAGAAAATAACTCAGCAGCTTCTTTAAAACCTATATAGATACTCACCATGGGATCCAGAAATTACATTCCTGACCATTCATCCCTTAGAAGTGAATACTTGAAGATGATTATTCATAGCAGCTTTAATTGTGATGGCCAAAAACTGTAAATAACAGAATGTTTCATAATAGTTATATTTTTAAACAAATTATGCTACAAACATATGAAATACTACTCAGCAATTAAATGGAATGAATTCTTGAAACATAATAGCTTGAATGGATCTAAAGGTTATTATGCTGAATGAAAACATCAAGGATCATAAACTGTATGATTCATTTCTATAACATTCTTAAAGAAATAAAATTATAAAGATGGAAGGCTAATTAATGGCTGCTACTGGTTAGGTAAGGTAGTGGGGGTGGGGGCTAATACAGCTATTCAGGAATAGCAGGAAGGACATCTTGGTGGTGACTGTACCTTGATTATGGCAGTGCTTACCCAAATGCATGCATTTGATGTATATAAACATTTTGCTGATATGAGCTTCTTGATTTTGAAACTGTACTTTAATTAGACAAAATGAAAACCATGGACTACAAGTCTACAATTATTCCAAAATTTAAAAACAATGAAAAGTAGTCAAAAGCAGAAAGATTATGGAGAATAGTATAACCCTAAATAATATAACATGAGAAATTATCTCTGTATTTGTGCCTCCCCCTATTCGAATAAATAAATAAAATTTTAAAGTAAGGCAAGTGTTTGGAGTAATGGTTAGGATGCCACTTGGGACACCCACATCCCATACCAAAAGTACCTGGATTCAAATCCCATTTCTATTCCCAATTCCAACTTCCAGCTAATGTGTACCCTAGGAGAAAGTGGGTGATGGCTCAAGTTACTGGGTCCCTGCCCCTCACATTGCAGATTGAGCACCTAGATCATGGTTTCAGCCTGGCCCGACTCCAGGTGTTTCAGGCATTTGGGGAGTGAACCGGCATGTGAGAGCTTTCTGTTTGTTTCTCTACCTGTCCCCCATATATTTTAAATAAATAAATATAAAAACTACACTAAATTTCAGGAAGATAGACTATCACAGTAAACTACACTAAATTTCAGGAAGACAGACTATCACAGTAAACCATCATTAATATCTCATCTCTGAATTTTTATATTAATTAGATAACAATCTTTAATGATCATGAAGATCTGAACATCACTGTAAACTACCTTCACCAAATTAAGCTCTACAGAATACGATATCCAACAACAGTTCAATGTATGCACTTTTTAAAAGTACATATAACAGGGGTCCGCACTGTGGCGTAGCAGGTAAAGCTGCCACCTGCAGTGCCAGCATCCCATATGGGCACCTGTTCACACCCCGGTTGCACCACTTTTTTTTTTTTTAAGATTTATTTATTTATTTTGAAAGAGTTACACACAGAGAGAAGGAAAGGCGGGGTGGGGGGCGGGTAGAAAGAGAGAGAGAGAGAGAGAGAGAGGTCTTCCATGTGCTGGTTCACTCCCCAGTTGGCTGCAACAACCGGAGCTGTGCCAATCCGAAGTCATGAGCCAGGAGCTTCTTCTGAGTCTCCCTTGCGGGCACAGGGGCCCAAAGATTTGGGCCATCTTCTACTGCTTTCCCAGGCCACAGAAGAGAGCTGGGTCAGAAATGGAGCAGTTGGGACTAGAACCAGCACCCATATGGGATGCCGGCATTGTAGGCGGTAGCTTTACCCGCTACGCCGCCACAGTACGGGCCCCTGCTCCACTTCTGATCCAGCTCTCTGCTATGACCTAGGAAAGCCGTAGAAGTAGAAGATGGCCCAAGTGCTTGGGCCCCTGCGCCCATGTGACCCATGTGAGAGACCTGGAAGAAGTTCCTAGCTCCTGGCTTCAGATAGGTGCAGCCCTGACCATTGCAGCCATTTGGGGAGTGAAGCAGCAGATGGAAGACATTCTCTCTCTCTCTCTCTCTCTCTCTGTAGCTCTGCCTTTCAAATAAATAAATAAATAAATCTTTGAAAAAAAGAAAGTGAAACAGTTTACATAAACAATTTTTTAAAAAGGTGCATATAACATTCACCAAGACAGGTGAAAATTTGGGTCATAAAACAAATCAGAACAGATGTAATAGTATCAAAATCAAAAAGTATGTTTTCTACCTACACACTATTCATAGTTCACCAGACAAAGAGAACTAACAGGTTGGGGTGTGTGTCTGTGTGTGTGCGTGTGTGTGTGTTGAGAAAGAGAAAAAGAGAGAGAGATTTATTTTAAGGTACTGGCTCAACCAACTATGGGAACTGGTAAGGCTAAAATCTGCAGAATAAGCTGGCAGACTAGAGACTCGTGGAAGAGCTGATGCAGCAGCTCAAGTCTGCAGACAGTCTGGAGGTATAACCCTATTACTCAGGAGAACATCAGTCTTTTATCTTACGGCTTTCAACCGATTGGATGAGGCCTACCCACATAATGCAGAGTAATATGCTTTATTCAAAGTCTATTGATGTAAATGTTAATTGCATCTAAAAATACTTTTACAGCAATGTCTAGACTGAAGTTTCTCCCAAAACTGGGTAGCACGGCCTAACCAGGTTGATACTTATAATCAGTCATCATACTCTATAACAGAATTAAATAGGGGCCGGTGCTGTGGCTCAGTAGGCTAATCCTCCGCCTTGCGGCGCTGGCACACCAAGTTCTAGTCCTGGTCGGGGCGCTGGATTCTGTCTTGGTTGCCCCTCTTCCAGGCCAGCTCTCTGCTATGGCCTGGGAGTGCAGTGGAGGATGGCCCAAGTCCTTGGGCCCTGCACCCACTTGGGAGACCAGGAGAAGCACCTGGCTCCTGCCTTCAGATCAGTGCAATTCTCCTGCCTTGGCGGCCATTGGAGGGTGAACCTACGGCAAAAGGAAGACCTTTCTCTCTCTCTCTCTCTCTCTCTCTCTCTCTCACCGTCCACTCTGCCTGTAAAAAAAAAAAAAAAAAAAAAAAAAAAAAAAGAATTAAATAGGAAGACAATGACAATCAGACATCTAGGAAATCTCAAACATCTGGAAATTTTAAGAAACATATTCTAAGTAATTGATAAAGCAAAAGAAAAAAATCATAAGAGAAATGAGAAAATATTTTAATTCACATGGCCAAAAAATAAAGCACATCAAAATTTGTAGGATGCAGTTAAAACATTGTGCAGAAGCAAATGTATAGCTTTAAAAATTTACACAAAAACATTGCTTTAGGAAGCTAGAAAAAAAACAAAATAAATGGAAGGAGAGAAATATTAAAGAGTAGAAATTAAACAGAAAACATATTACAGAAAATTAAGAGTGTCAAAAGTTGTGCTTTTAAAACATCAAAAAAATTGTTGAGAACCTAGGCAGACACACACAGAAACACACTCAAAGAGAAAGAGAGACAAAGAGAAACAGAAAGAGAACGAATTACCAATGTCGGGAATAATTATGCAGTTATCACCACAGACCTGATAGACATTAAAATATTAAAAGAATATTATGAACAATAGTAGGTAGAAAAGTTAACAACTTAGATAAAAAAGAAAATTTTCTTTAAAACACAATTTATGAAAACTAACAACAGGAAGAAATGAAAAAAATCTGAATAGTCATATGTCCAACAGAAAAACTGAATTTCTCAGAAATATTCCAAAATAAAAAAGTCTGGTTCCATATAGATTCAGTGGTAAACTTCATTAAATACATAAATAATAAATGATAGTAAAAATACTAAAGCCTTTTGGAAATAAAGGGTATGGAAATATTCAAATAATTTTATGAGGTCAACAGAATTCTAACCTTAAAATCTGACAAATGCATTACCAAAAACAAAAAGGAAATTTGATGTCAAAATATCTTACTAATATGGTCAAAAAATCCTTAACAAACTATTAGCTAAACAAATCTAATAATTTACAGGAACAATTCATCATGCGCAAGTTTACCCCTCAATAAAACAAGGCCAGGTTAACATTCCAAAATAATTTAAACAACGTATTCACCATAGTAACAGAATATAAGATAAAAATCAATTTTTTCAATAGCTGCTGAAAAAGCAATTGATAAAAATTCAACATTAATTCATTTTTTAAAAATCCTTGGCAAGCTGGGAATAGGAGGGAATTTTCTCAAATGGAAAGCATCTACAAAATGCAGTCAAGGTAACTATGATAACACCTGAGTTATAACCTTGTCTCAGTTACTTGCTTCCCATTTGACCCCTAGGCAGACTTGCCTATTTGTCTTTCTTTGTTCCAATATCCTTTTAGATAAAATATCAGTAATAACAGAACCTACTTCATAGGATTGGGATGAGGACTGAATGATATAAAGTACTCAGAAAATGCCTATCATATGATAGGTTGGCTATAGTTATTCTGATCTGCCTGCCTGGAAATTCCTCAGGGAGAACTTCTAATAATAGCGCTTTTTTGATAGCCACATTGTACTTTCCAATTTCTTATTCCAGGAAATATGCGGGTGATTGGTTGGCATGCAGGTTGGAAGGGGTCTTGACCAACTTAACTTTTGCTGTGCTATTTTGAGCATTAAATGAAATAATCCTTATAAAGTGCATATCTATGTGTTTGGCACACAGGTCACACCCAGTAAAGGTTAACTGATTAATTGGTGCATCTTTATTCCAAATGCCTAGCAAAGAACTGGGTCTACAGATTGCACTATAAAATCATTGGTAAGCAAGTCGAAGGATATTTAAATTTAAACTTAAATGAACAAGGGTTTGTGTCTCTGGCCCTCCTGATACAGAATCTAATAGGACCCGACCCCACCTCCACCGTTTCAATTCACTAGACATTTAATAAATATTCTTATTTACCCCTATAGAGGAAGAATAGGGTATTTCCTGACTGCAGCCTCCTCCCTAAGAATTTTCCACCAGAGCTGAGGTTAGAAATCTAGGGGGAATAACACTAAATGTTTTAAGCATTCTTAGAAAACCACAATTACATTGATTATGCACTGTCAGTGGAACATTCACTGGAAGTTGTACCCTGTGAGGCACTGAGTGGCAATGAGTTTTCTCTAATTTGTCCAAAACGTCTCACCAGATTTCTCCTGCCAGCAACTGGCATTTGAGAAGGCACAGCCTAGGGTTAGGGGTGCTGTTTGTGGCTACAGAACAGAGAGAAGCTAAGAGGCCCATAAGGGGATTAAACCTCTGACCTGCTCCTCATTAGCACAATGTTCTAGCCGACTGAGAAATAACGCAGGCTCCTTGAGTGTTAGCAAATACTGACCTACTTAGATATGAGGGATAAAAGCACGCATTTTCCCTCCGACATCAGCACAATCTGTCTCTGGGAATTGAAAGGACAGAGAAAGCCCTTTTACAGGGAATTTCTGGGTCAATAACTCTCATCTCATGCTCCTACAGTAATTACTGGATTATGTTCCCCAATTATTCTTCCATCCAATAACTGCCTCTCTGCATACTCACACAATGTTCCAACAAGTATCAGACAATATGTCAGGCCATCTGAGGCTCATGTGACATCAACCATCTCCATATTAGAGCCCTTTGTCTAGAGCGTTACCATCACCCACCACCCCCACACCTTCCCTACCTTTACCCCTGCTCCTCACCCCCTCTCAGCTGGCTCACATGCACTCCTTCCTCCATGCCTTGGAAAACATCGTGGGTTCTGGTGCTTGTGTACAGACCCATCTGAGTGTACCTCTGCATGCCATACTTCTGCCATAGCATTGCACTGCCAAGGTTTGTGTTCTCTCTTTCCAGATACGGTAAGCAACTCAAGGACCAGGGACTGTGGTGCAGAGTTGAAACATGTCCACTCTGTGCCTGACATCAAGGAGGAATTCAATTAACATTTATTGAAAGAACAAATGTTGGAATGAAATTCCAATTTTCTTCTTGTATATTAAACTAAGTTATGCTACATAATATCTGGAAATATTAAATAACCTAACCATCCTTAAGGATACCATCAAGCCTTGGCATTTGCCAAAGTAGGATAAGGAAGAATTTTGGAATCATATAGATCGGAATTCAGATTCCCAGGTGACTACTACCAATGTTTTAGAGTTTCCAAATGAGGATAACAATACTTGCCTCACAGAGTTACTGACTAGGTAGGATAAAACACACATAAAGTTCCTGATGTTCAAAATACATCGATGTATTCCTCTTTCTATTCTCTAGTTGGTGAGCTTTTTCCTGAAATTTTGTCTGTTCTATTCAGTAAACACTGTTTTTTAACACACACATACACACACACTTTCAAGTTAATTGGAAAATAATTAAAACATAAAATATATTTATATTTTTTCTATATTTTCCAATTAGAATATATACATGAGAGTACATTTGTATATTTGTGTTGCACATACATTCAGATTTATGGATAAATAAATATGGGTATTTGATTTTTTATACTTTTTCAGCTAACTTGGAAGAGTGTTTGTGTGATTTATGTGTGTGTTCCTCTATCATATATGATCTTAATTAAACTTATATTAAACTTAACCCATTTTCCAGGTTTATTGTGAGAGGTTAAAAAAGATAACAGGAAAGCGTGTGAGTCTACTACATATAGTAGACAACCAATTCATCCATTTTCCCTCTCTCTTTCTTTTCTTCCCCCTTCTTTCCTTTCTTCCTTCTTTTTCCTTTTAGTAGAATCATGCAATAAATATTGATTGATTGAGGGCTCATGGGATTAAGTTTATCTGTATTAAACGTCCAGTTTAACTGGCACACAGAGGAAAACTGTCTTTGTGTATTTGGGCTTCTAAACCAAAATGTCATAAATGAGATGAATTCACAAACAACAGAAATTTATTTCTCGCAGTTCTGGATGTTGAAAATCTGAAGTCATGGTGCCTGCTAGCATGGTTAGCTTCCTCAGATTGCTAACATCTCACTGTGCCCTCACATGGTGGAGGGCGTGATGGGTCTCATTTTGTCCTATTTTATAAAGTGTGAATCCTGTTCATGAGGGCCCCTACCCCCATAACCTGATAACATTCCAAAGGCTCCACCTCTTAATACCTCACACCAGGAGTTAGGATTTCAACATACAAATGTTGGTGGCACACAAACATTCAGATCCTATCAACACCCAAAATCATTTATCAAAAATTTGTTTTTTTTTTTTAGTCACTGTGCACTTACTCCTCATGTAGGATCTCTATCCTTAATGTGCTGTACATTGAGATTTAATGCTATAACGAGTACTCAAACAATATATTTCACTTTGTGTTTCTATGGGGGTGCAAACTGTTGAAATCCTTACTTAATGCATACTAAACTGATCCTCTGTAAAAAAAAAAAAAAAAAAAAAAAAAAATTATCAATTCCCAACTTGACTCTCACTGGGATTAAACATGACAATAGGTCTGCTCTGATTTCATCATCATTTAAAAAATCATCTATTATTTTTCACTTTATGTTTCTGTGTGGGAGCAAACTGTTGAAATCCCTACTTAATGTATACTAAGCTGATCTTCTGTATATTAAGATAATCGAAAATGAATCTTGATGTGAATGGAAGGGGAGAGGGAGTGGGAAAGGGGAGGGTTGTGGGTGGGAGGGACGGTATGTGGGGGAAGCCATTGTAATCCATAAGTCGTACTTTGGAAATTTATATGCATTAAATAAAAGTTTAAAAAAAAAATTTGTAATGTTTAGGCAAATAATGAAGTATTTTAAATGGTCTCATTATTCTGCATACTCACCGCATTTTTAAACATCAAAACAACTCCTGAACAATGCAAATTCTCCTACAGTCCTTTGTCAACAATAACCACAAATGATACTCTTCTTTAAGGAGATTTAGAAGGCAAATTCCTGGGATGATTGCTTTTTCAATAAATGTTAAGTGGAGCAAGGGAGGTCTTCTTATTACAAGAAAAACCTCATTTTTGAAATAATATTCTTGTAAGGGCCAGCTTTTTTATATCCGGGGAAACAGCTTTGGTAATAAGATATATCTTCAGATAATCAGATAATCTCTGTGATCTTTTAGGGACAAAGATGGATTTTCCTAAAAATAACACTACATTGATGACCATGAAGCTTTTAAAAGGTGAGTTTAAGCTCGAGGATATTTCATATTTGACAAATACCGATTGAAGCCTTCAGATTCTGCAACAAATAACTCATTTTTTGTATTGAACAAGAGGGACTGACAAAATCCAAACCCAAGAGTGCAATTGTCTGTGTGTATGGTGGGGTGGAGGTAAGGGAGTGAATCATATACATACACACACATGAGAGGCAAGCGTGATTATATAGGGGAAGGAAAGAAGGAATGAAGAGAGGCAATCCAATCTTTTGAATTCATGAATTCTTTCAAATTAATTGCTGTTTTTATCAAACTCATATCTGCATATAATTACAAAATTGAAAATGCTTAATTTTCAAAGACATAATTAAAGAAACAGTAAATCCTAGTTCTATCCCTCCTCACTCCCAAAAGGCAATCATTTTCAACTTTGTCAGCATTTTTTTAACCTGTTATTGGCCCTCACATTTCTAAGTAATGTACTTAAGTGGCTGAGTTTTTATTTTCACTAAGTTCTCCTTTAAAAAAAAAAACACTATAAAACAGTGGTTTTTCTACATTTTACTTGTTGAATATTATGGTTAGTGGTGTATTAAGTCTGTGATTATAAAGTAAATTGAAAGTATGCTATTGTAAAAATTAAAGGATAAAAAAAGAAAGGAAAGAGAGGGGATGGTGGGAGAGAGGGAGATGTGGTCATCTTCTTACAACTGTATTTATGAAATACATGCAATCTATTTCCTTTATATTAATAATTTAAAAAGTCAAAAAAGATGTTTCTAAAAGAAAATACATGCAGTTATACAAAACCTAGAGTTCTTTTCCTAACAGTGTACAGAGATCCAATAGGTTATATATGATATATTGACTAGACTATAAATTCTTGCTGGGCATTTAGATTCTTTTCAATCTTTGCTCTTAAAAACATTGCCATATACATCATTTGTACATATGTTCAAATACTTCAGTATGGTACACTACTCAAAGTAGAACTTGTTTCAAGTATAATAGACATTTTCTATGTGATAAATATTGTCAAGTTGCTAACTGCTGAGGTTGTATCAGTTAAAGTCCCACTAGAAATATCAGAATGCTCCCTTCAATTTCATCTACAGATTGTAATCACATTTTTTGACAATAGTCAATTGTTGAAATTTTATCATGATTTTAATTTGCATTTCTCTTTTCTGTGAAGTTTAGCATCTTTCCATAAGCTTAAGAGGCATTATGCCTCCTTTTCTATAAACTATTTCTTTATATGTTTTTTTCCTATTGGGGGATTTTTGGCTATGCTTAATTGTGAAGAGCTACTTACATACAAGAAAAGTAGTTGATTGTGATAAAAAATTTACAATATTTTTATCTTTTGACTTTGTATGGATTTTTCATGGAAAAATGTTTTTAATGTAGGTAAATTAGTACTTCTAAGGATTCTAAATTTTGATTCTGTTTATGATATCAATTTTCATATTTATTGGCTTCTTGACTCATTAGTTAAAGCTATAGCTCTTTTAATACTTGGCAGTTGTGGCCATCTGGGGAATGAATTAGCAAATGGAAGATTTCTTTCTCTCCCCCCTCTCTCTGTCATTTAGACTATGAAATAAATAAGTCTTTAAAAAATAAAAAAAAATTTTAAATAGGAACTTCTATGTATACTACCACATTTTCTTTCAATGGGAACAATTTTAATTCTTGCTTTCTTCAAACTTTTTAAATTTTAAATTAGTTTTTAACAGATTCAATGTGATTTGCAGATACAATTCTAAGAACATAATGATATTCCCTTCCTCCCTCCCAACCTCTTTCCTTCTTGCTTTGGAATCTCTGTCTCCATGTCTCACTCCCTTACTCTCTCCTTTTTCCCTCCCTTTACTTATTGTCTTTTTTCCCCTTTTCCTTCTTTCCTTTTCCCTGCCTTCTTACTCCTTATTTCACAACTTATATATTCTAATATTGTGTTGAATAGAAGTCAACAGAGGTATCCTTGTCTGATTTTCTTTTTGTTCTCAATTTTATGGGAAAATTATTTAGTCTTTCACCGACAGATATGAAGACAAGTGTACATTTTTATTGATGCATCTTTCTTATTGATGCCCTTAGTTATAGCTTTCTAGTTTCATCTCATTAAGTATTGGATTTATAAAAAGATTTTTAACTTTCTCAGATGGGTTCTGTACCTCTATTGAAATGATCTCTAAGTCTTCTGATTTATTCCAGGTAAGGCGAATCACACTAATTTAAAAATATTAAAATCTCCTTGTGGGGCTGGTACTGTGGCATAGTGGGCTAAGCTTCCGCCTGTCGGGCCAGCATTCCATATGGGCACTGGTTTGTATCCTGGCTGCTTTACTTCTGATCCAGCTCTCTGTTATGGCCTGGGAAAACAGTAGAAGACAGCCCAAGTCCTTGGGACCCTGTACCCAATACGGGAGGCTGGGAAGAATCTCCTGGCTCCTGGCTTCAGATCGGCACAGCTCTAGCTATTGCGGCCATCTGAGGAGTGAACCAGCGGATGGAAGACCTCTCTTTATCTTTCTGCCTATGTCTCTCTGTAACTCTGCCTTTCAAATAAATAAATAAATCTTTAAAAAAAAGAAGAAGGAGAAGAAGATGGCCCAAGTGCTTGAGCCTCTGCACCTGTGTGGGAGACCTGGAAGAAGTTCCTGGCTCCTGGCTTTGGATTAGCTCAGTTCCGGCCATTGCAGTCACTTGGGGAGTGAACCAGAGGATGGAAGACGTTTCTCTCTGTCTCTCCCTCTGTCTGTCTGTAGCTCTACCTCTCTACCTCTCAAATAAATAAATTAAAAACCTTTAAAAAATCTTTTTGCATTTATAAAACAAATAGCATTTAATCATGATGTATTATTATTATTATTATTATTGACAGGCAGAGTGGACAGTGAGAGAGAGAGACAGAGAGAAAGGTCTTCCTTTACCGTTGGTTCACCCTCCAATGGCCACTGCGGCAGGCGCACCGCGCTGATCCGAAGCCAGTAGCCAGGTGCTTCTCCTGGTTTCCCATGTGGGTGCAGGGCCCAAGCACCTGGGCCATCCTCCACTGCACTCCCGGGCCACAGCAGATAGCTGGACTGGAAGAGGGGCAACTGGGACAGAATCTGGCGCCCTGACCGGGACTAGAACCCGGTGTGCCAGCGCCTCATGCAGAGGATTAGCCTATTAAGCTGTGGCGCCGGCCCATGATGTATTATTATATTCTTTATTTCTGGATTCAATTTGCCATTAATTTTTAAAGACTTCGCAGCCATATACACAAGGAATAAGAGTTTATGAATTTGCTTTTCTTGTATATTTTTGTCAGTTTTTATTTCAGTGTTACATTTGCCTAGCAAAATGAGTACAGCAGTACATAAACGGTGCTCTCCCATCATTTTCTGTGATTACTTCATTACAACTGATATTATTTCTTTGTTAAATGGTTAAATTTAGTGGTGAAACTATCCAGGCCTGGAGTTCCCTTTGTGGATGTTTTTTTTTTTTTTTTTTTAACTTTTATTTAAGGAATATAAATTTCCAAAGTACAGCTTATGGATTACAACGGCTTCCCCCCCATAACGTCCCTCCCACCCGCAACCCTCCCCTTTCCCATTCCCTCTCCCCTTCCATTCACATCAAGATTCATTTTCAATTCTCTTTATATACAGAAGATCAGTTTAGCATACATCAGTGAAGATTTCAACAGTTTGCTCCCACACAGAAACATAAAGTGAAAAATACTGTTTGAGTACTAGTTATAGCATTAAATCTCAATGTACAGCACACTAAGGACAAAGATCCTACATGAGGAGTAAGTGCACAGTGACTCCTGTTGTTGACTTAACAAATTGACACTCTTATTTATGGCATCAGTAATCACCCTAGACACCCAAGGCTATGGAAGCACCCTGAGTTCACCGACTCTGATCATATTTAGACAAGGCCATGGTCAAAGTGGAAGTTCTCTCCTCCCTTCAGAGAAAGGCACCTCCTTCTTTGATGACCCGTTCTTTCCACTGGGATCTCACTCGCGGAGATCTTTCATTTAGGTTTGTTTTTGGTTTCTTTTCTTTTTTTTTGTCTTTTTTTTTTTTTACTAGAGTGTCTTGGCTTTCCATGCCTGAAATACTCTCATGGGCTTTTCAGCTGGATCTGCATGCCTTAAGGGCTGATTCTGAGGCCAGAGTGCTGTTTAGGACATTCGCTATTCTGTGGGTCTGCTGTGTATCTCACTTCCCATGTTGGATTGTTCTCTCCCTTTTTTATTCTATCAGCTAGTATTTGCAGACACTATTCTTGTTTATGTGACCCCTTTGACTCTTAGTCCTATCATTATGATCAATTGTGAACAGAAATTGATCACTGGGACTAGTGAGATGGCATTGGTACATGCCACCTTGATGGGATTGAATTGGAATCCCCTGGTATGTTTCTAACTCTACCATTTGAGGTAAGTCAGCTTGAGCATGTCCCGAATTGACATCTCTTCCCTCTCTTATTCCCACTCTTATATTTAACAGCGATCACTTTTCAGTTAAGTTTTCAGCACTTAAGAAGAATTGTGTATTGATTACAGTATTCAACCAAAAGTATTAAGTAGAACAAACAAAAAAAATACTAAGAGGGATAACATATTAAGTTGCTCATCAACAGTCAGGGTGAGGCTGATCAAGTCACCGTTTCTCATAGTGTTCATTTCACTTTAACAGGTTTCCTTTTTGGTGCTTAGTTAGTTGTCACCTATCAGGGAGAACAAGTGGTATTTGTCCCTTTGGGGTTGGCTTATTTCACTCAGCATAATGTTTTCCAAATTCCTAACAGGGATCACTTTTCAGTTAAAAGTTAAACACCTAAGAATAATTGTGTATTAATTACAGAGTTCAACCAATGGTACTAGAACAAAAATAAAGTATTACATTGTACATCAACCGTCAGGACAAGAGCTGATCAATTACTCCTTCTTTAAATCAATTTTGTATAATGTCAATAATACAGGACTTGAATTTTCTATTTGCCCAATATAAGATCTATCTTTATTTTTCTCCCTTCCTTTCTCCCTTCCTTCCTTTCTTCCTCCCTTCCTTCCTTCCTTCTGTCCTTTCTTCCTTCTTTTTCTTTCTTTCCTTCTTTCTTTTTTTTATCTTTCTACCTATCTGAGTTTTTACATTTAGATTCTGTTTCCAACTCTGTCTTTTTTTAGGGAGTATACATTTGTCTTGCTTTTTTGTATAATCTGATGATCTCTGTCTTTTATATTAAATACATTACATTAAATATTAAATCAATTTACATTTCATGTAATTATTTTGTTTATTTCAGAAACATGGAGACACACTTCTCTTTGTTTCTGAAATAATATAAACAGAGAAAGAGAGACCCCACATTTCTGGCTTACTCCATAAATGCTCATAATGACTGGAAATAGGCCAATCCAAGGCTCAGAAAAGAGAACTCAATCCAAGCCTCCCTTATGTGTGACATGAACCCAATTATTTGTGCCAACACTGCTGCCTCCCAAGTGGTTTCATTATGTTGTTTGTATTTTTTATATTCTTTAGTGTTTTATTCTATTTTTCTTGCTTGGGACTTATTGAGACTCCTGGATTTCTTACTTATTTTTCATCACATTTCATGAATTTTCTTCTCATGAGTTTTCTGCTCCATTCTTCCTATTGTGTCCTTTTGTGACTCTAATTACATCTGTGTTAGAGTGCTTGATATTGTCCCACATCAGCGAGGCTCTTTTTATTTTTCTTCAAGCTATTTTTCTCTAGATTATATAATTTCTATTCATCTACTCAGTTTACTAATACCTCCAATGTTCTGTGAAGTGAATCTAGCTTTTAAAAATTGAATTATTGTACTTTTCAATTTCAGAATTTCCAATTGTTTCCTTTTTATAGTTTTTTTTATCTGTGCTGAGGTTCCTCATTTGTTTATTAACTTTTTGAAGATATTTATAATAATTGCATTAGACTTATTTTCTACTAAATCCAACATCTGTGTCTTAATGGTCAGTATTTATTGGTATCACTTACTTTTTCTTTTTATTATCTTGATTAGGATTCTTATTTCCTTTGATCTTTTTTTCCATGTCTAATTTATCACTGTAAAATCAAGAACTGAGATGGGTCAAAAAGTTTCAAGTCTGTTCTCACAGGTAATAGTCAAAATCTTCACTCAGTTCCTTTTTTTTTTTTTTTTGGCTACTGCTTTTTTACCCAGACGCCCCCCCAACAAGAACTCCTTTGTGCAAATATGGGTAAGGCTTAATAATTTGTGTAAAGATTATATGATGGGAGAATCCTTGGAGAACAGTGGTTTCAACATGGTGGAATAGTAACAGGATGGTTTGACTCACGTGGGACAAAATTAATATTTACAAAGAAGAGAAAGCACATTCATAGGATAAAGCTGTGGGAGAACCCCAGTGGGAGACCCAGAGAAAGCAATAGAAACAGTCCAGACTCATGCCAAAAGAGCAAATATGCAAAAAAACCTTGGACCCTGGGGTGGAAGATGCTTGCCCCAGCTAACCAGGCAGGTAGCTGCTACCCCTACCTCCCATGTGTGCGCCCAGCAGTAACAGGTTGTGCCCACCACAACAATTCAGAAGAATTCCTTCCCTCTCCATGCAAGCTATACTGTGCCAGTTGCCCGACAACGGGAGGTGAGGGGGAGCTGTCCCTATAGAGGGGAAGTCTCACCTACAGGACCCTCTTATCCTCCCAGCACCAGTGAGAAGTGAGCAGGGCTGCAGTTGGGAAGGTGCTCTGCACACCCTCGATCCATAAACCTACCCAGAGAGACCTTTCCCCATCACTGACACCAAAGCTGGTTGAGAGGACCACACAGAGACAGTTGCTCTGGGAACACCCTAGTTTTGTTATGGACAGGACTGGCTATTGGAGCGGAGTGGCCCTACTGACAATCTGTGACCCAGAGAGCCCTGTGAACTGAGTCTGAGAAAACAGTGACTGCATAAGAGGAGACAGTGTGGTGGGGCCCTGGACAACATCAGAGTGCTTCTCTGCACTCTGAGCTCCTCAGTTACCTATTACAGCACATAACAAAGGGAACCGTGCTCACAGGAAAGACTCACAGATCAAATGTGCAATTCATTAAGCAGTGCAGGTGAGTGCTGAGCACATCAGGGACTAACACTGGGGTGTCCTGTAGCTGTGAGGAGAAGGGCACGTCATGTGAACAGAGGTGACCATTCCTCTCCATCTGGTTAACTAGAACAGAGCTACCAAGCCCAATGGGGGTCTTACCTTGGAGACTTTCCCCACCCTGGAATACTAAACAGAACATCCTGGCTATACTCAGCATACACCTCTTGGTAGTCACTGAAAGTATAGACATCTCACTAAGCCACAGAGACAGAGACCAAAGGTAAAATCCACCAGACAATAAAAAAGTACACAAATGCCAAAAAACAAAATAAATAAGAATAAGGAAGACACTATGAGCCCCCAAAAGGAAAATACAACATTTCAATATTAGAACGTGAAAATGAAGAGATTGAGGAAATGCCAGAAACGGAATACAGAAAACTACTCATCAGAGTACTTAGAAGCAATCAGATGCAAATTCACAAACCAAACAAAACTATATATGATATGAATGAAAATTTTCCCATGAAATTGAGGTATTAAAGAGAAATCAAATGAAATACTAGAAATGAAGAATTCAATAGATCAAATAAAAAATGCAATGGAAAGTCCTAACAATGGAGTAAGTGTGGGCAGAAGAAAGAATATCTAAGCAAGACAATTTTACGGTCAGACCAAAAACAACAAGAAGAAATTAAGAAACTAAAAAACGCTGTTGAAAATCAACAAGATATTATCAAATGAACCAATATACAGGTCTTAGGAGTCCCTGAAGGCATAGAAATAGAGAAAAGATTAGAAATGTTTTTCAGTGAAATAACAGAAAATTTTCCTAATTTGGAAAAAGGGACATCCAAGTACAGGAAGCACATGGAACTCCTAATACACACCACCAGAAAAGATTACCAAGACACATTGTAGTAAAACTCTCCACAGTAAAACATAAAGAAAAAATTCTAAAATGTGCAGGAAAGAAATAGCAGATTACATTCAGAGGAACCCCAATTAGACTCACAGCAGACTTCTCATCAGAAACCCTATACGCTAGGAAAGAATGGCATGATATATTCCAAGTCTTGAGAAAGAAGCTTTAACCCTGAATACTGTACCCTGCAAAGCTCTCATTTGTGAATGAAGGTGAAATAAAGGCATTCTGTAACAAACAGAAATTGAAAGAATTTGTTATTACCTTCCCAGCCCTATAAAAGATGCTCAAGGATGTGCTACACAAAGAAATACAAACACAGGGATGCCACTATGAAAGAAGGTGAAGGCAGAAAATCGTGCAGTAAAAGGAAAAGGAAAAAGGAAATCCAAAGTGAAAAACAGGAATATTAATGGAAAATGGCAGGGCAAAGTCATTACTTAACAATAGTCATCCTGAATGTAAATGGCCTCAGCTCTCCAGAGAAAAAGACATAGAATGGCTGAATGAAAAAAGAAAACCCATCTATTTGCTGCTTACACATCTCACCAACAATGATACTCACAGACTGAAAGTGAAAGGATGGAAAAAGAAAATCCATGCTCACAAAAACTAAAAAAGAGCTGGTGTAGTCATCCTAATATCAGACAAAATTAACTTTTTTTAAAAGATTTATTTATTTATTTGAAAGTCAGAGTTATACAGAGAAGGAGAGGCAGAGAGAGAAAGAGAAGAGAGAGAAAGAGAGAGGTGTTCCATCCACTGGTTCACTCCCAAAATGGCTGCAAAGACTGGAGCTATGCCGATCCAAAGCCAGGAGCCAGGAGCCTCCTCTGGGTCTCCCATGTGGGTGCGTGGGCCCAAGGACTTGGGCCATCTTCTACTGCTTTCCCAGGCTAGAGCAGAGAGCTAGATCGGAAATGGAGCAGCTGGTCTTGAATTGATGCGCATACGGGATGCTGGCACTGCAGGCCACGGCTTTACCTGCTACACCACACTGCTGGCCCAGGACAAAATTAACTTTAACACAAAAACTGTTAATAGAAACAAAAAAGGGCACTATATAATGATTAAGCTATCAATTCAACAGGAATATATGACTATTAAAAATGTATGTGCACCTAATTACTGGGCATCTAGCTATTTAAAAGAAATGTCAATGAATTTAAAGGGAGACATAGACTCAAATACAGTATTAATGGGGGACTTCAATATTCCAGTTTCAGCAATGGACAGACCACCACACAGAAAATCAGCAAGGAAACAACAGAGATAATTGATACTATAGACCAAATGGACCTAACTGATATCTACAGAGCTTTCCATACTACAGCCACAGAACACACATTCTTCTCACTAGTGCATGGAGCTTTTTCTAGGATTGACCACATGCTAGGCCATAAAGCAAGTCTCAGCAAATTCAAAAAAATCAAAATCATACCATGTATCTTCTCGGTCCACAATGGAATGAAGCTGGAAATCAGCAACTTGGGAATCCTTAGAACATATGCAAACACATTGAGACTGAACAACATGCTTCTTAATGAACAGTGGGTCATTGAAGAAATCAAAAGAGAAATCAAAAAATTTCTGGAAACAAATGAAGATGACGACACAACATATTAAAAATGTATGGGATATCAAAACTTATGGGATATTGTCAAGTGGAGTTAAGAGGAAAATTTATAGCAATTGACACCTACATCAAGAAATTAGAAAGGTATCAAATAAATGAGCTATGAATGCATCTCAAGGACCAAGAAAAATAACAGCCAACCAAACCCAAAACTATTACAAGAAATAATTAAAATTAGAGAAGAAATAAAATATAAAAAATATAATAATAAAATATTAAAAAAAATATAAAAATCAGCAAAAGGAAGAGCTGTTTTTTGAAAAAATAAACAAAATTGACACATCATTGGCCCAAATATCCAAAAAAAAAGGAAGGAGAAGACACAAATTAATAACATTTGAGATGGAAAAGGAAATGTAACAACAGACACCACAGAAATAAAATAAATCATCAGAAATTATTACAAAGAGCTGTACAACAAAACAGGAAATCTAGATGAAATGGATACATTCCTGGACACATACAACATACCTAAAATGAGCCATGAAGACATAGATAACCTATATAGACCAATAACCAAGACAAATTGAATTAGTAATATAGACCCTCCCAACAATAAAAAGCCCACGAACAAATGAATTCACTGCTGAATTCTACAAAACATTTAAAGAACTAACTCCAATTCTTCTCAAGCTTTTCAAAACAATTGCAATGGAGGAAATCCTCCCAAATTCTTTCTATGAAGTCTGTAACACCCTAATTCCCAAACCTGAAAAAAATACAATAAAGAGAATTATAGACCAATTTCCCTGATGAACATAGACACAAAAATTATCAACTAAATACTAGCCAATCAAATCCAACAATATATCAGAAAGATCATTCACCCAGATCAAGTGGGATTTATCCCTGTTATGCAGGGGTGGTTCAACATTTGCAAATCAATCAACGTGATACACCACAGTAACGAATCAAAGAACAAAAACCATATGATTATCTCAATTGATATAGAGAAAGCATTGGAAAAAATACAACACCCTTTCATGATGAAAATTTTAATCAAATTGGGAACAGAAGGAAATTTCTCAACACAATCAAGGCAATTTATGACAAACCCATGGCCAGCTTCCTATTGAATGGGGAAAAGTTGGAAGCATTCACACTGAGATTTGGAACTGGACAAGGATGCCCACTCTCACCACTGCTTTTCAATATAGTCCTGCAAGTTTTAGCCAGAGCCATTAAACAAGAAAAAGGAACCAAAGGGATACAAATTGGACAGGAGGAAGTCAAACTATGACATGATCCTAATACAGGGGATCCAAAAAACTCCACTAAGAGACAACTGGAACTCATAGACGAGTTTGGTAAAGTAGCAGGATATAACATCAATACACAAAAATCAACAGGCTTTGTATACACAGACAATGTCATGGCTGAGAAAGAACTCCTAAGATCAATCCCATTCACAATAGCTAAAAAAAATCAAATACCTTGGAATAAATTTAACCAAGGATGTCAAAGATCTCTATGATGAGAATTATAAAACATTAAAGAACAAAATAGAAGATACAAAAAAAATGGAAAAAAATCTTCCATGCTCAAGGATTGGAAGACTCAAGGTCATCAAAATGTCCATAGAACCGAAGGCAATCCACAGATTCAATGTGATACCAATCAATACACCAAAGACTTCTCAGATATAGAAAAAAATGATGCTGAAATTCATAGGGAAACATAAATGACCCCAAATAGCTAAAGCAAACTTATATAACAAAGACAAAGTTGGAGGTATCACAATACCAGATTTCAAGACACACTACAGGGCAGTTATAATCAAAACAGCCTGGTACTGGAATAAAAACAGATGGAAAGACCAATGGAACAGAATAGAAATGCCGAAATCAATCCCAGCATCTATAACCAACTTCTATTTGATCAAGGGAGCTAAAATCAATCCCGGAAGCAAGGATTGTCTCTTTAACAAATGGTACTGGGAAAACTGGATTGCCACATGCAGAAGTATGAGGCAAACCCATTCCTTACACCTTACATGAAAACCAACTCAAAATGGATCAAAGACATAAATCTATGACACTATATCATCAAATTATTTGAGAATATTGGGAAAACACTACAAGACATCAGCATAAACAAAGTGTTCTTGAAAAATACCCCAGAGGCATAGGCAATCAAAGCCAAAATTGACAAATATGATTCCTTCTAATTGAGAAGCTTCTACACTGTAAAAGAAACAATCAGCAAATTGAAGTGGCAACTGATAGAATCAGAGAAATTATTCGCAAACTATACAACTGATGAAGGATTAATAAACAGAATATATAAAGAGATCAAGAAACTCAACAACAACAAAACAAACATTCCAGTTAAAAAATGGGAAAAGGACTTAAACAGACATTTCTCAAAAGAAGAAATCAAAATGGCCAACAAACACATGTGAAAATGCTCAGGATCACTAGCTGTCAGAGAAAAGCAAATCAAAACTATAATGAGGTTTCACTTTACCCCCATTAGAATGGCTTCCACACAGAAATCAACAAGAAATGCTGGCAAAGATGTAGAGAAAGAGGTACTCTACTCCACTGTTGGTGGGAATGTAAACTGGTAAAGCCTCTATGGAAGACAGTATGAAGATACCTCCGAAATCTGAATATAGACTTACTAAATGGCACAGCTATCCCACTCCTGGGAATCTACTCTAGGTAAATGATATCAGTATATGAAAGAGCTATCTGTACCTCCATGTTTGTCACAGCTCAATTCACAATAACAAAGACATGGAATCAAGCCAAATGCCCATCAACTAAAGATTGGATAAAGAAACTTTTTTTTACTGCTGTGTAGTATTCCATGGTGTACTACACAGCAATAAAAAAAATGAAATCCGGTTATTTGAAACAAAAATGGATGAAACTGGAAAACATCATGCTTAATGAATGAGCCAGTCCCAAAGCAACAAATTCTATATGTTCTTCCTGACCTGTGATAACTATTGGGTACATAAAAGGCAACTTGTAGAAGTGAAAGTGATACTTTGAGAAGCAATGACTTTGAACAGCCCTGGACTGTTGAGGAACAGTTTTGTGTTTTTTTTTTAATTTTTGTTTCTCTTCTCTGTTCCTTTATTATTTATCTTTTTTTCTTTCAAACTAATCGCTTAACTCTTGCTTAATATAGAGTTAACCATATGTGCATAAAGTTAACTGAAAATAGATATTAGTATAAAATAAAAGAATAAGAAAGGAAGAGGAAGCGGGGGTGGGAGTGTGGGGATGAGGGTGGGTATGGTGGGAAGAATTACCATGATCCTAAAGATGTAATTGTGAAAAGTATGAAGTTTGTAACTGCAAAGCAGTAGAGTTCTGCATACATTCCTATGGACTTACTTCTAAGGGCACAGTTTAAAAACTTGCCATGGTACCCCAAATCCCATTAAGCTGGGTGGTAAAAATAGCATTTAAGTGTTATAGAGATAATATGGATAGGATTAAGTGGTAAATTGATCATATTGATAGGATCAAGCATTAAAGTGACCATATAAGTAGGACCAAGTGGTTGGTAATAATAATAGACAGAATTAAAAAGGAGTGAATGCTCCAACATGGGAAGCAGTCCATACAGCAGACTCATATAATGGCAATCCCCTTAAGTAAGCACTCTGACTGGAATAAGCCCTTAAGTCATTCTGGTCTGGCAGAAAATCCCAGGGGAGCATTTCAGGGATGGAAAGCCAAGATACTGTGGCAAAAAAATGTTGTGCATGAGATACCACTGTGCATGAGATCCCAGTGGAATGAAGTGGTCAACAAAGACGGATGTACTTTTCTCTGACAGGAGGAAAGTTCTACTTTGTTTATGGCCTTGTTGAGTTAGTGGATCCAAAAGGTTTCCATTGCCCAAGTTGCTCACGTCAAGAGCTTCTGTTGATCACTGACATCATACATAAGAGTGTTAAAATTGTTAAATAAACAACAAGAGTCATTGTGCACTAACTTTCCATGCAGGATCTCTGTCCTCAAAGAGTTGTATTATGAGATTTAATGCTAAAACTTGTTCTCAAAGATTTACTTCCCTTTAGTGTATTAAGTGGAGGCTATTCTTAGGTCTCATAATTTATAGTTATGTCTAAGTGCTTGCAAAAGTTGTATCATTCTTTGGTTCTTCTTTAAAGATAATAAGTTTCTAAAAGGATGGAAGGGGGAAAAGAGGGAGAAGAAAAAAGAAGAAAAAGAAAAAAAAAGAGAAATTACCTTCCAGATACGTACCCTTGAACAGTCCTTGTTTGGACTGTTGAGGAAAAGGGTTTTTTTGCATTTTTGTTTTCATTTTTATTTCTCATACAAAGCATTGAACTCTTTACCTAAAATAGAGTTAATCCTTTGCATATAAAGTTAGATGAAAATAGATCTTAGTAAAAAACAAGACAGGGAACAGGAGAAGGAAGAGAAAGAAGGGTGAGAGAGTGGGTGGGTAGGCAAATATGGTGGGAAGAATGACTATGTTCTTAATGTTGTATTTATACAATAAATACAAACAAAAATATATCCAACAAAATCTTGTAAAAAAGAAAAGAACCCTGGGTTCTAATCCTACCTCCACTTTTGATCCAATTTTCTGCTAATGTGCATCCTGGGAGGCAGCAGTTGATGGTTCAAGGACAGGGGCCCCTGACACATTCATGGGAGGCCAGGCTCCTAGCTTTGTCCTGGCCCAGCCCTGGCTACTGGGGGCAGTTCAAAAATCTCTCTTTCAAATGTGGAAATCATGTTAAAAAAATTCCTCTCATAGAGAAAGGTGGGTCCATTTTATATGAGTTATCTGAAATTTCTTGTGAGAGCCTCTGATTTTAATTGTTGCAATTAGTCTAAATTTAAATAAGTTACTATTTGAATAAAGAACCAAAAAGAAACACACACACACACACAAACACACACACACACACACAAGTGGGCTGACCTTTTGCTACCTCTGGCTGAGGAAGTTTCCAATTCAAGTATGCCCACTCCATCAGGTTAAAAATATTAGGAAAGGACACTTTTTTAAAAAAAAGTTTATTTATTTATTTGAAAGGCAGAGTTACAGAGAGGGAGAGGCAGAGGCAGAGAGAGAACTTCAAGCCGCTGGTTCACTCCCCAAATGGCTGCAATGGTCGGGGCTGGGCCAGGCTGAAATCAGGAGCTAGGAGCTTCATGTGGGTCTCCCACATGGCTACAGGGACTCAGTGACTTGTGCCATCTTCTGCTGCTTTCCTAGGAACATTGGCTAGGAGCTGGATCAGAAGCAGAGGTCGAGACTCCAGTCAGTGCCCATGAGGGATGATGGCACTGTAGACTGCAGCTTTACCCTGATGAGCCATAGCACCGCCCCAGGAATGGACTTTTTGTACCTCTCTCATATGGAACCTGAATGACTGGGGCTGTGAGGGCAAAGTATCATACTTTTGGAAATTAATTTAATACTACTCGAATGAATTGTGCCTGGCCCAGTCCTGCTATTCTTTCAACTGTTCTGTGGTTTGTGTATCTACCAGTCACATATCCCTTGCTGGGGGGCAGGGGCAGGGGGCAGAGCCTATAAATTACACTTTGATGTACCATCAACTAGGAAATGGTCATCCTTTTACCTCTGAAAATTACCATTAGCCCCTGCCAGAAAGACAGTCTCACCAATGTAAACATGGATGTCACAGCACCTTGGAATGCCCAGCCTCTCTATACACAGTCCTGAACTGGCTGTGAAGATGGTCAGGCTGCTGCCTGTTCCTTTGCGTTCTTGTGAGCAGCATTTATCTTGTCATAGCCTAACCTGTCTGGCCCCCAAAGCTCTCAGGCTCATGTGGGTTCAGGGGCAACTGGCTATCTGCAGAGGAAACACTTCTTGGCAGCAGAGGTGGCTGACTTACAAGGGGCTAGAGCATCTCTTTATTTTGAGACTGGAAAGCCCTGATCTTCTCCACCTGATTGTTGCTTGGTTATTGTCCTATATTTCCCAGCACATATACCCCTTCCAACTCCCAATCCCACTTGCAATCTACAGGTGAGAGCATAAACTGTACCAAGACAGGGAAACCTAATTGTCTCGTTCACTGCACTGTATCTCTCTTGCCTATAATAGTATCTGACACACGCAGGTGCTCACAAAATATTGGCTGAACACTGTGGAAAAAAGAGATTATATGAGGGAGCTTTAAAATGTTCATGGAAAAATTGAATTCAAAGATAATCCCAAATTTCCATAAACTTTTTGAAGTTTCCAATTATACAAAACTTGGAGCTACTCCCTTTCTGGTCCTTCTCCTCCAAAATGTTGCCATTCTGTCTCCAAATTCTCTGAAACCTCAAGCCACCGTGCTGCTTTCTGCTGGTCCAAGTTGTGTAAATGGGGACTGACTGCAGGGAAAAAAGCTACAGACATACAACCCTTACCTAGTGAAGTTCACATCTTACATGATTGAATTTCTCCTCAGTTCCTGCCTAATTGTGTTACCCACAGTTCATTCTAATAGTGCATGTATGTGTGTGCATTCATATACATATATGCATGTAGGTGTGTATGTTTGTATAGTTTCACTTTCTAATAATCCTCTGGAGAGCCTAGATATTTCAAAAATGTATGGAACAATGGGAACGGAAGCTAAAAGCTCAAAGATCTGGGATGCGATGTGAGCTCAGTTTTTGGTTGTGCTTATCAGACTACAAAATGGATAATAAAGAATCATTGAAACCAGAAAAGTAATGTCATATATGAAGAGCCTTCAAAAAGCTCATGATAATGCCTATTATGAAGAAATTATGCATGGTTTTCAAAAATTTTTGCACCAAAATAAATTTATCTTCTAGTTCAATGTTAAATGAACTGTCTGAAGTATCTCATATATCAAGACCTGCAATATGAATTTTATAGCACAAGTGATTTGTACACATGGTGAACCCTCATAACTTGCTGCTAGTCTCTTTTTAGCCTCTGTTTCCTTGTTAGTAAGAAAATGATTCTCACTTTCCATTATCAGCAGGGTTAGAATTGATGTATAAAAAGGAATCATTGAAAAATAATACCTAACTCCTTTTGATTTTTATCCTGCTCTCTAAAAATTGCTTAGCTTAAGACACACAGTAAAGCAAGTTGCGAACATTACTAAATCACAACAATTAATGTAATGTCTAACATGTTGTCTATATATTTCACATAGCCACATTTTTTCCACACTACTCCAAGGTTTTGTAACCTTCTTGTTTTGATTTAATTTCAGTCAGCTTTTCCTATGTGTCTCTATTTACAGTCTGTTTTTTCATGTGTTGAGCTTCTGTTGTTCCAAGTGGTAACCAATTTGCCTCTATTTTCACATGTCTTCTAGAAATAACTCACTGATAAGATGCATTTGTGGTGTAATAATAATTTGTAATATGGAAGCTGTGTTCCTGAGGCAGGACTATTGGGAAAATGTGGTTCACAGCATTCATTTGAGGAGCATGTTCTACTTAGTTTTGATTGTGCAAAAAATTCTGGAGGGCACGTAAGTCCCTTTAAGCCTAAATGGAATGGCTGGTTCTTAACTTCTGAATAAACTGTAAAGGGATCAATTTAATGTGGAGAAAGCATCACACATTCCTCTGGGTATGCTTTTCAGAGCCATTGGCAACCCTGGAGATTGTTCAAGAGCAGACTCTCATACATGTCTTAGCAATATTTCTATATATGACTGCGGCAAAGAGAATTTTTCTCTCAGAATACAATAAAATACAAATGGTGTCCTTTATTTACTAAAGCTATTCACAAGTGAATAGAAGACTATTTCTAAACTTCAAAAATGTATAGCACTTTATGGTAAAATTCCCATAGACTATGACTTGTTTACTAACCTAGGTCCCTCTGTTCCACTTTGCAAAGTCAGTCATATTTTAAGATCATGTTTATAATATTCTTTGCCAATTTTTCCCAAGAAGACTTACACATGCACTCCTATGTTATTAGAGAATTTTTTTCTCTGCTGTGGTGTCTATGTTCATGAGGTTTGCATAGTAACTCAGAGAAGGTGTGTGGTCTCTGTTCAGTCCGTTTAAGATGTACCAGGATCATGGATCATCTATCTAGCAGTCCAGGGCATTTCCAGAGATAAATTTACCATGAAGCTTACAAATATCAGACTTCATATTTCTCACATTTATACTGGTCCAATTCCAGACCCTGAGAACAGCTCCAGCAATGTACTCACCTACTCGTTGTTTTTATAAAATGTATAAAGCTAAGATAGTTTAATCAAAATTGGCAGAAGCCACTGCCTCTTACCAATTCCCTATCCCTTTTATTCGCACTTCTTCTATTATCAAGAAGCTTTAGAGAAGCTATGGACACTTTCAATAACCAGAAAAAAGGAGGTTGAATTAGTGATATATTTAGATCAGTATTTATATAATTCATGGTCACTTCCATGTAGTTATTTCTGGATTTCACAAATGACCTTCCGGCAGTACTCCCATGATCCACTGTACCATCTCATCCATCATGACATGAAAGTGTGAGGTGCACTGCAGTATAAATGTACCCTACAGTGTCTGGCACTAAGAATATGTATAGAGTGGTGAAGAAACAAGAATGGAAATGCATGAAACAAAAGCTAGACTGGAAAATTCTTGCAGTCAACAGACATGAAAATTCTTAAGTGTTAGATGTGATTCTCATCTCTCCTACCCAGAATATACTCAATAACACAGCCCATAAAGTTATAAATATACCTTACTGTCTTTTTTTATTTTGATGAGATTTGAAAAAACAAAACATCAGAATTCTTGTGATTGTCAGAATGGCTTGGAGAGCACAAAACGCTGGTTTACTATTATCGCTCCTACCTATTCCATTATCTGACTCCATCCTTCCTTTGTATGCTTTCTCTCTCAGCCTGAGGAAGATATTGCAAGTCAAAGGCAGGTAAGTCAGCTCTTAAATCATGCAACATTCTCCTAAAACTATTGTTTATGGTATACACATAACCCCTTTCTTTAACCAACTTGACAAAATAACATTTTGAATTCAAAAGCTGACAATTGACTCATTTGTTCTCTGTAATCCTGCTATAATTCTCTTTCCACAATTTCTGAAATGGTTACTTCCCAAACAGGACTGGTAGCGAAGGAAACAGGAACCATCAGATAAAAACCTCATCATTTAATATCAATAAATATCAAGTACCAGAATGTCTGGGATTGTGTGAATGAAACTTTCACGAGATTAACTGAACATTTAAATCAAGATGTTTAACTGAGGCCAGCGCTGTGGTTTACTTAGTAGGCTAAACCTCTGCCTGTGGAGCTGGCATCCCATATGGACATGGATCCCATGTCCCAGCTGTTCCTCCTCTGATCCAGCTCTCTGATATGGTCTGGCAAAGCAGCAAAAGTTGTACCAATTGCTTGGGCCCCGGTCCCCATGTGGGAGACCCAGAAAAAGCTCCTGGCTCCTGGCTTTGGATTGGCTCAGTTTTGGCTGTGTGGCCAGTTGGGGAGTGAACCAGCAGATAGAAGACCTTTCTCTGTCTCTCCCTCTCTGTCTGTTACTCTACCTCTCAAATAAATATACAGAATCTTTACCAAAAAAAGATGCTTAACCATCTACATAGATGCATTCACAGAGGTATAAAGAAATTTAATAAATTATCCAAGAAAATCCAAGAATCAAATAATACTGATGTCAACAGAAATAAACAGGCTCTATCAAATGGTTAATAAAACATTTATTCAGGGAAGAATATAAGTGACCTAGGTCTAGGAAACACCAGATCAACTACTTTTAATGAGTCATGGGAAATGCTCTACAGTGGTCAAATTATAGTCAGAATTTACTCATTCCATGACACTACGTTTTCATTTATCCTTACACCATAAATATATAGTAACTTGGCCCCAAAAGGTGTGTTTTAGGTAATCAGGGGCAAATTTCTCACAGATTGGAAATTACATTTTTCAAAATATGAATGGTCACAAAACCTTTTGAGATACATATGCTGTAAAGACGGCTACTAATTAATTTTAAGGACCTTTCTGGAAATATACAAGAATTTTACAGATAAGCAACAAAAGATTGTTCAAGGTTGCCCCAGATGGATAAAACAAAACACACCCTTTGTGCGCATCACCCAAGTCAAATTGACCTGGAGGATAAGATTAGGAGCTCTGTCGGCTACTCCTTGGACAAGTCTCACTAGGTTTTCCCTTGAATGCTTTGCAGTCTTTTAAGGGCAATTTGTTCTCACTGGTGAGAAGGGAAATACACTATCTGAATTAACTATGTGATCCCAACTGATGACAAAATTAAACAGAACATTGTGGAATTCACTCCTTGCTTTTTTCCACATATGTCCTATCATTGTAAGTTCAAAAATTTTACCTCTGATTTCAGATTTTGGATTTATTTTATTTATGTTATTTTTGGTGTGTGTGCTTCTGATTATAAAAAGAATTTACATTCATGATTGTAGTTTTAGACAATACAAGAGAACAAATGAGTACACGGGACATATAGTCATATGAGCTATTGATAACCATTCTTATTGTTCGTGTATGTGTATGTCAATATAGAATAGAAATTATGCATAAGTTACTACATATGATCTTGAAGATTTATTTATTTATTTGAAAGGCAGAGTTAGAAAGGCAAAGGCAGAGAGAGAGAAAGAGAGAGAGAGAGAGAGAGAGAGAGAGAGAGAGAGAGAGAGAGAAAGAAAGTCTTCCATCTGCTGGTTCACTAGCCAAACAGCCACAATGGCCGGAGCTGGGCCAATCTGAAGCCAGGAGCTTCTTCCAGATCTCCCACATGGGTGCAGGGGCCCAAGGACTTGAGCCATCTTCTACTGGTTTCCCAGGCCATAGCAGAGAGCTAGATTGGAGGTGGAACAGCCAGACTTGAACAGCCGTCCATATGGGATGCTGGAACTGCAGGTGGTGGCTTTACCCACTACACCACAGCGCCAGCTCCACTATATTGTTGAATAATGTATTTTCCCACTATATTGTACTTACCAAGTAAAAGTACTATATAGCATTAAATTAACCAATTCTCTAGTTTTCATACTTTTAAATTTATAATTACTCTGTTTTAAGTAATACTACCATGAACTTTCTACTTTATGATTTTTATGTGTACTTTTGATTGTTTAGGATATATTCCTAAGAGATAAATTATAATGTCAAAGGAAATAGAATTTTAAGCCTTTACCTGTAAATTTCCAAGTTAGCCTTCAACAATTATCAATTTTTATCACATCATATATTCATAAAAAGTATCTCCTGCGGCCGGTATAGTAGGTTAAGCCTCTGACTGCAGGTGTTGGCATCCCCTACAGGCACCAGTTTGAACCCTGGCTGCTCCACTTCCGATCCAGCTCCCTGCTGATGGCCTAGAAAGCAGTAGAAGATGGCCTAGGTGCTTGGGTCCCTGCACTGGTATGGGAGACCCAGAAGCTCCTGACTCCTAGCTTTAGATTGGCCCAGCCATTTGGGGAGTGAACCAGAGGATGAAAGATCTGTATCTACTTCTCTCTCTCTGTAACTCTGCCTCTCAAATAATAAATATTAAAAAAGTATCTCTCCCTGTATCTTTGCAAAATTAGTTATAAATATTGTTTTCATATTTATCAGTTTGATAAAAATATCACTTATCCCATTTGAAATCCTTTGTTTATTCACATATCATATATTCAGCTCTTCTCTCATGAATATTTCTAAAAGGAAATCCACTCCATAAAGCATAAATAAGGAATAGGATTATGATTCAATATATTATATCTCTCCATTTGAGTTTGGTGTTTATATGGCCAATTACATAAATATATTTGTTTGATTATATTGTTTTAAAGGAATTTTACCAGATATCTGTGAAGGAAGATATAACTAGTTATTGAACTCAGAGAGCAAAATAGTTAATATAGAAGCTAAGGGCACAATTCTGGGAACCCATCTGCTCAACTTGAGTCCTGACTCTAAGACAAATTATAGGCATAGCTTATGGCAATCTACTTAACCTCACCTATAAAACAGACCTGGTAATCGTGCCACCATCTCATAGATTTGTCATAACGATTAAGTGGAATTATCATACAAAGGGTATCACTTCCTTGGCCTTTTGGCTAAGATCAAGTGTAGCACAGGGTAAGCAAACAAAACTTCTCTGGTCTTATTCACTACAGCTCTCAAATTTGCTGTAGTATTTTGTCTCCCAACTGTTGTCTTCTCCCATATTTAAGTATGAAGTGAAGATGAAACCTTATATTCTTATTATATGAGTTTTAAGTGTTCAAGATAGTTAGGATCATTAAGAATTTCATAATCCATAGGCCACAAAATTGTTTTGCTGTTTCTTGTGAGACACAAATTATTGAGTGTGCATCAGTTAAATCACTTCCTTTGTCAAATTTTCCTTATCCACTCTTCCCTGCCTCTAGCCCATTCCAGTTATGATTAATTCCTTCCTCTCCTGGTTTCCCATGACATATCACTCATCCTCTCATGATAGCAGACACGGTGCACATTGTAGCCTTGTATCCCTATTATCATTTTAAAAGTTTGTTTCCCACATGCTGAAATAGCTCTCCAGGATAATAACTATGCCTCACTTACCCCGCTTCCCTAGCGCTTCCCACAGTTTCCAGCACACAGAACATCAATGATGTCTAAACAATGAATGAATGAAGAACAAAGGTGCAACTGGAATTTGCAGGATAAAACAACAATGCTTGATGTGGGAAGTGAAAAACAGACATTCATAAAACAGGCAGTGTACCAGATGGCAAAATATTTGAAACAATGGCTTTTAGACTTTGGACAACAGGTGGAGATGACTGTGTTCCCTGATAAAAGTAAAACAAGTGAAGTAACCCTACAAATTTCCAGACTATCGATAGAGGCTGTAATTGTAGGCAATAGTTCAAGGAAGAAGTTAGAGCTGATTAGACTCAGTTGAGCAGAGAGAAATCAAAGATTTCCAGAGGAATATTCTTGAGTTTTTAGAGAGCACATATTTTCAGAGACATCAAAAGAAACCCACAAAGGCATCCAGGAGGTTGAAAATTACTCATACAAAGCTGGGGACAGTTTGTATTCCCATCAGCCAGAATGCAAAGGAATAAAAATACTTTGGTCATTGCATAGAACACTCAGAATGGCATCACATAGTAAGGTCTGCATTATTCCTAGATTAAAGCCTGCTCTGAAGTGATGATTTTAAAACATTAAGTCAGATCTCAAAAGAATCAAATCAATTTCTAAGAACTTAACTGGTTGCCAAAGTAAAGTCCAAAACTACTTGAAAAACACACAAAAAGAAAAAAGTATCATACCAAACAATGTAAAATGCTTAATATCTAGCATTCAATAAAACTATCAGAAATGTAAAAAGGAAGGGATATATAATTAGAAGAATTACCAAGTAGAAGCAGACACACACAAGAGGCGAAGATGATGGAATTGGAAGACAAGAATATAAAATGTTATAAATAAACTTTATATTCAAGAAGATGGAGGAAAACATGAACATAACTAAGAGATTAGTTGGAGGATATAAAAAAGATTTAAGTGAAATTTCTGGAAATAGTCACAATGAAAAAAATATTGGGAGCAATTAACAAAAGATTAAATAACAATAATAAAAAATGATCAGTGAACTCAGAAATATAGTAGAAGGCCAGCCAAAATGAAGCACAGAATGGAAATTATTTAGAGAATCAACAACCTGCGGAACAATGTCAGAAAGTTAATATGCACAGAATTAGATAATATATTTGAAGACATAGTTCTCAAAACTAATTTAACTTTTATGAAAATTATAAATTCATAGATGTAAGATGCTCAATGAACACCAAGAATAAAAATAAACAAAACCATCCAAAAGCACATCATCAAACTACTGAAAACCAGTGACCAAAAATAAAAAAAAATAAAACTTAAACATCCAGATCCCCCTTCCTATCTCCCAAAGACAAATTATCTATGAAGGAACAAAAAGAAGACTGAGAGCAAAAACTTAATCATACTATAGAAAGCAATTTACAGATTCAGTGCAATCCCAATTAAAATAACAACAACATTCCTCGCAGATCTAAAAAAAGTGATGCAAAAATTCATATGGAAACACAGGAGACCTTGAGTAGCTAAAGCAATCTTATACAACAAAAACAAAGCTGAAGGCATCACAGTACCCAATTTCAGACATACTACAGGGCATTTATCATCAAAACAGACTGGTACTGGCACAAAAAAAGATGTGTAGACCAATGGAACAGAATAAACTCCAGAAATGAATACACACATCTACAACCAACTTATCTTTGACAAAGGAGCTAAAATCAATCCCTGGAGCAAGGACAGTCTCTTCAACAAATGGTGCGGGAAAAACTGGATCTCCATGCACAGAAGTATAGAGCAAGATCCCTACCTTATATCTTTTACTAAAATCCACTCAAAATGGATCAATGACTTAAATCTATGACCTGGTATCATCAAATTACGAGAGAACATTGGGGGAAACTGGCATAGCCAAAGACTTCTTGGAAAAGACCTCACAAGAACAGGCAATCAAAGCCAAAATTGACAAATGGGATTACACCAAATTGAGGAGCTTCCTCACTGCAAAAGAAACACTCAGCAAAGTGAAGAGGCAACTGACAGAATGGGAGAAAATATTTGCAAACTATTCAATTGAAAAAGGACAAATATCCAGAATCTATAAAGAATTCAAGAAACTCAACAACCACAAAACAAACAATCCAGTTAACAAATGCACACAGGACTAAAACAGGCATTTTTCAAAAGAGGAAATTCAAATGGCCAACAGACACATGAAAAAATGCTCAGGAGGACCAGCCATCAGGGAAATGCAAATCAAAACCACAATGAGATTTCACCTCACCCCAGTTAGAATGGCTTTCATAGAGAAGTCAACAAACAACAAATGCTGGTGGGGATGTAGGAAAAAAGGTACTATAGTCCACTGTTGGGAGTGTAAATTGGTCCAGCAACTGTGGAAGACAGGATGGAGAAATCTGAATATATACCTACCATATGACCTAGCCATCCCATTTCTAGGAATCTACCCAAAGGAAATGAAACCAGCATATGAAAGAATTATCTGTACCCCCATGTTTATCGTAGCACAATTCACAATAGCTAAGACATGCAATCAACCCAGATGTCCATCAACTGAAGGCTAGGTAAAGAAATTATGATATATGTACACCATGGAATACTACAGAGCAGTAAAAAAAAAATGAAATCCTATCATTTGCAACACTAGGGATGCAACTGAAAATCATTATACTTAGTGAAATAAGACAGTCCCCAAAAGACAAATACCATGCGTCCTCCCTGATCTGTGGTAACCAATAGAGTACCCTAAGGAGCCACAGTTGGAGAACATGTCAGGGTCAGACATCAGCAGGAAGTGGGACCTATGCATGGCGGATACCATCATGTAGATGGGTACTGGTTTTGGATTAGGAGTTGTTTTCTCACTTATCTTCTTTAAAAAGAAAATCGTGCCCTTTAGCCTTTGGCTCTAGCATGGGCCTGGGCACCGCCTATTCCAACTGTCAGCATGACTTCCAGGCGCCTTACCTTCTGCACGGGATATGTGTCAAACAGCGGGAGCAGTGACACACGCTGAGAATATTGTGGAGGGAGGAAATGAGAAACCCCTCTCACTCCTCAGGCATACAACAGTGCTCCAGAGTCACACTGGTGGTACCTCAGTGCCTTCAACTCCAGGGCTCTGTTGATGTATCTGAAACCAGCATGTTTCTTGTTTTGTATTTTCTCTCTGGAAATTGTAAGGAGATAGTCTGAAGAGAAATAAATTAAACAAAAATATAATAAAAAATAGAGTACCTAAAAAGTAACCTATAGAAGTGAAATTGACATTTTAAAATGCCATGATTTTGAACATGTCTCTAGTGTTGAAGAACAGTTTTTTTTTTTCATACTATTTGTTGAACTCTTTACATAGTGGAGGGTTAAACTTATGGATATAAAGTTAATTGAAAATAGATCTTTGTAAAAAATAAGAATGGAAATAGGAGAGGGAAGAGTAAGGAGGTTGTGAATGTGGACGGGAGGGAGGGGTCATTGAGTTCCTAAATTTGTATATATGAAATACATGAAGTTTGTATACCTTACATAAAAGGTTTCTAGGTTAGAAAACAAAGCAAAACTTCTAATTGTCCACTTAGGCAATCTAGCAGACAAAAATAACACTCTGTCAAAAAAATGACCTAAATGAAAGACCTAAATGAAAGATCTCTGCGAGTGAGATCCCAGTGGAAAGAACAGGTCATCAAAGAAGGAGGTACCTTTCTCTGAAGGGAGGAGAGAACTTCCATTCTGACTACGACCTTGCCTAAATATGATCAGAGTCGGTGAACTCAAAAGGCTTCCATAGCCTTGCAACTCATGACAAGAGCCTAGGATGATTACTGATGCTATAAACAAGAGTGTCAATTTGTTAAGTCAACAACAGGAGTCACTGTGCACTTACTCCTCATGTAGGATCTCTGTCCTTAATGTGCTGTACAGTGTGATTTAATGCTATAGCTAGTACTCAAACAGTATTTTTCACTTTGTGTTTCTATGTGGATACAAACTGTTGAAATCTTTACTTAATATATACTAAACTGATGTATATAAAGAGAATTGAAAATGAATCTTGATATGAATGGAAGGGGGGAGGGAGAGGGAAAGGGGAGGGTTGCGGGTGGGAGGGAAGGTATGGGGGGGAAGCCATTGTACTCCATAAGCTGTACTTTGGAAATTTATATTCATTAAATAAAAGTTTTAAAAAAGGAATACATGAAAGATTTTAAAATTTGATGAAATGTATGCATATGTATATATATTCAGAATTACTGGAGAATGTGATATATATTTCAAGTCATATAAGGAATCATGATGTGGGGAGCAACTCGGACTAGACTAAGTTACTGGAATTAAGACTTATTCTATGCATCTGCTCTCCCACAATATGGCGCTGAGAAGGGAGAAACAGCTTCTACACAGCTGCCTCCAGTTCAACCAATAAACTGTAGGACCTGCTCCTGATTGGAGGAGAGCAGCGTACTCGGCGTGTGGGTAGCAGAGTTGGGATTGGTGGAAGAGGACTATAAAGGAGGAGAGAGACAACAAGCACCAGGAACATCTAAGGGGAACATCTATCTGAAGGAACACCTGTGCAGCCCCCGAGAGAGCCGGCCGGCGGTGTGCCACTCCCCCGCGGAAGTGGGGAAGGTGGCAGGGGGAACTGCCCTTCCACGGAGGTGGAAGGGACGGTAGCCAACCCGGGAAGAACCAGCAGCAAACCCGGAAGGGCCGAGCAGACAAAAGAACAGCGCAGGGTCCTGTGTCATTCCTCCATGAAGAAGGGGAGCGACATAATGGTGCCGTGACTCGGATACGAAGCCTAGGCAGTGTTTAGTGTCATTCCTCCATGAAGAGGGGGAGCGACATCATGACAAATATTTTATAAATGCACTTTCATTAAATTTGAATAAAAATGTGATGTGCATATATTATGGAATACTATACACCCTTTAAAAAGGAAGGAAATTCTGTCATTTTCCACAACATGGATATTTCATATTTTTGCATTGGTGTTCATAAGTGAGGTTCAAGATGAAATTATTTCACCCATTGGGCAGAACAATGGGTGCTGTGATATGCTCTATATGAATCTGTTAAAGATCTCCCACTGACTAAGCAGCTCACTTTACATCCACTATCCTGGATGTAAAATCGTGTGCAGGAAAAACCCATTCAATACAATACGCTGTGTACAGGGCATGGCTCACACTGCAGAACAACCAAAATGTCTCTGCAAAATAAATTCATTTTCCATCTGCAGAGGAAATCCTTGAAGCCCACAAAGTCTAAATAATTAGCATCAAGTCACAAATCAAGTAAGAAATGAGAGGAAGGAGGAGGTGCTTGCTTTTGAAAGAAATGCTATCATTCCACTAATGGTTTTGTGTTCTGACCACAAATTCTCTGTCCCTCTTTAACTTTGAACCATGGAAATATTCCTTTGCTTGTTATTTGGCAATGTATCCCAGTTTTACACATCCGTTTTAAATCTGACAGTCTACTAAGATTTCCTTGTAGGATTTCATGTTTTTTTTCTGATAACAAGCTGAATTGTTAGTGGCAAGCTGGAATTTTCTCAAGCTCACATAGGAAATAGTGGGAAAGACCCCCACTGAGGCCACAGTGCAGGCCATGCAGAAACTGGTCTTTATCTCTACCCAACCTCTTCTTGGAAGTTGGGACGAATACGTAGAGCGCTTCTTGGAGAGATTGCATGAGGGGTGGCTGCAGTGACAGCAGAGCTGTATGTCAGCATGTTGTTTCAATAGATGCACACAAGCTTTGCCAAGGCAAAGCAGACAGCATGGAGGCTGCTGGTTCCAGCGTGAAGCTGGATCAGGTGCTGGCAAATTTTTCCAGACCTCAAGAAGCCAGAAACCCTCCCTTGCGTTATTCTTTGAGTAACTGCTTAACAATTTCTTTAGTGGTTAAAATGAGTAGGTCTCTCTATGACTTACTTTTTGCTGAACAAATAATCAACCTACTTATTCTTTTGCCTGATGGTGAAAGTCAAACTCCGGGAAGGCATTTGGGCAGCCATTTAAACAAGTAAAGACGGCTGGCTTTGGTAATTAATTTGCAGGCATTTTATTCTAATGTGCAACAAGCATCCTACACTAAATTTCATAGAGGACAAAAAAAGTCATTATTATTACTAAATGTAATGTTTTTTATTCTGTATGAGGCACCGTGTTAATGACTTCCTATGTATTATCTTTTAAAATTGTAATGTAATCTTATGAGAAAGATGTTATTATTTGCATAAAATAGGGTTTGAAAGGTCAGTAGCAGGGCCCACACTGTGGTGTAGAAAGTTCAGCCGCTGTCTGCATTTCCAGTATCCGATACTGGTGCCAGTTTGAGTCCCAGCTGCTCCACTTCTGATCCAGCTCCCTGATAATGTGCTTGAAAAGGCAGTGGAAAATGGTTCAACTCCTTGGGCCCTTGCACCCATGTGGGAGACCAGGAAGAAGCTCCTTGCCTTCGGATCAGCCCAGCCACGGCCATTGCAGCCATTTTGGGAATGAACCAGTGGATGGAAGCTATCTCTCTCTCTCTTTTTTCTCTTCTCTCTCTCTCTTTCTGTAACCCTGCCTTAAAAAAAAAAAAAGTCAGGAGCTCCCTTACAGATAGAAAGACAGTATCTTAAAAAGCCAAGATTTGAAACCAGTTCTGCTTAATTTTAATATCTGCTCTAAACATTGTTCTAAAATCCTTTCTAAAAATACAAAACAGCTCCTGATCTCAAAGCAATGTGTGTTTTAGCCTAGATAGCTACATGTAGACTATCAGCTAGTCAGAATTAGCAGCACACCCCAGGACCTGATCTGACAGAATTTTGAGGCTCTTAACTGTTTCCATGTCATTCTTTCTACTGAGTTTTGAGGATCTCCTTTGTCGTAAGGATAATGCTATGGGGAACAGCTTTCCTCTCCTCAGTTCTGTAGTCTGTGATTGTATATTCAACATCATCAACAGTCTTTCAGCTTGCAGAAGCAGAGCCAAAGGGAAGTGCCATGGATAAGTTTCATGCCTGTAAGTGAATCACCATCTAAAGTTAAAGGACAGGTTTAGAATTCAGAATCTCAAATGGGCTAGCTCTAATCAAAGTTGCTGAAATAGTCTCGTGCTTGTTAACAGGGGCTGCCCAACAGCTTATAAGAAATGTAATGGACTTAGGAATAACTATGACTATATTATGAAGTTAGAACTACCCAGTAAATGCAATATACATACCTGGATATTTATTTATTTATTTTCTCATCCTTAAAGTAGTTCAAATCTTTATTTCATTTCTAATTTTATCCAGAAATAAAAATCTAATTCATTACATAATGCATCTTATCAATTTCAGTTTTCAAGTGTTCAAGTAATGCAAACACAAGTATTTTCTTTTGTGGCAACAATACACTTATGGACTGAGCTTCAAAGACAGAGAAAAATTAATTTAAAATAACTGATACACTCTTGTGCCCAAAGACATAAGAACTAAGACTTAACACTGTAATCACACAAATATATCTGGATATTTAGAAACCAGTCAAGCATATGTCCAAATATATTTAATAATGAGATATTTATGAAATCATTTAAGATTGTAAATATAGTATAAAGTTTACATTATATCAGTCATTCGTTATTTATGGAGCGTTATATCACTTGATATTTTGCTTAATTATATATTTCAGGGAAAATCACTACTTTTTCTCCTTTTTAAGATAATTTACAACACATTTTCAGTGTAACTGTAGGCTTGCATTTAGTACAATATCTCAGACTAACCAGATATCCTTAACAGTTTTTCTGATAAAAATGGCTTAAGTATTTTTATGTATGTGCTTATATATATGTTTAAATATTTTAAGTGTATCACAACTTAGCAGAAAAGTATGTAATACACCAAAGTCAAAACAAAGTGAGATAGGAAGATGAGAGACAGATAAGTGCAGAAGCCAATTTTGACCCTGACAGAAATTGCTGAACCCTGATGAACCTGAAGACTTTATAAGAAATTGTGGGATATGTACTCTATAGAATACTATACAGCAGTAAAAAACAATGAAATCTGGTCATTTGCAACAAAATGGAGGAATCTGGAAAACATTATGCTGAGTGAAATAAGCTAGTCCCAAAGGGACAAATATCATATGTTCTCCCTGATTGGTGACAACTAACTGAGCACCAAAAAGGAAACCTGTTAAAGTGAAATGAACACTATGAGAAATGGTGACTTGATCAGACCTTGCCCTGACTGTTGATGAACAACTTAATACTTTATCCCTCTTAGTATTTTTTTTGTTTGTTCTACTTAATACTATTGGTTGAATTCTATAATTAATATACAGTTATTCTTAAGTGTTGAAATTTAACTGAAAAGTTATCCCTGTTAAATATAAGAACGGGAATAAGAGAGGAAAGAGATGTACATTTTGGGACATGCTCAAGCTGACTTGCCACAAACGGTAGAGTTAGAAACATACCAGGGGATTCCAATTCAATCCCATCAAGGTGGCATGTACCAATGCCATGTCACTAGTCCCAGTGATCAATTTCTGTTCACAATTGATCATAATGATAGGACTAAGAGCCAAAGGGAGCACATAAACAAGACTAGTGTCTGCAAATACTAGCTGATAGAATAAAAAAGGGAGAGAACAATCCAACATGGGAAGCGAGATACACAGAAGATTCATAGAATGGTGGATGTCCTAAACAGAACTCTGGCCTCAGAATCAGCCCTTAAAGCATGCGGATCTGCTGAAAAGCCCATGAGAGTATTTCAGGCATGGAAAGCTAAAACACTCTGGCAAAACAACAACAACAACAACAACAACTAAATAAAGATCTCTGTGAGTGAGATCCCAGTGGAAAGAACAGGTCATCAAAGAAGGAGGTACCTTTCTCTGAAGGGAGGAGAGAACTTCCACTTTGACCATGGCCTTGTCTAAACAAGATAAGAGTCGGTGAACTCAAAAGGCTTCCATAGCCTTGCAACTCATGACAAGAGCCTAGGATGATTACTGATGCTATAAACAAGAGTGTCAATTGGTTAAGTCAACAACAGGAGTCACTGTGCAGTTACTCCTCATGTAGGATCTCTGTCCTTAATGTGCTGTATGGTGTGATTTAATGCTATAACTAGTACTCAAACAGTATTTTTCATTTTGTGTTTCTATGTGGGTACAAACTTTTGAAATCTTTACTTAATACATGCTAAACTGATCTTCTGTATATAAAGAGAATTGAAAATGAATCTTGATGTGAATGGATGGGAAGAGGGAGCGGGAAAGGGGAAGGTTGCGGGTGGGAGGGAAGTTGGGGGGGGAAGCCATTGTAATTCATAAGCTGTACTTTGGAAATTTATATTCACTAAATAAAAGTTTAAAAAAAATAAGGCATATGAGAAAACATGCATAACCTAGGGTCCATATAAAGTAGAAAATGTAACTATATTTCCCCATAGAAATCTGAGACCCCAGTGGCTTAAAACTCTTAGAAGTAGACAGCAAAGCATGCATTGTGATATAGCAGGTAAAGCCTTTGCCACGTGGGTGCAGTTTCAAATCCTGGCTGCTCCACTTCCAACCCTGCTCTGTACTAATGGCCTGGGAAAAGCAGTGGAACAGGGCCCAAGAGTTTAGGATCCTGCCACCCACGTGGGAGACCCTGAAGAAGCTCCTGGCTTCAGCATGGTTCAGCGCTGTCCATTGCCAGTGAACCAGAGGATAGAAGATCTTTCTCTTTCTCTCTCTCTTTCTACCTGTCCCTCTCTCTGTACTCTGACCTTCAAATAAATAAATAAATCTTAAACTCTTAAAAAAAAGTAGACAGCAAAGAAATATCTGTTTTTACCTTGGCACTGAGTACAGAGAAAAGGAAAAAAAAAAAAAACCTCTCTAGAGATTTTGAAACTATAAGCCAGCACTCACAGAGATTTTTGGCCCAAGTTCAAACTAACTGGGAGATCCAAAAATTCAAATAGAAATTGTAATATAAAATAGTTCTGGACTACCCTCAGGTAGTAAGGTAAAAGTAAAATCTTCTCTGAAAGAATTCAGCTTTAACATGACTTAATATAATTTGTTCAGATAATGATCCAAAGGATATGAGCTAAAAGTAAAAAATGCAAACACAGAGGTAAACAAAGAACCATGAGTAAGAATCAGAAATAACATGGCACAATCTGACAGAAACTCCAGATATTAGAATTATAAGATGCTGAATATAAGTAAAAATCATGTGCTCAAAGGAGTGAAATCTGAATATGTGAGAAACATGAAATTATTTAAAAAACAGATCTGTAGAAAGATAATCTGAAAATTAAAGTGACAATAAAGTAAGTATAATTAAACAGTAAAATTAAATAGATTAGAGAAAGATGAAGTCAGACTTAGTGAAAGGACAATGGGTTTAAAGAAACTACCCAGAATGATAAAGATAGATCTTAAAGTATGAAAGCAAGATTAAATTTGGTAACAGAATGAGAAGTTCTAATATACTTGGGATTTCAGAGGGAAATAATAGTGAGAATGAGGAAAAAACAATGTTTAAAGAGATAACGTAATAATGGAGCATTTTCCAGAAAGACAGCTCAGACAAAAGCAGGATAAATAAACACAAATCTACAGTTGGAAATGTAATAAAACTGCAAGGCACCAAAAACAAAGGGAAGTTTTAAAAAGTAGCCAGTAAGCAAAGTTTAACTTGGTTCTGATTTGTCATCACAAAACAAAATGATAGTAAGTCAAAATTATTGTTCTTTCAGTGGATATTACCAATATTCTTGAATAAATGAATGAATTATAAGCAACAGATCCAAGATGAAAAACTCTAATTCTGAAATCTGTGTGTTTACATATCAGATATGCAAACAAAAGGAATTCAGTCTTAAGGAAACTCCTGATGGCAACACCTGACATGTTATCCACTTTGAAAGTTGGATGGGAAACAAAACTATGTTCCTGAAATTTGGAACATGCCTGTATTGCCATCATAGACACATAATTTTCTTCTCAGACCTTAAGCTCTGCACGCTGCTACTAGAATAATTTAATATTATCACTTATTTGTTACATCACTGATGAGAAATTCTTCAAGATTATTGATTTCCAAACATATCATATCAAGGCCCCTTTCCGATTTTGATCCATAGACCTCTCCCTAAGACTGCCAGCTTCATTAGCACCTCTCAGAGCTGCAGAACAGAATCACTGCTTAGTGGTTGCACTGTGGGCCTGATCTGATATTGGTTTCAATCTGCACGCACATGAATTGGACAAGTTCCTAAAGCATAAAGGGTCTGCAAAAAATCCATGGAAAATGCATATTATGGAAAAACTGTATGGATTGCAAAACTTATTCTCACCACAACAAATTTATATTGTAATTCCATTTATTTTCACAATTTTCTCAGCTGCAAATGGAAATATTTACAATAACATCCAAATTTTGTCAAATGCTTTGCACAGTATTGGCTTAGAATAAATTATCACTGAAATTTGCTGGTGCTATCAGACAATGATTGTATTTCTTCATTTTTTTTTACTGCCCTTAGCCCACATCTGTCTCCTTTAACTCATGCCTTGCTTGCTCCTGTTACAAGGCCAGAGGTTCTCCAAGAAAAGTACCCGAAGCATCAACATCCCTTACAATTTGTTAGAAATAGAAAATTTGTTAGAAATGGAAAATCCCAGGCCTCATCGTGGATGTACTGAATCAGAAACCCTGGAGGAAGAGCTCAATAGCCTGTTTTAACAAGAGCCCCTGGTGATTCTCATGGGCATGGGGACCACTGTTCTTACCAATACACAAGTAGCTCAGCTGTTCTGCATGGGGAGGCTTCTGCGAACACACCGAGAGACTCAGGGGTGTCACAAGTTTGATGATCCCTCCTGGCAGTCAGTGGAGGCAGGGATGTTAAATGTCCGGAAACAATTTCTTTTTTTTTTTTTAATTTTTTTTATTTTTTTTATTTTTTTGACAGGCAGAGTGGACAGTGAGAGAGAGAGACAGAGAGAAAGGTCTTCCTTTGCTGTTGGTTCACCCTCCAATGGCCGCCGCGGCCAGCAAGCTGCGGCCGGCGCACCGCGCTGATCCGGTGGCAGGAGCCAGGAGCCAGGTGCTTTTCCTGGTCTCCCATGGGGTGCAGGGCCCAAGCACCTGGGCCATCCTCCACTGCACTCCCTGGCCACAGCAGAGAGCTGGCCTGGAAGAGGGGCAACTGGGACAGAATCCGGCGCCCCAACCGGGACTAGAAACAATTTCTAAGTCTTCAGCTTTCCCTGCACCTGTTGAATTTCTGAGGCTTGGCTCCTTAAACTTCAGCTTCATTATACGTTTTCTCTTTCTCAACCATTATCACCCCTAGAACACAACTATATATGGAGTTACTTCAGAAAGATCATGGGAAAATGGAATTAAAAGTTAAGTTTATTTCAGTACAAAAAACTTGACATCCACAAATAATAGGATTTCAAACAGTTCATGGAAAATATATACAATGCATGAATTTCAATTGAACTTTTAAATTCACTTTCCCACAAACTTTTTGAAGTATCATTCAACATCATGTATATTTAGTATTCTGTCATTTGAAGTATCCCTGAAGAAGAAATCTTTCTTATAAAGATTTATTTTTTATTTTTTTGAAAGACAGAGTTACAGCGACAGGTAGAGACAGAGAGAGAGATCTTCCATCTGCTGGTTCACTCCCTAGATGGCCTCAATGGCCAGAGCTGTGCCGATCTGAACATAGGAGCCAGGAGCTTCTTCCGGGTCTCCCACATGGGTGCAGGAGCCCAAGGACTTGGGTCATCTTCTACTGCTTTTCCAGGCTATAGCAAAGAGCTGGATCAGAAGAGGAGCAGCCGGGACTAGAACCGGCACCCATGTGGGATGCTGGCGCTGCAGGCCAGGCCTTTAACCCACTGTGCCACAGTGCCAGCCCCAAGAAATCTTATTCATTACTTCTTCTGTAGGAAGGTAGCATTCATAGAAGCATTTGTTTAGTTATCAAGAACACAGGGAGCCAGAATGTCTGTGTATGAATCTGAGCTCTGTTTCTTACTTAGGATGTAACCATGGGCCTTTTTACTTATTCTTTCTAAACCTTGGTTTTCTTATCTGTTTAATGGGGAGAGCAATGGTACATACATCAAAGGGTTGTTGTGGAGACTAAGATTTTAGTTGGTTATTATTACACCATTTTCCCCTCAGCATATATTGCTGGGAATTAACAGTCATCATACATTTTACTGATTTATTGATTGATCAAAGAATCTCAGAACTTAATTCCAATTCAACCTTCAAACAGTCATTAGAACACTCAAGGGAGTCATGATCACTGATTTCAAAATTCATAACTTACTGCTATGTAGAAGGAAAATTTCCTTATCCTTTACTGCTTCAAAACACAGGGGCTGGGACCAAAGTTTAGGGGTGCACTTGCCATGTGAGTCCTTGATGCATCTCTTCCTCCCGTTCTATGACAGCAGAGGTCAAGGACTTGGAAATTTGGAGTCCCAGCCATCTCTTTCTATTTCTTTGTAGTTGGGAAATATAAAGGAGGACAGAATCAGATTTCCAGAGCCCCTGAGATTCTTTCTATTTGATTCATGTTCTTCTAAATGGTTTTGCTTAAAAAGAGCCTTGTTTCCTGCCAACTTCTGATGGCTGCCCTCCATCACCTGCCCTTTTGTTTCCCAGAAGCTCATAGGCCATTAGCCTAAGTATGTACGACTGGCAGGGGCCTTGCCTCTGGCAGCATTAAGCCAGGCATGGGCTGATGAAATGCTTTTTGGAGTCTGCCCATGCAAACACAGAGTGCATCCAAAGCTGGAGGTGATGACATCTCAGTCTGAGGCAGAAGGAGTACACAGGGCTCTGGGTGGTTAGGTAACAGAGTAAGAAGAGAAGATGGTGCATGATTATGGAAAAAAAGCATCCCACAGGTAAGCTCTCATGTTCTGAGGAAGCCTGAGAGTACGGAAGGTGGTTTAGGATCTATTATGCATGCAATGCTGTACCAGCAAAGTACTAGTTATGTGACTCTTATCATTGCTATGAAAGTAAAGAACAAAAAGATCTGTGCCTTTCACCATATGTCTGTGAAACTCCCTCAAATTAAACTCTTACTTCACTAGGTAGTCATCTCAAGCAACAAAGTGCTTCATTAAGTCATCTAATAAGTAAACATCCTGAAAAACATTTATGGCAACGGCTAATGTGTATTAAAATACTGTGTCAAAGGAGACAAGTCTAGCTACATTTATCCATCTGTTGATTCTGTCATTAAAAGGAAGAGGAACTATAGAATCCACAGATGGAAGGAATAGGAGGGAGAAGAAAAGGCAAGTCATTTGGCACAGTGGTTAAAGTGTTACTTGGGGAGGTCAGTCCTATGGCATAGTAGACTAAGCCTCTGCCTGCAGTGCAGACATTCCACATGGGCACCGGTTCATGTCCCAGTTGCTCCTCTTCTGATCCAGCTCTCTGTTTATGGCCCAGGAAAGCAGCATAAGATGGCCCAAGTGCTTGGGCCCCTGTACCTGTGTGGGGGACCCAGAGGAACATCCTCGCTCCTGGCTTGGATCGGCCCAGCTCTGGCCATTGCAGCCATTTGGGGAGTGGACCAGTGGATGGAGAAACTTTCTCTGTCTGTGACTCTATCTCTACAAAATATAGAGTGACTGAGTATATTTGAAGCAAAAAAATAAAATAAAAAAGGACCCAACTATATGCTGCCTAAAAGGATATTAGCTTTAACGACACTTTTCCTGATTCCAGCTTCCTGCTAGTGTACATCCTACAAGGCAGCCAATGATGTCTCAAGTGGTTGCATCCTTACCACCCATGTAGAGAACCTAGATTGATATCCAAGCTCCTGTCATTGGCAGGCCCAGACCTGCCTGTTGTCTTTCCCTGCCTAAGTTAAATTGAAAAAAAAAAAAAAGGAGGAAGACTAAGGAGGAAGAGGAAAGAACGATTACAAGTTTGTCTCAAGCAAGACCTACTTCAGCAGGAGTGTTATGCCTACAAATCCCTCCTTAACTTGGCCAGCTTGTAGGTTCCAGTTGATCAGTTTTACTGAGTCAGCCCCAGTGGGTGAATGAACTCATACTAATGAAGCTCACAGGAAAGATATGAATAGGGGCTGGTGCTGCGGCACAGCTGGTTAAACCACTGCCTGCTGCACCAGCATTCCATATGGCTCAAATCCTGGCTGTTCCACTACAATCCAGCTCCCTGCTAACGCACCTGGGAAAGCAGTGGAAGATGATCCAAGTCCTTGGGCCCCTGCACCCATGTGAGAGACCTGGGTGAAGCTCCTGGCTCCTGGCTTTGGCCTGGCCCATCCTCAGCCAATGCGGCCATTTGCAGAGTAAACCAGCAGATGGAGATGGAGGATCTCTATCTCTCTCTCATGCTCTCGCTCTCTCTTTCTGTAACTCTGCTTTTAAAGAAAACAAATTTAAAGAAAAAAAAAAAAAAGATGTGAACAAACTCAAACTGTTTCTTAGTTTAAGCTTAGATATAAAAATGCCAAAGGAAGGGAGGAATTCCAAGGTGGTGGATTAGGGAGCAACATGATTCACGGGGCTAAGGATAAACAGCGAAAAGTGTAGGAAGTGCACTCTCGGGAAAATCGGAGAGAAAACTGCACTGGAAGTCCTGCAGTGGGAGCAGGCATGCAATGGATCTGTGTGGAGGATACGGACAAGCAGCACGAGATGAGCACAGATTTAGTGGCCGAGAGGTAGTTGGAGACGGAGGTGAGATGGGAACACAGCAACCTGTGGTTGTATACCCAGAAGGAAAGCATGGTGTGGGTCTGGACTGGTGCCCTGGGGGCTGCTGGTTGCTGGTGGTTGCGTGGACTCAGGGGAAGTGCAGTGCGCATGTTTATCTTCCACCAACTTCCCCACAACAGCGCCTGCTGCCTGGCTGAGAGAGGGTGTGTGCCATTTTGGGTTAGGGCGGCAGCTATGGAAGACTTTGTGTGTGAGCACAGCAGCTGACTGAGATGGAACTTCTAACTGGCAGTGCTGGTGGCAGTGCAGGCAGGCAGCAACGTTTGGCCAGCAGCTCTTATGTGCATGTGAGATTCAGAGATTCTGCCAGGGGGAATGGTCTGCAGTCCCCACTGACTTTGATCATGGCTGGGATGTGGCTGGGCAGCCAAGTGGGATGGTGGGATGCCTGCAGCCTCCAAGGATCAGATGCCCAAGCACAGTTGCCTTGGGGAACATCTGCCTCTCTGTTGACTGGACAGGCTGGCAAGATAGTCCATGTCCTTGGGCCCCTGCACCCACATGGGAGACCTGGAAGAAGCTCCTGGACTTGGTGACCAAGGGAGCCTTTTGTGCTGAGACCATGGGGAATTAGTGGTTACATAAGGTGCAGGATGTAGCTGGCTGTTGAGATCAACCATGCCTAACTTGGATGTTACCCTGGATACTCGCCCCACCCTGGAGCACTGACCAGAGCTCCCTGGTCTCGACCACCACACACTTCTTGTTATTCACTGAAAGTGCAGACAAGCCACGAAGCCACAGAGGAATAGCTCTAAGATAAAAGCCATCAGAGGAAAATAAAAACAAAAACAGATATCAACTCCACAAATGTCTAAAAACAAATGTAGAAATTCAAGAAACAAGAATAAAGAAGACACCATGATTCCTACACAGGAACACAACATTTCAATATTACAATGTGAAGATGAGGAAATGCCAGAAACAATTCAAAAAACTAATCACAGGATTACTCAAAAGCGATCTGAAGAAAATCCACAAACTAAAGAAAACCGTACATGACATGAATGAAAATTTTTCCCATGAAACTGAGATTTTAAAGAGAAATTCAAATGAAATATCAGAAATGAAGAATTTATAGATCAAATAAAAAATGCAGTAGAAAACCTTAACAGAATTGGCAGAAGAGAGAATATCCAAATAAGAAGACAAACCTTTGGAAATCTTAGAGTCAGACCAGAAAAAAAACAAGAAGAAAATAGAAAACTTAAAAACAGTGTTGGTGAGGCCAGTATGGTGGCATAGTGGGTAAAGCCACCTCCCATGGTGCCAGCATCCCACATGTGTGCAGTTTGAGTCCCAGCTGCTCCACTTCCTATTCAGCTGTCAGCTATGGCCTGGGAAAGCAATACAAGATAGTCCATGTCCTTGGGCCCCTGCACCCACATGGGAGACCAGGAAGAAGCTCCTGACTCCTGGCTTTGGATCAGCATAACTCTGGCTATTGCGGCCAAATGGGGAGTGAACAAGTGGATGAAAGATCCCTCTCTCTCTCTCTCGTTCTCTCTCTCTCTCTCTCTCTCTCTCAGCCTCTCCTTCTCTCTCTGTGTAACTCTTTCAAGTAAATAAATAAATCTTTAAAAAAAACAGAGTTGGAGATTTATGGGATACTAGTCAATGATCCAATATACAGGTCTTAGGAGTTTCTGAAGGTGTAGAAGGAGAGAATTGACTAGAAAGCCTATTTAGTGAAATAATTACAGAAAAGTTCCCCAATTTGGAGAAATAAAGGGATGTTCAAGTAGAGAAAGTGTATAAACTCCTAACAGACATGACCAGAAAAGATCTTCACCATGACAAACTGCAATTAAACTCTCCACTGTAAAATGCAAAAAAAGATTCTAAAATGTGCATGGGAGAAAAGCCAGATTATTTTCAGAGGAACTCCAGTTAGACTCACAGCTGACTTCTCATCAGAAACCCTACAGGCTAGAAAGGAATGCTGAGATACAGTCCAAGTCTTAAAAGAAAAAAAAAAAAACCTGTCAACCCAGAATATCGTACCCTGAAAAGCTCTCATTTTATGCATGAGGTGAAATAAAGGCCATCCATAACAAAAAGAAATTGAAAAAATTGATTGCCACTTGGCCAGCCTTACAAAAGATGCTTAAGGAAGTGCTACACATAGAAACACAGAAAGATAGCCATCATTATGAAATAATGAGAAGGCAGAAAATCCCCCAGTAGAAGTACAAAAGAAATCCAAAGTAAACAATAGGAATATTTATGGCAAAATGGCAGAGCCAAGTCCATACTTATTCAGTATTCACCTTGAATGTAAATGGCCTCAATTCTTTAGTTAAAACATACAGACTGTCTGAATAGATTAAAAAACAAGGCTCATCTACTTGCTGTCTACACGAAACACATCTTGCCAACAAAGATACAGGCAGACTGAAAGTGAAAGGATCGAAAAAGATATTCCATGCTAACAGAAACAAAAACAGAACTGGTGTTGCCATCCTAATATCACACTAAATAGACTTTCACATAAAAACTGTTAAAAGAGATATAGAAGGGCATTATGTAATGATTAAGGGAACAATTCAACAGAAAGATGTGACTATAATAAATGTATATGCACCTAATTACAGGGTGTCTGGCTATTTAAAAGGAACATTAATGGATCTAAAGGTGGACATAGACTCCAAATCAATAGCAGGGGGGAGAGGGGCGGCATTGTGGCATAGTAGGTAAAGCCGCTGCCTGTAGTGCTGGCATTCCTTATGGGTGCCAGTTCAAGTCCTGGCTGCTCCACTTCCAATCCAGCTCTCTGCTATGGCCTAGGAAAGCAGTAGAATACGGCTCAGATCCTTGGGCCCCTGCACCACATGGGAGACCCAGAGGAAGCTCCTGTCTCCTAGCTTTGGATAGGCACAGCTCCAACTATTGTGGCCAACTGGGGAATGAATCAGTGGATGGAAGACCTCTCTCTCTCTCTTTCTCTCTCTCTCTCTGCCTCTGCTTCTCTCTCTGTGTAACTCTGACTTTCAAAATAAATAAAATAAATCTTCAAAAAAATAGTAATGGTGGAATTCAATGCCCCACTATCAGCAGTGGATAGATGAACCAAACAGAAAATCAGCAAAGAAATGACAGTTAATCAACGCTATAGACATAATGGACCTAACAGATATCTACAGAACTTTTCACCCCACAGTGGTAGAATACACATTTTTTGTATCAGTGAATGGAACTTTCTCTAGCACAGACTATATACCAGGCCATAAAGCAAGTCTCAGCAAATTCAAAGAAATCGAAATCATACGTGCATCTTCTCTGACCACAATGAAATAAAGCTGGGAATCAACCAATCAAGAATCTCTAAAACATATGCAAACACATGTAGACTGAACAACATGGTCCTGAAACAACAGTAGGTCAAGAGGAGAAATCAAAAAAATTCTGGAAATAAATGAAGATGACAAAATTTCATATCAAAACTTATGTGATACCAAAAACAGTATTAAAAGAGTTTATAGCACTTGGTGCCTACATGAAGAAATTGGAAAGGTACCGAGTAAATGAACTATCCCTGCATCTCAAGGACCTAGAAAAACAACAACAAACCAAACCCAATATTAGTTGGAGGAAAGTAATAATTAAAATTAGGGAAGAAATAAACAAAATTGAAACAAAAAATAGATATCAGTGAAATGAAGAGCTGGATTTTGAAAAAAAAAATAAACAAAATTGATACACCATTGGTGCAACTAACAAAAGAGGGAGCAGATCCAAGTCAATAAAATCAGAGATAAAAAAGGAAATCTAAAAACAGACACCACAAAAATAAAAAGAATCATCAGGAATTACTACAAGAGCTGTATGCCAACAAACTGGGAATCCTAGAAGAAATGGATAGATTCCCAGACACATATAATCTACTTAAATTGAATCATGAAGACATAGAAAACTTAACAGACCAATACCAAGACAAATTGAATCAGTAATAAAAGACCCTCCCAACAAAGAAAACCCCAGGACCGGATAGCTTCATTGCTGAATTCCACCAGACATTTAAAGAAAAACTAACTACAATTCTTCTCAAAGTACTCAAAACAACTGAGAGGGAGAGAATCCTCTCAAACTCCTTCTATGAAGCCAGCATCACCTTAATTCCTAAGCCAGAAAAAAAGATGCAACAGAGAAGGACAACTATAGACCAGTATCCCTCATGAACATAGATGCAAAAACTCTCAACAAAATATTAGCTAATGGAATACAACAACACATCAGAAAGATCATTCACTTAGACCATGTGAGATTTATCCCTAGTATGCAGGGATGGTTCAGCATTCGCAAATCAATCAATGTGATACATCACATTAACAACTGAAAAACAAAAGCACATGGTTATCTCAGTAGACGAAGAAAAAACATTTGATAAAGTACAACATGTTTTCTTGATAAAAGCCTTAAGAAAATTGGGTATAGAAGAAACATTTCTCAACACAATCAAGGCATTTTATGACAAAGCCATGGTCAACATCTTATTGAATGTGGAAAATCTGGAAGCATTCTCCCTATGATGTAGAACCAGACAAGGATGCCCACTCTCACCATTGCTATGTAATATAGTCCTGGAAGTTTTAGACAGAGCCATTGGAAAAAAAAAAAAGGAAATCAAAAGGATGCAATTTGGAAGGGAGGAAATCAAAATATCCCTTCTTGCAGATGACATGATCCTATATATAGGGAATCCAAAAAAACTCCACTGAGAAACTAGTATAACTCATAAGAGATTGGTAAAGTGGCAGATTATAAAATCAACAAGGAAAAAAATCAATAGCCTTTGTATACACAGACAAGGTCACGGCTGAGAAAGAACTTTTAAAATCTTCCCATCCACAATAGCTCCAAAAAGAATTAAATACCTTGTAATAAATTTAACCAAGGATGTCAAAGATCTCTATAATTCAAATGATAAAACACTAAAGAAAGACATAGAAGAAGACATTTAAAAAATCAAAAAATCTTCCATGTTCTTGGATTGGAAGAAACAACATTATCAAAATGTCCATACTACCAAAAACAATTTACAGATATATTGCAATCCCATTCAAAACACCAATGACACTCTTTGCAGATCCAGAAAAAAATGAAGCTAAAATCCCTATGGAAACACAGGAGACCCTGAACAGCTAAAGCAATCTTATACAACAAAAACAAAGCTGGAGCCATCATAATACCTAATTTCTTTTTTTTTAACTTTTATTTAAGGAATATAAATTTCCAAAGTACAGCTTATGGATTACAATGGCTCCCACCCACACACAACTTCCCTCCTACCCGCAACCCTCCCCTTTCCCGCTCTCTCTCCCCTTCCATTCACATCAAGATTCATTTTCAATTCTCTTTATATACAGAAGATCAGTTTAGTATATATTAAGTAAAAATTTCATTAGTTTGCACCCACATAGAAACACAAAGTGAAAAATACTGTTTGAGTACTAGTTATAGCATTAAATCACAATGTACAGCACATTAAGGACAGAGATCCTACATGAAGAGCACTTCCACTTTGACTATGACTTTGTCTAAATATGATCAGAGTCGGTGAACTCAAAAGGCTTCCATAGCCGTGGCAGCTCATGACAAGAGCCTAGGGTGATTACTGATGCCATAAACAAGAGTGTCAATTTGTTAAGTCAACAACAGGAGTCGCTGTATACTTACTCCTCATAATACCTAATTTCAAGACATACTATAGGGCAATTATAATCAAAACACCCTGGTACTGGCACAAAACCAGATGGATAGACCAATGGAACAGAACATAAACTCAAGAAATCAATCCATACATCTACAGCCAACTTATTTTTGACAAAGGATCTAAAAACGTGCCAGGGGATTCCAATTCAATCCCATCAAAGTGGCATGTAACAATGCCATCTCACTAGTCAAAGTTATCAGTTTCAGTTCACAATTGATCATAATGAAAGGATTTAGACTCAAAGGGATCACATAAACAAGACTAATGTCTGCTAATACTAACTGAAAGAATTAAAAAGGAGAGAATGATCCAACATGGGAAGCAGGATACACAGCAGACTCATAGAATGGCAGATGTCCTAAACAGCACTCTGGTCTCAGAATAAGCCCTTAAGGCATTCGGATCTGGCTGAAGAGCCTATGAGAGTATTTCAGGCATGGAAAGCCAAGACACCCTGGCAAAACAAACAAACAAACAAAAACAAAACAAGAAACAACAACAACAACAACAACAAAAACCTAAATGAAAGATTTCTGTGAGTGAGATCCCAGTGAAAAGAATGGGTCATCAAAGAAGGAGGTACCTCTCTCTGAAGGGAGGAGAGAACTTCCACTTTGACTATGACCTTGTCTAAATAAGATTGGAGTTGGCGAACTCAAAAGGCTTCCATAGTCTTGGTAACCCATGACAAGAGCCTAGGATGATTACTGATGCCATAAACAAGAGCGTCAATTGTTAAATCAACAGGAGTCACTGTGCACTTATTCCCCATGTAGGATCTCTCTCCTTAATGTGTTGTACAATGTAAATTAATGCTATAACTAGTACTCAAACAGAACTTTTATACTTTGTGCTTTTGTGTGGGTGCAAACTGTTGAAATCTTTACTTAATATATGCTAAATTGATCTTCTGTATATAAAGATAATTGAAAATGAATCTTTATGTGAATGAAATGGGAGAGTTGCAGGTGGGAGGGAAGTTTTTTTTGGGGGGAAGCGACTGTAATCCAAAAGCTGTACTTTGGAAATTTATATTTATTAAATAGAAGTTGAAAAGGGAGCTAAAATCAATCCCTGGAGCAAGAACAGTCTCTTTAATAAATGATGCTGGGGAAAATGGATCTCCATGGACAGAAGTATGAAACCAGCCCCCTACCTTATACCTTACACAAAAACACACCCAAAATGTATCAAAGACTAAATCTATGACCCAATATATTCAAATCATTAGAGAACACTGGGAAAACTCTGTAAGACATTGGCATCGGCAAAGACTTTTTGGAAAAGTCCCCAGAGGCACAGGCAATCAAAGCCAAAATTGAAAAATGGGACTACATCAAGTTGAGAAGCTTCTGCACTACAAAAAAAATACTAAGCAAAGTGAAAAGTCAACTGACAGAATGGGAGAAAATATTTGCAAACTATATACCTGATAAACATCCAGAATCTATAAAGAGCTCAAGAAATTCAACAACAAAACAATCAGTTAATAAATGGGCAAAGGACTTGAAAAGACATTTTTCAAGAGAGGAAATTCAAATGGCCAACAGACACTTTGGAAAATGCTCAGATTCACTAACCATTAGGGAAATGCAAATCAAAACTACAATGAGGTTTCACCTCACTCCAGTTAGAATGGCTCTCATACAGAAGTCAACAAACAACAAATGCTGGTAAGAATGTGGGGAAAAAGATACTCTGATCCACTGTTGGTGAAAATGTAACCTGGTGCAGCCACTATGGAAGATAGTATGGAGATATCTCAGAAATCTGAATATAGACCTACCATATGGTCCAGCCATCCATCCCACTCCTGGAAATTTCAGTATATGAAAGAGTTATCTGTATCCCCATGTTCATTGCAGCACAATTCACAACAGCTAAGATATGGAATCAACTCAGATGTCCAATCAACTGTTGACTGGATAAAGAAATTATGGTATATATACACTATGGAGTAATGCTCAGATTTAAAAAAAGAAATGAAATCCTGTCTTTTGCAACAAGATGGTTGCAACTGGAAACCGTTATGCTTACTGAAATAAGCCAGTCCCCAAAATACGGATATCATATGTTTTCCCTGATCCGAGGTAACTAATAGAGTACCTGAAATGTAATGTATTGGAGTGACATAGATATTTTGAGAATTGATGATTTATAAACAATAAATAGCCTTTGCCTCTCCCATTGAGGAACAGTGTTTTGTTTTGTTTTTTTCTCTTCAAGCTATTTGTTAAATTCTTAGTGTAGGGTTAACTATATGATCACTAAGTACACTAAAAATAGATCACTGTAAAAAATTAAGAGGGGGAATCCGAGGGGGAGGAATATGAAGGGTTGGAACATGGCTGGGAGGGGAAGTGAGGGGGGGGAACTGCCACTATGCTCCTAAATCTGTATATATAAAATACTTGAAACTTGTATAACTTAAATAAAATTTTTAAAAATGCCCAAGACAAAGAAGATTGATAATCACAATCTGATGATACCATTTTCTACGCAATCACAGAAATAAACAGAAGATTCAAGTATGTCCTTTTCCACTAAGAAGATATGAAAATGGCCAACAACTGTATTATTTGAGAACATTAAATAAAAATCACAATGCAATAAGACTTGTATGTACAACTGAATGCTAAAAAAATTTTAAGGAAATATCAAGTAATCGGCAATGACAGATCAGGTAGAATCTCAAGTGCTACTGTTGGGGATAAATTTGGTAGCACCATTTTGAAAAACTTTGAGTGTCCACCAAAGGTGAAACTCTATGTCACAAATCCCAGTAACCTCACTTTGATATATATATGCATCAGAAATGCCCCAAAAGGCATGTACATGAATTTCCTAGCAGCATTATTCATAATAACAAAAATGGAAGCCATTCAAATGTTTCTCAAAAGTACAATAATTACATAGTGGTATGACTACAACAGAATAACACAAAGCAATGAAAATAAAGAAACTATTACACTGTGCAGTGCAAAGTATGACGCTCACAGATCAAATATTGTAGAAGCTAACCTAAGGTAATAGAAGTCTGAATAGTGATTATCTTTTGGTGAGGGAATAACTCACAGGGATTAATAGTAGAGACTCGGGTTCTAATATTACCTTTTGTGTTGATATGAATGGAGTATATTGGCTTCATTAATAATTGGACTGTACACTTGTGACTTATGAATATGTCTATTTTTATGTTAAACATGAGTGTTTCTTTTTTCTTTTTTCTTTTTTTTTTTTTTTTTTTGACAGGCAGAGTTAGACAGTGAGAGAGAGAGACAGAGAGAAAGATCTTCCTTTTCCATTGATTCACCCTCCAAATGGCCGCTACGGCCGGTGCTGCGCTGATCCGAAGCCAGGAGCCAGGTGCTTCCTCCTGGTCTCCCATGTGAGTGCAGGGCCCAAGCACTTGGGCCATCCTCCCCTGCCCTCCCGGGCCACAGCAGAGAGCTGGACTGGAAGAGGAGCAACCGGGACAGAATCCAACGCCCCAACTGGGTCTAGAACCCGGGGTGATGTTGCCGCAGGCGGATTAGCCGAGTGAGCCGTGGCGCCAGCCCTAACATCAGTGTTTCTCAACTGGAGTGATTTTGCCTCCTAGGGACATCTGACCATTTCTAGAGACATTTTTATCACAACTTAGGAGGTGTACTAGCATCTAATGAGCAGAGACCAGGGATGTTGCTAAATGTCCTATAATACACAGCACTATGTCCACATTGTCTGCATATCAATAAAATAAAATGTTCCAAATAAAATACTAGCAAAATAATTATAATAATTTGTGTGGCTTACACAACAGTGGCTTAGCATGTTTCTGATATAAGCTAATGTGCCCCTATACTGTTTCCACTTGAACCAGGCAAGCCACTATGTGGCAAGTCTAAAACCAAGATTCAAGGTTCTGTGTAACTGTGGAAAAGCCTTGTTCCGAGTGAAGGAGCTAGGGCTTAAAACACAGTAAAAATAAATATATTGACCTTCATGGCAACCAGGTAAGTATCCCTTCAGAAGCAACTGGGTACTTTGCTGCTTTAGAAACCCCAGAGTGTTACCTAGTTACTACACAGAATAAGCACTATTTCTTGAATTTATGAATAAACAGGTCTTCCTGCAGCCCTCCCAAACCAATGTCCAAGATTTGAAATTTTTCTGCCCTGCAATTTATCAAGTAACCATCTAATTTCTCTGATATATTAATAGATGCCGAGGCTTTAATTATATCAGATTATGGGCAACAAAGATTCATATTTAATTTTGAAAGAGTCAATGAAGACAGTTTCCTGACCCAGAGAAGTAACTAATGGTAGAAATTCCATGTATTTATGATAGGTCTATAAGGGATGAAAAATAAGGAATGACAAGGAGATTTTTTTCAGTGATGCCCAGATCAAACACAGAAAAGAGCTGACTTTCACGGGAAGGCATGTTACTATGGAGCTTACCATGGCAGAAACTTCAGTGGGAGAATTCAAGCAAGCTTATCACACATTGATGAGATCTTCATTGACACAATCCTTATTTAGGTTAAAGAATGTGGAAGTAAGAATACCCATACTGATAATTTACAGATTGCTTTGACTTCCCCTGTAGTACAGGCACAATAATGCCCATATCTCCAAAAGATGTCTGTGTTGAAATTTCCAGAATATGCAAAATATGTAAGGTTACATGGAACACAGGGAATGAAGGGTTGTCGATAGAATTAAGACTGCTAGTCAGTTGACTTTGAAATAGCCAGATTATTCTAGATTACCTAGGGAAACTCAATGTAATCATGAGAGCCTTTCAAAGGAGGAGGAGACAAAGATGACAGCATTAGAAAGATTTCTGTGCAATGCTGCTGATGTTGGAGGAGGAGGGACATCAGCCAAAGAATGTAGGCAGCTTCCAGAAGACAAAGAAACTGATTCACCATTAACAATCTCCAGGGGGAGCATGGCCCTGCCAAAAACTGATGTTATCCCACTGAGACTCACTTTGGATTTCTGACCTTCAGAATTATTAGATAATAAATTTGTATTATTTTAAGCCACTAGATTTGTGGCAATGTGTTGCAACAGCGATAGGAATTCATATAGCAAATTAACGGGTTGGAGAAAAGCCATGGGCCATCCACACAGTGGATGGTATAATTTATATTGGCTTTTGAGTATAATTAAAGAGAGTATACATAAATTCAGATGCACATGTGCTCACAGACTTGTAATTTACTTCTTTGTTCACGTCATTCCCCTTATTATTTGATCTTGTTATCAGAATTCAAAAAGGACCTGGGGTAACCAGTAACTGGTTGCAGTTCTGTGAGTTAATTGATATGGTTATTAGCTGCATAGCACGGGTTTAAAATGAAATTGTGCAAAGAGAAAAGCTTGTTTACCTTCTGCAAAGAGGATATTGTCAGAAATGAGTTTTCCTTCTGCTGACAAAGTTAGTGATTTACAGACTTACAGAAGTAAGGCATAAAATACACACAGGTGCAAATTGATGTCTATAAATGAAAAAGTGAAATGAGTAATTTGAAGTTGCTGGGAAAGTGCCAGTTAATTAACTCCATCTCCAGGAACATTGCAAATACAGCTAAACCACACACTGAGTGGCAACCAAGGAGTGGCAAAGAAAGGCAGAAATATCCAGTCTTCATCAGTCCCATTACCCAAATCACTGTAAATAAACTTCTAACCCAAGTGAAAACATGATTACTATGTAAATCCAGCTTCAAGTCACCACTAGGTGAATGTACTTCTTGGGTAAAAGCAGTGTACTTGTTCTCCAAAAGCAGATTCAGTAGAGTCCTCCAACTCGCACTCCCACCAGACCACAGCCCCTAGTTCTTCCTGGTGGAAACTCGGGATATCATTGATCTTTAGAACGTTAATGGTAGCTTTACCTCTTTTCATTCATCACAAGGTAAAAGAAAGAAGTAGCATTTTGAAGCAACAGTGAGAAGTCGGAACATGAGAATCAAAATGGACAAGATCACTACAATGGTTGGAATGTGTTGGAAACAATGTCCAGTGCAACAGTGCTGGAAGACGGAACCGAATGAGAGGTGATTAGGCCTTGCGGGCAGAGGGAATGGTTGATGTCTTTATTGCAGGAATGGGTTGATTATAAAAGGAGGCGTTTGGCTCTCCCCTCCACTCTCACTCAGAGGATACCAGTGTCTTGACCGTGGACTTCTCAGCCTTCAGAACTATAAGTATTATAAATTTTCCAGTCTCAAAATTTCCGTTGTAGCAGCAAAGGTTGGACTAAGATGACCACCTTCTGAGAGAAAGACAAAATCAATACACTGTGGCTCAGGTGATGTATAAAGTTGCAATAAAAACTAAGACACAGCCTGGCAAGCCCTGATTCTAAGGAGATTTAGGGTTACTAGCATATCCAAAGAAACATACACCAATCAGAAAAGGGCTATTTGAAAGAAAATCTTGTTTTTAAAAATGACAGAAAAGCAAATGCTGGCTGTATCCAAAAGAGATTCCTTGGCTCAGGAAGAGTAAGTCTATGTGACAGGTCTGCATACAGGTAGCAGTATCTGTCCGTCGGGTTCTGATCTGCCTAGACTGATAACCATGCTAGCACCCATGATTTGGATTATCCGTTCACCAAGTGATCTCTTGAGCACAATTTCATTCTAGGGAGACAATGCACTAATCAGCAACCAGGAACACTCTGCTCAAGGTGGTTCTGTTCCATCATAAGTTCATTGTCTTTCTAGGTTCATTTGATCTGTGTGCCAGCTTTCCACCAGCTTAACAGTTATCCCATAAGAGCCCCCAGGAGTCTTGGGCTCTTTGAGTTGAAAGGTGAGGATTTTGCCAACTGTAACTTGGGTAGGGATGGCCATAATTTCCACAGGATTACTTGTTTTGCCCAGAGAATGGCTGAGATTATTTCAGAGGTTTCCAGAACTCTCTGGGATAGTGTCTAAGTTCCACTTGTGCTCCCTTACTTTAAACTACCTATAAACTAGATGCCACTAAAGGCCTTTCTCAGAAGAAACATCAAGCCCTATTCTTGGAAAATATCTTGTTCTCCTTTCTCCTGAGGTTATGCAAAACTAAGTAAATACCAAGGAAAGAAAAACTTATTTTTGAATAGAAAGTTGAAGCATGAAAAAGAGCAGTTTAAAAGAGGAGGGGGCTGGCATTATGGTACACCAGGTACCTCCACCTGAAATGTTGGCATCCTGTATTGGAGTTATGGTTTGAGCCCCAGCTATGCTACTTCCAATCTAGCTCTCTGCTGATGCCCTCTCACTGTGTAACTCTGCCTTTCAAGTATATAAATAAATCTTTAAAAGAGTTCCAGAAAGAGAGGAAGAGAGAAAGGGGGAAGAAGACAGAAAGATCTTCCATCTTCTGGTCACGCTCCCAAATGACTGCACTGATTGGGGCTGGGCCAGGCTGAAGCCTGGAGCCTGTAATTCCATCCTGCTCTCACACACAGGAGGCAAGGGTTCAAGCACTCAGGCCATCTTCTTCTGCTTTCCAGGCTCATAAGCAGGTAGCTGGATCAGAAATGGAACATCCAGGACCCCAATCAGCACTTTGGCATGGGACGCCAGCATCACAGGCAGCAGCTAAAGGGCTGTGTCAGAATACTGGCCCCATAATCTTCATGATAAGTAAACAAAAGAGAGAACCAGGAGGGTCTTGTGCCATGAAGAAACAGGAAGGCCAACTAACATGAGCCCTTGTTCCCACTTCAGTTCAGCCACATGCAGTAGGCCTCGTGACCTGAAGGAACCACTACTATCAGTGAGAGTGGAGTTATTTTATTTGAAAGACAGACAGACAGCTAGAGATCTCCAATCCATTGACTTACTCTCCAAATGACACAATAGGGACATGCTGAAACCAGGATCCCAGAACTCAATTGGAACTTCCCATGTGGCTGGCAGGAACCCAACAACCTGGGCTATCATTCGCTGCCTCCCTGGGACTGTATTAGCAGGAAGCTGGGATCAGAAGTAGAACAAGGATTCAAATCTAGGCACTCTGATATGGCATGCAGATGTCCAAAGCAATTATTCGGCTGCTGAGCCAAACACCCACCCCAAGACGAAATTTAATGTGTATGCCCTGGCTAACAAAAAACAAGAGTCTATGACTCTTAATTATTTTCATTACAATGCTGTTTAAATATGTTCAAATATAAACTGTGGCATGAATTCCTTATACTCACACAACAATAACTTAAAGAACCAATGTTATTCAAATTATCTCTGGTAATTTCATGTGACAGGTGAAGTTACTTTGTTGAAATAAACATCATTCTTGACTCCTGACTATGGCACAGATTGCCAGAGCAGGCATCTTTTCAGTTTGGCAGTCTGTGCTACTCCCCACTAGGAGAACTTAATGTTCCCACACAGTTGTTTATTTAAGTTACTATGAATCCTTTGTTCACAGCATGCATTATGATGCTCTTGGCCTTCACTAATACATTTTTTCCTCTGTTCTTTTCCTTTCCACTTGGGGCCAATAAAATTGTAAACACAAACTCCAACTCCAACATAGAAATTGCAAGGTTTTACTCAGGTAGCCATTTGAGGATCCAGAATGCATTTATATCAAAGTTTGAAAAATCAAACACACTTTAAAAAATTACCACGAAGAAACTACATGTGCTAGTTTGAGTAACCAGCAGGATCTAGTTCCTTGACTGAGCACCCTGACATCCTCCCACTCTCTTCTCCCAAAGTGCATGAAATACGTAAGACACAAAACCAATGTTTCTTTTCTGTTCTTAGCCCTCAAAGTGGTTGAGGCCACTTATGTCCTTTTCTTTGATTTCGCACTCCATAACTCTGCACTTCTCTTTAAGCAAGCTTATGTAAGTTGTCTGAGGGTTATTCACATAGCCAGAGCCATCTCAAGGAAATATAAAAACTGGAAACTAATGAGATTTAAGTCATAGTTCTTATTCTGCAGTTTTGTAACACAGCAACTACCTATCATTAGTGGAGCAGGACAGCAGAGACGACTGGAAAAACTCCCCCAAACTCTTTATTTTTTCCCTGCTCAGCCCTGCTAGACAAGAATTTATACCTCCCTTTGCAGTTTGCTTCATTTTTCCTTTCCATTGGAATGTGAAGTACACTTTTAGGATGGGAGGCAATAAACATGAGAATCTGCAAATTTGAAATTTTGTTAGAGTAGCTTCTAATTCGTCCACATCAATTCTACTTCCATCAAATATTTGGAAGTAGAGAGGGGTTCTGACAACCCTCCCAGAGGCTACTGAATCCTGTGCCCCTGGATGCCCACTGATTTAAATACCATCTTTAAGTAACAAATTTTCATGTAATTGCAAGTCAGTTGCTGAACTCCATGCTGCCACTCTAACTACCAATCTATTCTCAGGAACATCTATCAGTAGGTATCAACTTCTGGATCTGAGCTCCTTGTTTCCAATTGTTCTTCCATAGTTTCAGTTTGTTTTTCTTTTGGCCTCTGTTTACATTTTGGAGATTACATTATCTTCATCTTTTGAGATTATATAAGTTTGGTCTTCAAGCTTGCATTGGAGGAAGGGAACCTAGCAATCTTCTTTCTTCTTCATTGTATACCTGTTCTTTTTTTCAACTTTTATTTAATACATATAAATTTCAAAAGTACAACTTTTGAATTATAGCAACTTTTCCCCCCATAACCTCCCTCCCACCCGCAACCATCCCATCTCCCACTCCCTCTTCCATCCCATTCACATCAAGATTCATTTTCAATTATCTTTATAGACAGAAGATCAACTTAGTATATACTAAGGAAAGATTTCAACAGTTTGCACCCATACAAACACATAAAGTATAAGGTACTGTCTGAGTGGTAGTTTTACTGTTAATTCCCATAGTGCAACATATTAAGGACATAGATCCTTCATGAGGAGTAGGTGCACGGTGACTCCTGTTGTTGATTTAACAATTGACACTCTTATTTATGATGTCAGTAATCACCCACAGCTCTTGTCATGAGCTGCCAAGGCTGTGGAAGCCTTTTGAGTTCATAAACTCCAATCTTATTTAGTCAAGGTCATAGTCAAAATGGAAGTTCTCGCCTCCCTTCAGAGAAAGGTACCTCCTTCTTTGATGGCCCATTCTTTCCACTGGGATCTCACTCACCGAGATCTTTTATTTAGGTCATTTTTTTGCCAGAGTGTCTTGGCTTTCCATGCCTGTGAAACTCTCATGGGCTTTTTAGCCAGATCCGAATGTCTTAAGGGCTGATTCTGATGCATAGCTGGTGTTTTTTTTTTTTTTTTTTTTGAGGTGTCAATATTCTCTTAAGTGTCTCTAAGAATGATAGCTTGGAATGTTCTTAAATCTCTCTTTTGTTTCCTGTGTCATTGACTCTGATTTTTGCCTTCAATTCTAGTATCCCTTTCGTTTTGCTGCTGCTCTTCCTCAAATATCTGAATATTCTAGGTTTTCTTAATCAGATCCCATTTCTTTCTACCCTCCACAAATTGTTTTAAATTTCTATTTCTTATAGCTTTCTTTCAATTTTTAAGCATCATCATGGATACATCACAGTATTGTTTTTTATGACTATATCGAGGATTTGAGAAGAACATTCAGTTTGCTGTTTTATATAATTTACTTTTTTTTTTTTTTTTTTTTTTTTTTTTTTTTTTGACAGGCAGAGTGGACAGTGAGAGAGAGAGACAGAGAGAAAGGTCTTCCTTTTGCCGTTGGTTCACCCTCCAATGGCCGCCGCTGCAGCCGGCGCACCGCGCTGATCCTGGCAGGAGCCAGGAGCCAGGTGCTTTTCCTGGTCTCCCATGGGGTGCAGGGCCCAAGCACCTGGGCCATCCTCCACTGCACTCCCTGGCCATAGCAGAGAGCTGGCCTGGAAGAGGGGCAACCGGGACAGAATCCGGCGCCCCAACTGGGACTAGAACCCGGTGTGCCGGCGCCGCTAGGTGGAGGATTAGCCTATTGAGCCACGGCGCCGGCCTATAATTTACTTTTAAAACAAAATTCAGGGCCCTTCTTTAAATCATGCTGGCAGAAAATGTGAAAGTAGTATACATCATACATGGGTATACTTTCATCCAAATGTCCACTGTTCTGAAATGCTTGTGTTTATCACACAATATGCAATATGCTTCTCTTTAATTATAGGCTATTTATGAACTTCATGCTGCCCTACTGATACATCCATCTATTCTTTTATCAGCAACACATTTTTTTAAAAATTACTTACTGGTTTAATTACTCCCATTTGCCCAGCAGATATCCATTTGTGAGTTAGAGGGGATTATGATCAAAAAAGACCCATTGGCCGGCGCCATGGCTCAATAGGCTAATCCTCCGCCTGCGGCGCCGACACCCTGGGTTCCAGTCCCAGTCAGGGTGGAAGATTTTGTCCCGGTTGCTCCTCTTCCAGGCCAGCTCTCTGCTGTGGCCAGGGAGTGCAGTGGAGGATGGCCCAAGTCCTTGGGCCCTGTACCCACATGGGAAACCAGGAGAAGCACCTGGCTCCTGCCTTCAGATCAGCGCGGTGCGCTGGCCGCAGCGTGCCAGCCACAACGGCTGTTTGGGGGAAAGACCTTTCTCTCTGTCTCTCTCACTGTCTAACTCTGCCTGTCAAAAAAAAAAAAAAAAAAAAAAAAAAAAAAAAAAAAAAACCATAGCAGACCTTGACATTTCTTTTCCTCCATGCGTTCTTGATGAACACAAAAAGAAATGATGGTATAAGATTTTTAACATTTTCTTAATTTATGTGATAACCTCTATCCTATTTCAGAGAATATGTAATATATAATATCTTAATTGGCCCTTGAAAATAGTGATTAATATCTTCAATAACATCTTCATTATGTAGAAGAAACTAAAGCCTAGGGAACTTAAATGATTTGCTTGAGGTTACTAAACAAGCAAGTGGCAGAACTTGAATCTGATTGTACTATGGGTATGCAACATGTACTGCTTTTCACTCACACTGACTGGTGGGGGGTTCTTTGTTCATTTGTTAGAATGCCCTCTGTTAACTATCTGTCTTTCTGCTCCAAATGAATTAGAAAACAAGTCCATTACTTATGTCCACTTGTGGAAGGCAGAACTGTGTCCAGTTGACAATGTGTGCAGAGCAAGGCAGTCGAAATACTATGGCACCAAAAAAAAAAACAAAAAAAAACAAAAAAAAAAACAAAAAAAAAAACAGAAATACTATGGCAACTTCTATAGGAAGGGAGTCAGCTATCTGAGGGCTGGCCTTTGTCACATCAAAAGGTCACCATAGTCCCAGGACTTAGATTGTCAACTTTTGTCTATTCCTTACTATATCTATACCATGGGCTTCAAATTTATATAAAGAGATAGTTAAATGTAAGTACATGGTGAATGCAATTCTGAAAGAAATGTGTATCATGAGACAAAGACAGGAGGAAAATACTGAAGTAAAAATACTTATATGAGCGAGGCATTCCTATGGAAAAGCTTTTGTTTTAAAGTCTATGTAAGTACCACTGTCACAAAGTAATTTAAATTATTTATTTAATTTAATAAATGTGACCACAATGGCCCCCCGAATTACAGAATGACCAAAGTTGCTTCTAAAATAGACACTGATTTATTTTAAGAGTTTGATATCTCCTTTGTTCCTCTTGTAAGCATGTGTGAAATGGCTCAAGGGAAGGAACTGAGGAATAAAGGGCCCGCGCATTGACAACCAAAGAAAACAGCTGGTGACAGGTCCATAAAAGCAAAGTATGGAAAGGACTCAGAGAAGAGTGGAAATAAAACAGATTTCTCTTGCTTTCAATGACTTTAAGAGAGAAGGGTCATAAAACAGGAGGAAAAACTGCTTGATGTAAACATAAAGATCTGGAAAGACAGAGGGGAAGATTAGCAAGGGAGATAACGAAGAAAGGGAAATGAAAGGATCCAAAAAGCAGACAGGAAGTGAGGCACGGGTGCCAGCTGAGGATGAAGGAATACCTTGGTCAGGTAGGAACATTATTTATGTTTACACGCTACTGCACAGGCGAAAGTTAAACCTGTTCAAGGCTCCTATTACCCTTTTCCCTTCGTCATTTCCCAACGTCCTCACAAGTTGCGAACCCAGTGATGTTTGTGGTGATTTCATTTGGTGACACTGGCTCTGAGAGTGAGAAATTTTAGCTTGACTATCAAAGTCCAGGTCCCTGAAGACCAAGGTCTCAGGCTGACCAATATTTTTTATGGAACTGAAAACAAAAATAATTATTCAAACCTTGGTAACAAGGCAAAACCCTGGCCAGCTGTTACATAATCAGATCAGAGCACTTTCTGACGACCTGGTTGCGAGTCATCTGATTCTCTAGGGCTGTGGTGTAGCTTAAGTTAATATTTATTATCAATTAGGGTTCCATCTCTAATGTTAAGTGTTAACTTGTGGAAGGTTTATAAGTTCTCAGGCATCTTTGTCCTGTGATGATAAAAATAAAAAAAAAATGGTCAGTTAAGATCATTTCAGAGGCTCCCATTTTATTGAACTCCTAGGACACTAACAGATTTGTGCATACCTTAACCTGATTTCAGCATTCTTCCCCTCATAAACAGTACAAACCTCTGTGAGAATCCTTTTCCATCCAACTGTTTTCCTCATTGACGCATTAAACAAATTTTTGGGGTATACTCAATATACTTGTTTATTTGTACATGTTGTTAAATGTTTAAAATGTACTACTGGTAATGTTAACAGCAACAATGATAAGATTTGGTAAAAAAAAAAAAAAAAAAAAAAAAAAAAAAAAAAAAAAAAACTATTATGTACCTGACCTCATAGTAAAATCTTTGAATCTTCGAAACTACCTTATGAATTCAGGTAAACAGAGGCCAAGAGAAGATAAATAATTTTTCCAGATCATCCACGGGCAGAGGAAGGATCAGTAAGAATCTTGCAAATGTATTGGCCTACGTTTTTCTGCTAAGGGATAACAGCAATGCTTGGGGTCTAGCAAAGGTAGGGAATCTGGAAAAGTCACTGAAGCTGAAAGTTGGCCACTAATAATGAGAGGCAGTCGGTAGACTGAATAAAGCTGTTTGAGAACTAATACGTGCTGATCCTCGAAAGCAAGGGTATCATCACCTCCATTTAACAGATGAGAAGACGGAAATTCAGAAAGAACAGGTTACCTTTCCAAGGTCACCCTGCTAATAAGGAACTGAACAAAGATATCAAAGAACCATCACCAGATCATAAGATTAGTGCATTTTCTGAGGCTCTCTTTGCTTTTGAACAGATGGTCAGCAAGTTCAGCCTCATTTGTTCCACTTCTTAGTTCCAAACTATGGTTACAGCTGCCATTATTTCCCCTTTGTCATGGGTCTATTTGGCTTTGAGATTTTTATCTTTCTGCTTTTGTCTTTGACATAATGATCAGGCAACATTTAATTTGGTCTCTGGTTCTCATTTATTTTTCTGGCACTTGTCCCAGAGATTAACTCGAAGGAACAACACATCATCATAAGATATCAACAGTCTGATTTCTGTCAAGGCTGTCTGATACTACAGTTCACCATTCCCCTCTCAGCCACCACCTGCCCACCCCAACAGTACAACACCTTTGTAGATATGCTATCGACATGTCTGCAATATACATTTTACACCATAGAATTAAGTACAGTTAATGGTGATGATTAAATAAGTGTCCAATATAAATAGTAAACACACAGCAAGAACTCTTCCTGAAAGCAACAACTTCCTGAACATGTTTGCATAGGAGTCTAGGAATCTTTTTTTTTTTTTTAAGAAATGGGGAACAGGAGAAAATTGTTTCTGACACCTGTACGTTTGCCAGTTCCCGGTCTAAATGTACCACCTAGTGGGATTCAATATAAAAATGTATTTAAGAATATCAGTTAATAGAATTCGTCTCAGAACCAGCAACCTCTAAATTTCGTCATGTTGAAATATTTAAACCATGTTCCTCCCTGAAAGCACCTAACTGGTTTTCTCTGGGACCCTGGTCACATCATTTTCCTTTCTGAGGTTCAGTTCCTTCACCTAAATAAGGATATTAACCACCAGCATACAATTCTGATTCTCTGTAATTTTGTGTTATAGCCAGGTTTACCTAAATTCCTACCAGTGACCTAGAGAAGGAAATGCTTTCTGCTATGTCATTGCTATAATATAGTTAAAAATAATTTACTCAGAATTCTCCTTATGAAAGAATGCTGAAATGCAGCAGAAGACAATGAGGAGGAGGAGAGTGAGAAAAATGTTTTAGAACCAAATAATATTCCAGACCAAAGATGGTTCCAAATGTCCCTACCCCCTTACTATATGGGGACCTATTTTTATAACCAGAAAGACTTGAAATGGCATAAGAGATTATCTGATGGATGGAATTTTGTGTTTGCCTTATATGGGTACAATGTAGCAGCTTTCAGCCCGAGATTGACTAAGGGTTCAGTAGCTGTGACTGGCTGAAGCTCGGTTGCTTAGATACAAGAGTATACTATTAGCCTAAGAGTGTACTTGCACATGAAGCTAGACGGTAGTTCACCACATTTTCAGGTTCCTTTGAGTCAAACTCACCATTCAAGTACATAGACTGTTTCAAGCCAATTTATTCTGGTTCAACAATATCAAGCACATCAAGTTGATTGCTAGTGTTGTTAAAGTATACATATCCTTGCAGGTTTAGAATACTTAAATCTTTTATAAGAATTATGGATTTTTCTCAATATCCTTTTAGTTCCATCATTTTCTGTTTCATTTACCTTAAGATCTTAAGCAACCGACTAAGTACATGATGAAGGAGAATTGCACTTAGCCTGAACAAACCCTGACTGCTCCTTTTCTTTATCTACCTTTAACTAATTATTCTTGTTTCACTAATCTTTTTGTTCAATCACCATTTCCCTTTGGGGGAAAAATATCAAAGGAATGTAGACAGATGCCTTATAAGTTGAGACTTCAGCACAGCCAGGTCTGCCTGCTATAAACCCTTTTACCCCATAATCTAAGGCATAGCTCAGAGTCATTGTCAGCAAGTTCCCAATTCCTAAAGAAATTCCCCTCAAATTTACAGAGGCTTTTAGAATGGTCAGAAGAATTTATTACCTTTATTAGTTTATACATATGATATTTGGACCCCCTGAGGTTCACAAATGATTAGCAAAAACAGATGGAAAAATTCTGAGGAGAGTATTAGAAATCCTTCACAAGAAAGACTTAGGAGGGCTTAGAAGAATTTCTGAGAATTCTCAAATTTTTATCCCTGAGGACTTTCACAGAGGACCAATTGGTGCATTATATAATCTTGTAGGCAAAAGAAAGATGAATCTAATTTAGGTTACAAGATTCCTTTAGAGATGCTGTTTGTCAAGTTCTCCAGGCTTGGAATACAGTAAGGAATGTTTTTTACAGGGACCTAAACAGCATTAGCCGCTCTGTTTATAAATGAACTTTGTCCTGGATTTAGCAGCTTCATTAGAAAGCATAAATCAGGCCAGGAGTTAGTGAGCAGTGGAATTGGTGGCCCTAGCTGAGCTGAGAGGACTCAAAAATAGGAGAAAACCCAAAAGATTAACAAGCTTATGACCCTCCACTTAAAACAACTGCAGAGACCCAGATCAAGGGGACTGCTTCATCATCACTCTAGATCACAATCAAAAGAATTTAGGGTGAAGAACACTGTACCTCATGGTACCTGCCTTTACTACCAAGAACCTGAGAAGAAATTGTCCGTTTTTATGCAATTTTGCCAAGAAGACTTTTTCACTTTTGGACCAGAGTTCTTCCCTCATAGAGGGAGCCCACAACACTGCAACCAACACTTACAGGGCTTTGAGGGTTTCCCTAACAGAATGCTCCCTATAATACCCTTGGTGAAAAAAAAAAAAGGAGAAACCAAAGATAAATGGGGAGTCTTGCATCATTCTGATAGAAATAGGAGCCACCCTACCAACCCTATGTTGGTAAGTGAGCAAATTATTTCTGTACTGAGGGTTTTAAATAAGGTAAAAGAAGTACAAATGATACTGGGACCATTTATAGAAAAACATACCTTTTTAGTGTGAGGTAATTGCTAGGGTGATATTTATTCTGCATACCAAAGGGGCACATATGATCCACTGCACAAGCAATTTGGTACAAGGAGGCAGAAACTGATAAAGCTGAAACTTAAGGTTGTAGTAACCCAACCTCTCCAAGATATCTGAATGTTTATGAGCCTCTTCTACTTATATATGAAGGATGAGAAGTGTGGAGCCTACCAGGTTACAAATAGCTCATTCTAAATCTTTGCCTAAATTACCCAAAAAGCCTTTAAAGCCTGAAGCAATTTAAGGACTCTCACTAGCCATAGAGGACTTAATTAAGTACAGGCTTATAGTCCTATGGGCTAGCATTGTAACAATCTAGTATGGCTAGTTAAGAAGTCAAATGAACAATATTGGAGATTTCTTCAAGATGTATGAGCCATTCCTAAAACTGTGATACCTAGCTTTCCTATAGTTCTGTATCCTAATACTTTCTGAATAGTGTGACCCTGATTCAGAATAGCTCATGATAGTAAACCTTGGCTCAACATTCATTAGCATTCAAGTTGAAAAGGAAAGTCAGATTTATTTGCATTTACTTGAAAAAACCAATAGTGTACCTAGACTGTAATGACACAAGCATTTACTGAATCTCATTCTTTCCCAGGCATTGCATCAGCATTTGGAAACCCATAATTCCCTTGGAATTCTACTCTCACTCAGTATGTTGATGATCCATTTCTATGTTCTCCCATTAAAAAGTACTCCAAAACTGAATTATCTTTATAGGAAATTGCACATAAATGTCACAAGGTTTTGATGGAAAAATTCAGTTTTCCAAGAAAATGTTCCAGTATTGGGGACATGACTTCTAGTCTGCTGAAGGCACTTATCTCTCTCTTGGGAGAATAAAAATGATTCAAAAATTTCCCCAAACAGCAACTAAAAGAAATCTGAGAAGCTTCCTTGGATTTGTACGATACTCTGACCATTGTTTGAGTTAAGAATGTAGTATTAGAGCCTTTACCTTGAGAAAATATTCATGAACAAGCCTTTAACCAAATGAAACCAGCCCTTACAACTGCTCTTGGCTCTGGGATTTTTTTAAATTGATATTTTATTTATTTGAGAGGTAGAGTTATGATCAGAGAGAGGGAGAGACACAAAGAAAAGTCTTACATTGGCTGGTTCACTCCCAAAATGGCTGCAATGGCCAGAGCTGGGCCCATCTGAAGCCAGGAGCCAGGAGCTTTTTCCAGGTCTCCCATGTCGGTGCAGGGACCCAAGCACTTGAGCCATCTTCCACTGCTTTCCCAGGCCATAAGCAGAGAGCTGGATTGTAAGAGGAGCAGTTGGGACATGAACTGGTGCCCATATGGGTTGATAGTGCTGTGGGCAGAGGCTTAGCCTCCACAGTGTCAGCCCCACTCTGGGACTTCCAATGTAACTAAAACTTTCACAATTTTCATGCAGAACTGTGAAAATCAGGCACTAAGACTCTTACCCAAGAGCACAGAGGGAAACCTAGACCCATTGCCTTTTATAGCCTGCAGTTACTACCTGTTACCAAGCATATTCTTGCTGTTCAAAAGCAATAGCAGTATCAATCTAGCTGTTAAAGCTCTCATCTGAGGTAGTGTTAGGGCATGAACTTTTCTTGCAGGTTCTACATGCTATGGAAAGTTTACTGAAGAACAGTCATCCCCAGCAAATTTCAGTGTATACACTAACATGAAATTCTTTCATCTCCTTCCAATCTCTTATGTAAAATCTGCAACATATTTATCCCTGCTACTTCTAATACTTCTATCACAGATAACAATGAAGATCATAGCTCTGGAATGTAGTATGAGAATCAGTGACTCCTCATTTATAGTATACTCCAATGGATAATCCTGAATTGATATTATTGTTGATGAGTCATATGCCAAAACCTCATAAGGAGTATACAAGGCAGGTTATGCCTTTATTACCAACCAAACTGAGCTAATAAAGAAAGAGGTCTCTCCTCAATTTAAGTCATCCAAACTTACAAAAGCCTTTTGTTTTCACTCAAGCATTCCACATAACTGAAGGCAAATTGGCAAATATTTACACAGACAGCAGACATGCTTTGGGAGTCAATCATGATTTTGGCATGCTATGGAAACAGAAATAATCAACTCCCTTTAAAATAGACATTGAGCCAGCTTTGTGGTGCAGTGAGTTAAGCTGTTGCCAGCAATCCTAGAACTCCTATGGGAGCACAAATTTCAGTTCTAGCTGCTCCTCTTTAAATCCAGTTCCCTGGATTGGACTGTGCCTGGGAAAACAGTGACGGATGACCCAAGTTATTGGACCTCTGTCTTCCAGATTGATTTCTGAGCTTTTGACTCTAACCTGGCCCAGGTCCAGACAGTGCAGCCATTTGGGAAGTGAACCAATGGATGGAAGATTCTCATCTCTCTCCTCTCCCTTTTCCTCTCCATCTACCTCTCCCTCTCCTTCTCTCTCTCTGGGTGTGTGTATGTGTGTGTATGCATCTCTCTCTCTTTCAAATAAATAAATGCATCTTTTTAAAAGATTGACATCAGAGAGTAGGTATTTAGCATAGCAGTTAAAATGCTTACATCCCATATCAGAGTGGAGGAATTCAACTCCCAGCTCCAGTCTGACTCCAGCCTCCTGCTAATGCAAGATTGAGGCAACGGTGATGGCTCAAGTAACTGGGCTCCTGTCAAACATGTAGGAAACTTGTATTACAGTCTCAGGTCCTAGCTGCAGCCCCAGCACAACCCAGGCATTGAAGTCATATTTGGAGTGAATTAGCAGATGAGAGCTCTTACTGTCTCAATCTCTCTCTAAAACACTTATTTTTAAGTAGACACATCAAGTAGATGAGCTTCTTTCTGCTATCATGTTGCTATTACAAATTGCCATTAAGATTTATGTTCATATTTATAAAACTGAACCCGGGTCTAAATTGGCAGTTTTTCACACCAAATTAGCTTTAAGCAGTAAGAATGTGCAGTCTGAATGAAGTTCAAAAAATAGACCCAAGGTAGCTTCTTTATGAGGATTTATTTAATAGATATTTAATAGATAGTGAAACTCAGTATCTAGTTTCCAAACTGGTTTGAAAAAAGCAAAATTGATATTTAAAAGGACGTATACACAATGCAAAGAATAGACTCCTGGAGAGCTTGGACAGTCACCTGATTCTCTCTGAGACTTTGAAGCTTCTGATGTTAAAAAGCCTTTCATTCTACTATGCATTATAGAACAGGCAAGATGACTCAAATTATGGGAAAATATTGTAGGGGATTCTTAACTGCTCAAAAGTTGCAAAACCACCCCGCAGTTAGGATACTATATTTGGATGCCCATATTCCATATGGGAGAGTACAGGCTCAAGTCACAGTCCTCCCAATTCTAGCTTCCTGTTATACACTCTGGGAGGCAGCAGGTAATAGCTCAAGAACTTGGGTCCCTGCCACTCATATGAGATAATTGTATTAAATTCTTGGGTTCCAATTTTGTCCCAGCCCAGGCCAGTCATTGCAGACTTTTGAGGTGTGAACCAGTAGATGGGAGATCTCTCTCTCTCTCAAATTAAATACATAGATAGATAGATAGATATTTTTTAAGTTTTCTAAACTATTTATCATGAATATTAAGCCTGACAAACTCAATCCTGGGAAGACAGACTTCTGAATAAATTCTCTCCACTTGATGGAACATTCACACATTCACAAATGGACTTCATCTATTTGCCATAGTCAGTAGAGTACAAATATATACTTGTAATCAATTAGCTTTCCCAGGTAGAAAGGGAGATGCTGTGACAGTAGCTGCAAAATTGTTAGAAAATGTGCTTCCCTTATGGTGCATTCGCTTATGGAGCACCCCTGTTCCAGTGACAGAATTTTTTCTTTTACCGGAAAAATAATATCAACAATTAAGCAGACTTGTATACACAACAGCATCATCATTTTCCTTATCCATGAAAAAAAAGGTGAAAAGATTAATGGCACTTTATAATTTAAATTGCAAAGTTGACAGAACTAATTGAATTGCCATGGTGAAAGATATTAACACTAGCATTAATGGAATAAGATCCATTCCTACTGGAAAACATAGGTTGAGCTTTTATGAAATAGTTACTGGATGGCCTATACCCTTAACAATAGTCCCATCCATTCCATACTTTTTAAATTCTGATATAACTAAGCATTGTAAGGCTTTAATGTATTATGTCAGAATCAATTTCCATGAAGTAAAATAAGCTTTTCACTAACTACACACTTAAACTTTACATGATTTAGAACCTGGGTTCTTGGGCAATTTCTCAGAAAGATTTTTCTTGAAACTTGTTAGAAAGGACCCTATGCAGTTCTCCTCAGCACACACATAGCAGCAATGCTTTATGGATTTGACAGGTCTGAACTCAAAAGGGACCCTGGAACTGGACAACTTCTAGGATAATTTAAAGTAAGACTAACCACTAACCAGGGAAATTCTCCTTCAGAAGCAATCAGCAGTATTAGACATATGCAGCTATCCCAATATCATGGATCAAGTCTTTTATGCCAACATGAATGCCTTCGCTCTTAGATCCTCTCATGTTAACCTTGTCCCTTTCTTCATAGGTGAATCTATGGGGCCATATTTTGTGGATGTCCAAAGCAAAATATTCTCTGTTAGCAAGAAATGATTGTTGGGTTTCTAAGCCAATACCAAAAAATCAGGAGATATTCCATTAGTGCCAATTCTTCTCCATGTTCCCAGAGACACCCTGAAGTCTGAAAGGAATAGTGTGAAGCAACCTTTGATAATTTAGATGTTACTACATTTCGTTTCCCTACATTTGCCTGAAGAAATGCTCTGATCTCTCCCAACTGGTACCATAACTACTACTAGATACAGAAAACTTACCCAGGTGGTGCCTGCATGAGATACATTGTGCCTCCAGGCAGCATACATATTCAAGACCAGAGAACCACTTATGTGAGTACAAGTGATCACATCTATATTGAGACTGAATTAAATCCAGTAGGAACTCTTGCCAATAGATGTGGTTATGTACACTGACAAAATGTCTACCTAGAAGCAAATTTTCCTTTGGACCTTGAAGCCATGAAGCTTTATGTGCAAGTAGAAAAAAAATAACCACTGTTCAAACTCCACAAGGTAGCCCTTCCTTTCCCATGATCCTATATTGGATCTGTGGAAAATGTGCCGATTCTCTTCTGCCTCTTCACTGATTTGGGATTGCTTTTTGGTCTGGCTCACTCCTGCTTTCTAAATAGTTTTCTCTGAAAGCAAGAATAATTTCCTTAAACAGAGTTTGGACTAATGCATTACTGAATTAGTATTCATATTGAAGTAGATGCGCATGAAAAAAGGTTCCAGTGGGTTTTGGGGCACTCACTCTTGGTAGCAGTGAGATGCCAATTGCAGAGAATCTAAAGTTAATCTAAACTGGGAAAGAGTCATGATTTGTAGCTAACCAGATCTCCCAAGAATTCAGGCTGGTGGAGGCCTCCCTTGGACAAATAAAAAGGAAGAGCTTTTTCTTTAGAAAATCTCCAATGAATTGGAAACTAAATAAATATCTGAGTAACTCAAGGATAAACGAGAAATCTAAGTGGAAAATAGAAAGTGTTTTGAACAGAATAAAAATTAAAATATTTCAGGATTTGTGACATGCCACAAGAAAGATTTTAATAGTGATCTTCACTTCCATCATAAGAAAGTAGCAAAGGAAGAGAAAGATATACCTAAAGTAAGTAGAAGAAAGAAAACAATAAAAATCAGAACAGAAAATGATTAGATAATTATTAAAGTTCTCCACAGGGGCCAGCGCTGTGGCTCACTAGGTTAATCCTCTGCCTGAGGTGCCGGCATCCCATATGGACACCGGGTTCTAGTCCCGGTTGCTCCTCTTCCAGTCCAGCTCTCTGCTGTGGCCCAGGAGGGCAGTGGAGGATGGCCCAACTGCTTGGGCCCTGCACCCGCATGGGAGACCAGGAGGAAGCAGCGCTGGCCAGAGCAGCCATTTGGGGAGTGAACCAATGGAAGGAAGACCTTTCTCTTTGTCTTTCCCTCTCACTGTCTATAACTTTACCTGTCATTAAAAAATATATAAAAAAAAAGTTCTACCCTGAAAAAGGACCAGTGGTTTTTTATATATTATAAATGTGTGTATACAGATATATGTATGTATATATAGTATTAATACTAATATATATTAGCATATATGTATATATGTGTGCTTGTGTGTATAAAAATATTTTTATAGGAAATTGGCTCATGGAGCTTAGAGGATGGGTCATCGAAAAGCTATATTGTGGGCTAGCATGCATGAAACACAGGAGATGATGCAGTTTTAGTCCAAAGGTCATCAGTAAAAAATCTAAGACAATAATGTACATGAAGCCCAAAGGTGGTTCATGGTAAAATTTTCTTTCTTGGGGACACAGATCTTTTTGTTGTATTTAGATCTTTAAGAGATTGAGTAAGACCACCCATGAAATGAAGGGTAATATGCTTTACCCAAAGGTCACCAATTTAAATTTTAATCTTATCCCAAAACACCTTCCAAATTGATACATAAATGAATCATCACAGAAAACAAGCAAAATAATAAAATTAAACCAACGAGGGCAAAATGAGGTTTTTGTAGAAATCATTTACGTTGGGATGGCATCGTGGCATAGAGGGTTAAACCACCGACTGCAACGCTGGCAGCCCTTATAGGAGAGATTCAAGTCCCAGCTGCTCCACTTTCAATCTACTCCCTGCTAATGTGCCTAGGAAAGCAGTATAAGATAGCCCAAGTGCTTGGGCCCCTGCACTCATGTGGGAGACCTGGATGAAGCTCCTGGCTGCTAGGTCCAGCCTGGCCCAGTCCTGGCTATTGCAGGCCATTTGGAGAGTGAACCAGCAGATGAAAGATCTCTCTTTCACTTCTCCCTCTGTGTAACTTTGTTTCAAATAAATAAAATAAATCTTTAACAAAATCAATCAAGTTGACAAATCTCTAGCTAAACCTGATCATGAAAAAAGGAGAATATAATATATCCTTATCAGGAATAAGAAAAGTGGTATCACAACAGGATTTACAGCTATTAAAAGAGGGATAAAGGAGCACTATGAAGGACTATGTCAACAGATTTAACAAGTTAGATGAAATGGGCTGATTCTTTGAAAGACAGAAACTACCAAATCTTACCCTGAAGAACATCACCATATATTAAGGAAATGAATTCATGGTCAAACAAACAACAACAACAAAAACTTTTTCACAGAGAGAATTCTCACTCCAGATTACCCTATCACGAATTCTACCAAATATTTAAGGAAGAAATAATATCAATTCTACACAAACAGTTGTATTTTTACTTGTAATACTCCAAAACTAGAAACAGTTGCAATATCTGTTTACCGGTGAATGGGTAAACAAATTGTGGTATTTTCATACAGCAAAGCCATGCAAGAAGGATGCATACTACATGATTATATTCACTGAAAAGCCTAAAGAATAAACATTTATCTTTAACAACACAAAGCAGGTCTCTAATTATCTGGTGAAGAAAGTTAGGAAGGGGGGAGAAGAAGGGATTACCAAGGAGCAAAGGAAACTATGGCAGTTACGGAAAAGCTTACTATCTTGATAGTGATGACGGTTTCATGGGTCTAACATATTAAAACATACCAAATTTTATGCTTAAACATGTTTTTTACTGTATATTAATTATAATTTCAATAAAGGTGTTAAAAAGAGAATAGTAAATGCAGACACTATGAGGAAGGATAGCTTAGAAGAACAGATTGAGTGTAGCTTCCTTATCAATATAGTCCTTGAAGTAGAGTCAGGATCTTTTTCCTGGGGCTTCTTTCACATTTCTGCTTTACTTTTACATACTATTTTTTGACTACAGTGGATTAATTAGTAACCTTATTTAAAATAGCAAATAACTCAACATAGTAAAAACATTGGTCATTCTTATCTGTATAAACCACAATAATACGCACACTTTTTCCTGATTCTAGGGAAATACTAAATGTACACCAAGGAAAATTTTACTATTTATGAACTCCTATTATCACAAAAGCATTAATAATAGGTAATGTTTATTGGGCATTTAGCCCAAGGAAAACACTGTATTAAAAGCCTCATATTAAGGATCACATTTTATTCTCACAACTTCTGAATTAGGTGCAATTATTAACCTCATCTGAAAGGGAAAGCAATAAACTTTGGAGGAGTTAAGTAACATACTCAAAGTCAAATGGCTGGAAAGGAACAGAGCTAGCACTTCAACTCCTATCTTTATTCCTTCCTTCCCCTGCTCTTCTCCAAATCATGCAACAGTTGTAATCTCATTCAATTAAAAGTCAAAGTTTTTATCATGTACAAGGCCCTCAGGACATACCTATTTCCCTTTCTTCTTATCTCTCATTGCCTCTTTTTTTTTTTTTTTTTTTTTTTTACCAAAATGAACCAACTGAGACTTTATTTTAAAGAAGAATTCAAGAATTCCAAACATTAGGTCATAAAAGTACTTTTTCTTATTTTTATGACATAACAAAAGTAAATTTGAATTTGCATTTTAATATGTATCTGATCACCAAACCATCGTATTTTTTGTTTGTTTGTTTGTTTTTAACTTTTATTTAATGAATATAAATTTCCAAAGTACAGTTTATGGTTTACAATGGCTTCCCCCCCATAACGTCCCTCCCACCCGCAACCCTCCCCTTTCCCACTCCCTCTCCCCTTCCATTCACATCAAGATTCATTTTCGATTCTCTTTATATACAGACGATCAGTTTAGCAAACATTAAGTAAAGATTTCAACAGTTTGCTCCCACACAAAAACATAAAGTGAAAAATACTGTTTGAGTACTTGAGCCCTGCACCCCATGGGAGACCAGGATAAGTACCTGGCTCCTGCCATCGATCAGCGTGGTGCGCGGGTCGCAGCGCGCCAGCCACGGCGGCCATTGGAGGGTGAACTGTCCACTCTGCCTGTCAAAATTAAAAAAACAAACAAACAAACAAAAAAACTAACTCAGCTGCTTTTATTTCACTTTGTGATACATGCACATTCTGCCAGCACTCTTATCTTTAGTTTACTGATGAGTAGGAAAGAACTGAAAAGAAAAACATTTTTCTTGTTTCTTCCATGTCATCATTTTCAGTGTTAAGTGGTTGGGTAACACATAGAAGTAACACAAGAAAAGATGTTATACAGTTCATTGGTGGTTCATGCTTCTGAGAACACCATTACCTTCTGTGTTAGAAGCAAGTTCTGTTCCAAACAGAAAGCTTGGTTTCTTGGGATTGTTGGTGCCTCTGCTTGCTCAGTCTTAGATGTAGCACAGTTACCCAGTACTTGCTCCAAGTCTTACTGACCTTCCGTTTATTGTGTTTTGTGCTCAATGGGCATTGAAAATTCTATACGTACCTTTTCCCCCACATCCTCACCAGCATTTATGGTTGATTTCTGTATGAAACCCATTCCAACTGGGGTGAGATGAAACCTCATTGTGGTTTGGATTTGCATTTCCCTGATGGCTAGTCCTCCTGAGCATTTTTTCATGTGTCTCTGCCCATTTGATTTCCTCTTTTGAAAAATGCTTGTTCAAGTCCTTTGCCAATTTCTTAACTAGATTGTTTGTTTTGTGGCACTTGAATTTCTTGAGCTCTTTTTGGATTCTGGATATTAATCCTTTATCAGTTGAATAGTTTGCATATTTTCTCACATTCTGTCAGTTGCCTTTTCATATGCTGGTAAGAATGTGGGGAAAAATACCCTAATCTACTGTTTGTGGAAATGTAAACTAGGACAGCCATTGTGGAAGACACTATGGAGATAACTCAGAAAGCTGAAAAAAGATATACCTTATGACCCAGCAATCACACCCCTGGGAATTTACCCAAGGGAGATGAAATCAGCATATGAAAGAGATATCTGTACCTCCATGTCTTACTGCCGCTCAATTCACAACAGCTAAGATATGGAGTCAACCTAGATGTCCATCAACTGATGACTGGATAAAGAAATAATAGTTTATATACACTATGCAATACTACTCAGCCATAAAAAGAATGAAATCCTGTCTTTTGCAACAAAATGGATGCATCTGGAAACCATTATATTTAATGAAATAAGCCAGTCTCAAAGAGACAAATATTATACATTTTCCCTAATCTATGGTGGCAGTTGCAAAAAATATAATGTAGAAGAGTGAATTTTACATTTGAGCTTTGATGATTGTTTACAGCCTGGAACAGTGTTTTTTCTTCTTCTTTTCTTATTACTATTTGTTGAACTCTTTACTTAGTATAGGGTTAATCTTATGAGTACAAAGTAAACTAAAAACAGTAGATCATTGTAAAAATTGAGAGGGTTTAGGAGAATAAGGAGAACGAAGGGTAGGAGTTGGGCAGTAGGGAGGATAAGGGTGGGAAGCATCACTATGTTCCTAAATCTGTACACATGTAATAAATGAAATTTGTATATCGCAAATAAAATTTTTTAAAAAAGAAAATTTTATATGTAAATGGGATGGCAAGGAATGATAAACACACAGATTGCATGTTATCTACTGTGGTCACGAACATGAATTATTGCCAAACTTTTGCTTAAAAACTCAAGTTCAAAAATAAATTAAGAATTTCAAGATGGTGACAGCAGAGCTTCTAACCTGGTCCAAGTTATAACTGCTCTTTTTGTTTGAAAACTCATGAGCTCCCTAACTTGTTTCTCTGCTTTCACTCTTCCCAGGCCCCACCTTCATTCTTGTCTTCATATAGCTGCTGGATTGCTTGAAAAATAAATAAACAAACAGAATGCACGTGTTTGGCACAGTAAGTCAGTGCTTTGGATGCCTGCATCTCATATCAAATGCCTAGGTTTAAGTCTCAGCTCCACTCTCCATTACAGCTCTCTGCTAATACACACCCTGGGAGGCAGTAGGTGATGACTGAGTTATTTGAGTTCCTGCCATCCATGTGGGAGACCTAGATTAAATTCCAGGCTTCGGCCAGATCCAACCCTAGCTAATGAGGCACTTGTGGATGGGAGATCTCTCTGTGTCTCTGCGCCTTCTCTCTCTCTGCTTTTCAAATAAACCAAATGAATAAATAAAATAATTTTTAAAAATAAATAGATCAGGGCTGGTGCTGTGGCACAGTGGGTTAATGCTCTGGCCTGAAGCACCAGCATCCCATATGTGCGCCAGTTCGAGACCCGGCTGCTCCACTTCCTGTCCTGCTCTCTGCTGTGGCCTGGAAAAGAAGTAGAAGATGGCCTAAGTCCTTGGGCCCTGCACCCACGTGGGAGACCAGAAAGAAGCTCCTGGCTCCTGGCTTCAGATTGGCACAGCTCCAGCCGTTGTGGCCATCTGGGGAGTGAATCATCAGATGGAAGACCTTTCTCTCTCTCTCTCTCTCTCTCTCTCTCTCTGCCTCTCCTCTCTCTGCCTTTCAAATAAATAAATAAATCTTTAAAAAAATAAATAGATCATGGCATTCTTTTGCTCAAGTTTTCCAATACCTTCTTTATTTTTTTAAGATATATTTAGGGACCAGCGTTGTGGCATAAGAGATTAGACCTCCACTTGTAATGCTGGCATCCCATGTGGGTGCTGGTTGGAGACCTGGCTGTTCCACTTCTAATGCAACTCCCTGCTAATGCGCCTAGGAAATCAGCAGAAGATGGCCCAAGTGCTTGAGGCCCTGAAACCATGTGGAAGACCTGAAAGAAGCTACAGGCTCATGGCTTCAGCATGAGCTGGCCTGGCCTGGCCATTGTGACTATTTTGGGAGTGTAACAGCAGGCAGAAATTTACTTATTTGTTTGACCAGTAGAGCTACAGAGAAGGAGAGAGAGAGAAACATATCTTCCATCTGCTAGATCACTTCCCAAATGGCGGCAATGACTGGGGCTGAGCCAGGCAGAAGCCAGGAGCCAGGAGCTAGGAGCTTCATCCAGGTGTCCCATATGGGTAAAGGGGCCCAAGTGATTGAGTCATCTGCTGCTGCTTTCCCAGGCAGCACGTTAGCAAGTTAAGCAGCTGGGATATAAACTGGCACTCCAATGTCTTCTTACCTAGGCATCACACTCACCCTCTTCCATTCCTTTTAAATTTTTTAAAGATATATTTGCTTATAAATAAAGTTACAGAGAGAAGGAGAGAGAGACAGAGAGAAAGAGAGAGACAGGAAGATGGAGAGAGAGAGAGAGAGAGAGAGAGAGAGAGTCTTCCATCTGCTGGTTCATTCTCCAGATGACTGCAACAACACTCAGGGCTGGGCCAGGCCAAAGCCTGGAGCCAGGAGCTTCTTCTGGGTCTTCCACATGGATGGCAGGGTCCCAAGCCCTTAGGCCATCTTCTGCTGTTTTTTCCAGGCCACTAGCAGGAAGCCAGATTGGAAGCAGAGCATCCCAGACAGGAACCTGTGGCCATATGGTATGCTGATGTCATAGACATTGGCTTTCTTTGCTATACCACAATACTGGCCTCTTCCGTTCTCTTTAAAAAAATCCATCCCCTTGTTAGAACTATGAAACTCATTCTTTCTGCCATTAATTTCATTTGACCACATCCTTTTCATTATTTAGAAATAAGCTCAAATTGTACCTTCAAAATTAGTTAAATAAAATATGACACATCCATAAAAGTGATACCGGAAATTTAAAATGAAAGGATAGACAAAGAAATTAACATGGGGGGTGGGGGTTGGCACTGTGATGTATTGGGCTAAGCCTCTGTTTGAAGCTCCAGCATCCCATATGGGCACCGGTTCTAGTCTCTGCTGCTCCTCTTCTGATCCAGCTCTCTGGTATGGCCTGGGAAAACAGAAGAAGATGGTCCAAGTGCTTGGGCCCCTTCACCCGTGTGGGAAACCCAGAAGAAGCTCTTGGCTCCTGGCTTCAGATCAGCCCAGCTCTGCCACTGCAGCCATGTGGGGAGTGAACCACCAGATGGAAGACCTTTTTCTCTGTCTCCCTCTCTCTGTCTGTAACTCTACTTCTCAAATAATAAATAAATAAAATCTTTAAAAAAAGGAATCAGCATGGAAGAATATTCACAGCATAGTAAGTATAGTTTACAAAACATTACTACAAAAATCAGATAAAATGTACACATACACAAAAGCCAGAAGAATATAGAAAACATTAATGATTGTTAGAGACTGTGGTTTTATTGAATGGTAAGTTTTTGACATAGTTTTTTCCTTTTTCCTTCTTTCACAATAATTTCAATATAAACACCAACACAATGAATAAGCCATTCTCTGGGATTGTTAAGAGAACTACAATCAATACAAATACTCCTGTCTGCCTGATACCTTCTCTTGAGCAAGCCCTTTCAAAATATTAATATTACTTATTGTTCAATGATTATCTCTAATTAGATAAAGTCTTTCTCAGCTGACACTTAAAATTCTTTGTTCTGATGGATCAACTATTTTTATGAGCCACAACCCTACTTATTCTAAGTGGCGTTAACGCCATTATTTTTCTGCCTTTTCTTTCACCTGCCATTTTCTAATCTAGTAAATCTCCTGACCCACCTCACACTTCAGTATTTTTGTCATTTGTTAAAGTCTTTATCCTTTTATTTTTAGGACTCTAGCAACTTAACATAGCTTACTCACTTTTTTCCCAACACTCTTCCTGATCATTTATTCAGAACATGTTACCCCAAATTTGCATTTTTGTCATCAACAGCTACTCTCTTCTCCTCTCACCTTGCATGAAGGCCACTGCTTCTGTTCTCTAGCTATAATTCAGAAATTGAACCTTTTAGAAGAAATACCAAGAAGGATCACTTTCCTATTTTGGAGAAGATGACCATAATGGGGTGTCCTTAACTACTAATTCTACAAGGAAAAGACGCTTGGGTATTGCCTTTCCAGGGTGAGCGAACATCAGCACCATGAGCAGCACCTATCAAACTGCCTTTACATGGGGCCTGCATGGTGGCACAGTGGGTTAAGACTGCGTACAAGGTCTGCATTCCACATCTGCATGCTGTTTCGAGTACTGGCTGCTCCATTTCGCATCCAACTTTCTGCTAATGTGCTTGGGAAAGCACCAGAAGATAGCCCCTGGGACCCTGACACTCACACAGGAGATTCAAATGGAGTTCCAGGGTCGTGGTCTTGACCAGGCTCAGCCCAGGCTGTTGCAGCCATTTGGGGAGTGAACCAGTGAATGGAAACTGGTTCTCTCTTTTCATTTCTTCGGCCTTCCACCCCTCTCTGCCCCATCATTCTGCCTGTCAAATGAACAAATATATCTTAGAAAACGCTATTACCACAGACGTGAGCCAGGATTTAGAAGACAACTTTAATCCAAAAGGACACAACTTCATGGAGGTAGATGGTGGTTGACCATGAATATAAATATAAGCCAATTACACAGGACTGAATAAAATCAACAAGCAAAGCCTATGTATGTTAGTTTGTTCTTAATTACTTTAAATATTTTGTATATTTTCTGATAAACATAAAAGTTTTATTTTTTCTTTTTTCTGGATCTGTTTCTAATGCTCAGGTTAGCACGATATACTTGCACAAACTAAATGAAACACTCTTTGAATGTTTTCTTATTCCTACTGTAAAAATACCCTTTGAGCAATCTTGATATGAACTATAAACTAGATAATCATCAGGGGAATTTCTGGTTACTGGACACCAGAGAATGCTTCTATGTGGTTTTTTTTTTTAGCATTTTTTAAAAAGATTTATTTATTTATTTGAAAGGCAGAGTTACACAGAGAGAGGAGGAGCAGAGAGAGAGAGAGAGAGAGGGAGAGGTCTTCCATCTGCTGGTTTACTCCCTAATTGGCTACAATGGCCGGAACTGCACCGATCCAAAGCCAGGAGCTTCTTCTGGGTCTCCCACACGGGTGCAGGGGCACAAGGATTTGGGCCATCTTCCACTGCTTTCCCAGGCCACAGCAAAGAGCTGGATAGGAAGTGGAGCAGCCGCGGCACAAACCTGGCCAAATGGGATGCCGGCACTGCAGGCGGTGGCTTTACCCGCTATGCACAGTACCAGTCCACTATGTGGGTTTAATCTTAGAAAAATCACAACTGATATTTGACAAAAAGAAAGAGGGAAGACCCAAATAAATTTTGATTTATAATTTCTACTTATAATGCATATATAAATAAGCAAATTACATTTATAGATTTTTTTAATTTGTATAAAAGTAACAAATTTAATGTATTTTATATACACAGGTTTTTTAAAGATTTACAGAGAGGCAGAGGCAGAGAGAGAGAGAGAGAGAGAGAGAGAGGTCTTCCATCTGCTGGTTCACTCCCCAGACGGCCACAATGGCCAGAGCTGTGCCAATCCGAAGCTAGGAGCTAGGAGCTAGGAGCTAGGAGCTAGGAGCTAGGAGCTTCCTCTAGGTCTCCCATGCAGGTGCAGGGGCCCAAGGACTTGGGCCATCTTCTACTGTTTTCCCAGGCCATAGCAGAGAGCTGGATTGGAAGAGGAGCAGCTGGACTCTAACTGGCATCCATTTGGGATGCTGGAACTGCAGGCAACAGCTTTATCCACTATGCCACAGCACCAGCCCCATATATACAGTTTTATTTATTTATTTTTATTTTTTTTAACTTTTATTTAATGAATATAAATTTCCAAAGTACAGCTTATGGATTACAATGGCTTCCCCCCCATAACGTCCCTCCCACCCACAACCCTCCCCTTTCCCATTCCCTCTCCCCTTCCATTCACATGAGGATTCATTTTCAATTCTCTTTATATACAGAAGATCAGTTTAGCATACATTAAGTAAAGATTTCAACAGTTTGCTCCCACACAGAAACATAAAGTGAAAAATAATAAATGATTTTTTAAATGATGATGAAATCAGATCAGACCTATTGTCATGTTTAATCCCAGTGAGAGTCAAGTTGGGAATTGCTAATTTCTTTTTTTTTTTTTTTAACAGAAGATCAGTTTAGTATACATTAAGTAAAGATTTCAACAGTTTGCACCCCCATAGAAACACAAAGTGAAATATACTGTTTGAGTACTCGTTATAGCATTAAGCCTCAATGCACAGCACATTAAGGACAGAGATCCTACATGAGGAGTAAGTGTACAGTGACTCCTGTTGTTGACTTTACAAATTGACACTCCCGTTTATGGCATCAGTAATCTCCCTATGCACCAGTCATGAGTTTCCAAGGCTATGGAAGCCCCTTGAGTTCTCCGACTCTTATCTTGTTTAGACAAGGTCATAGTCAAAGTGGAGGTTCTCTCCTCCCTTCAGAGAAAGGTACCTCCTTCTTTGAAGACCTGTTCTTCTTTCCACTGGGATCTCACTCACAGAGATCTTTCATTTAGGTTTTTTTTTTTTTTTTTTTTTTGCCAGAGTGTCTTGGCTTTCCATGCCTGAAATACTCTCATGGGCTTTTCAGCCAGATCGGAATGCCTTTAGGGCTGATTCTGAGGTCAGAGTGCTGTTTAGGACATCCACCATTCTATGAGTCTGCTGAGTATCTCACTTCCCATGTTGGATCACTCTCCACTTTATTTATTCTATCGGTTAGTATTAGCAGGTACTAGACTTGTTTATGTGCTCCCTTTGACTCTTAGTCCTTTCATTATGATCAATTGTGAACTGAAATTGATCACTTGGACTAGTGAGATGGCATTGGTACATGCCACCTTGATGGGATTAAATTGGAGTCCCCTGGTATGTTTCTAACTCTACCATTTCCATATATACAGTTTTAATAACATAATGATACTTCCCATCCTACCTTCCCTTCCTCATTCACCTCTACACTCCCTCCTCCTTTTCTTATTTTTCTTTTAATTTTTGCTATGATATACTTTCAATTTCCTTCATAATCACAAGCTAAACACTCAGCTAAATAAATTGAACAAGTAGTACATAGAAAAACCATTGTTTTTCTATAGACAAGAATAGACAAGTGCTATAAACAATTATCATATCACAAAATGTCAGTTTCACTCATACACATTACATATTTTTGTACTTTGTATGTTTGTTACCATAATATTTGTCTTTTTAAAAATATTTATTTATTTATTTATTTGAAAAGAGATATATAGAGTTTTCTATCTGCTGGATCACTCCCCAAATTGGCCATGCTGAAGCCAAGAGACAGGAGGTTATTCTGGGTCTCCCATATAGGCGACAGGAGCCCAAGGACTTGGGACATCCCCCATTGCTTTCCCAGGCTCATTAGCAAAGAGCTGGATCAAAAGTAAATCAGTTGGCACTCAAATCAGTATCCATATGGAATGCCAGTTCTGCAAGCAATGACCTAACCCTCTATGCCATAGCACTGGCCCTAATATTTGTCTTTTGGGGGCTGGCTCATTTCACCAGGTGTAAGAATCTCCAGTTGCATCCATTTTGTTGCAAAAGACAAGATTTCATTCTTTTTTAATGGCTGAGTAGTATTGCATTGTGTATATATACCACATTTCTTTTATCCAGTCATCAGTTGATGGGCATCTGGGTTCATTCCATATCTTATACATTTTTAAACATTTTTATTAATATAAAGAGAACAGATTTTATACATTCCATAGGTACAGTTACAAGAAGACAACCACACTTCCTTCACCTCCTGCTCACCCCCCAATTTCCCTCTCTTCCTCTCCCACTTCACCAGTTTTTGCAAAGCCATAATTTTAATCCACTCTATATTCAGAGGCTTCATTTGTCACTAATCATAATACTCAACAAACAAGGTGTAGGAAGACCACAGTTCCATAAGAGTATAGACAAGGGCTAAAAATGATAATCATATCCCAAAATGCTCATTTCGTTAATACACATTTTTTGTATTCTATACTAACTGTCACAGATCAGGCAAACATATGATATTTGTCTTTCTGAGAATGGTTTATTTCACTAAGCATAATGGTCTCCAGTTGCATCTATTTTGTTACAAGACAAGACTTTATTCTTTTTTATGTCTGAGTAACATTCCATAGAATTGAGCAGCTATAAACATGGGGATACCAATAACTCTTTCTTATGCTAATTTCATTTTCTTTGGGTAAATTCCCAGCAGTGGGATAGTTAGGTCACACAGTAGATCTATTTGCAGATTTGTGAAGACTCCATACTGCCTTCCATTTCCTTCCATTTGTTGCTGATATCCCATCTGCCCATCCAGATCCTGAGTTTCTTAAGAGCAAAGCCATATCTAATATATTTCTTGAAACCTGATCTGCATGTGACCTGTTGTAAATCTTGTAGCCGTTTGCTTTAGTTAGACCTCAGAGGTCAGGTGGAACAAAGATCTGCTCAGAGCATCTTAGGAGAATACAACTGAAGCAGACTATTGGCGCACTGATTAAGTTGTCACTTGGGATTTCTGCATCCTATCTCAGATACATGGTTCAAGTCCTGACTACTTTACTTCCAATCCAGCATCTCGTTAATACACACTCTTGTAGGTGGTAAATGATGGCTCACGTGCAGGAGTTCCTGCCACCCACGCAGGAGACATGAATTGAATACTGGGCTCCTGGCTTCATCCTGGCCCAGATCTGGCTGTTGTGAGCATTTGGACAGTTAACCAGCAGATGGAAGATCTCTCTTCATCTGTTTCTGTCTCTCTGCCTTTCAAATAAACTTAAAGTACATATTATATAATTAATAATGGAATTATTATAGACATACACATATCTAGTTGCTGGCAAGCTGCAACACTCTTTTCACTATCTCTTTCCGCACAAGAATAACTCCTACACTTCTATTAGTCTGAGCTTAAATGGCCAGTTTCTCCAAGAAGTGTTCCATGAACTGTTCAGACCAACTTAACTATACCTGCTGTGCATTCTTTCACCGGCCTAAATACTCTCTATCTGAACACTTAGTGAAACATAAAAAGAGTAATAGATTCAATTGCTGAATCCATGAAGTTAGGAGTTATGCCTATCTTGCTATTGAATCGTAAATATCTAGTGTTGTATAACAGGCACTGAATAAATATTTGCTGAATAACTAGTGTCTCTTTGTGTTTCTACTTCTTTCTGAAACATACTGTTTTTCTCTGGAAAGCAACTGAATTAACCTTCTATTTCTCTCTTTTTAATTTTACTTAACTCACAGAACCTCTTGCTGTTTAATATCTATTTGGACACTATTCTAATTCTCTTCTTTATTTTGCTTACAACCTCCCACCATTCCACATGGCCCTGATCTTTCCTCATGGCTACAGTTCACTTGTACTATCAGATTTGTATCCCGATTCTAACAGTTTTCCAATGTGAATTCCACATACAGAGAAGATGACTTGTTTATCTCCTATATTTATACCAGGGCATATTATAGCTATTTTAGGTGTTCACCTCTATCCAATAGCTACAGCAGGAGACAGGGTTACATGGCAGTAAATATGGTTGTCTAGATCACTTCAGCAAGAGGCATATTTTCTCAGAAAGGTTTTTAGGTGCGCATCCACCACAACTAAAATATGCTATAGAGTTGATTATGAAAGATAACTGTAATTTTGCCAGAGGTTTTTAAAAAGTCTACAGGCTGGAATATACACAAAAAATGAGTACTCTTCTGTACAATATGGTCTCTTAAGGTGAAAGGACAAATACTACCTGGCATGGAGAATCTGACTGACTAGCTGAAGATCACCCAGAAACTTGTTCACCATGACAGGGGTCTTAATCCTTGGGACTTGCCAGCTGAGCCCTCTTCCACAGTGCCAGCCAAGTTCTTTGTCACTTTACAAGACCCAGAACACAGATTCAAGTAAGCCGGGTTCAATTTTTGGGAAAGGGTGAGGCAGACAATGGAAAACTAGAGATTACTGATCAAGACTCTTAAATATTTGGCATAAAACATCTGCGGTTAGTCCCAAGTAATGCAGTTCAATTCTTCCCACTCCTTCCTCTCACAATAATAAATAACCAAGGCTAAGATTAAAGGGAAATTTCTTTGCATTTGTTTTTCTTTTGACCACGAGATGTCTCACTGGGGAGTTGCCATGGAGACCGTGATGTCACGAACAACACGGTGTACTGCCCTGAAACCCCAGAGAATAAAAGTTAGAGTCTGATGGAAGTATTTTCCGGGCAAGTTTATTGTAGTTAACACAAAAATGGAAACTTATCGTGAAAGGGGAAAAACATTTCTAAATGTTGCATGCTGCTGGGGGTCAATTTGTTTGGTCAATGAAGCTTCACAGATGAAAATGCCTTGACAGTTTAGACACACCAAAAGGCCAGAGTGAGAGAATGAAGAGAGTACGTGACCAAGCTAGTTGCACTTTGGACAAGCACAAGGTCTGTTCCCAAGCTGATAATATTTCAAGTCTGGTGGCATGACTGAATAGACCTACCGAATTTTTGTCTGCTGAAAATTATATGTGATTAGGTAGAAATAAGCACTTAGACTAAACAAATCAGAATGGATAGGAGTTAGCAGAGCTTTGCACATACTCAGGACCACGTGAGGTGTGGTCTTCCAGGATATCAATACTGGACCCTGTTCCCTGGGCTTTCCAATTCCAGTTCCTTACCTTTACACTCAGCCTTCTCCATCTCAGTTATTTTGCTGGATTGCTGTTAGAGGTCTTTTGATTTCCACTTCAATCGTATGGATCATAGCTTCCCACAGAAGAAGAAAGAACCCAAAACCTTAAAAAAAATGATGGAGAAACAAAAGGGAGCTGAAGTTAGAAAGCTGGGGGTGATGAAATTGAAAAGCTTCAGGCTTCATGACTGAAATAGGAGCTGTGAATAATAGACATATAGGGCAAGCAGATCTGTGCAGGTGAGGAACCAGCATGCTCCCGACCTAACCAGAGAATCTCTCAGATGGAGAGGATTAGCTTTCAATTTAAGACTTTCCAACCATAAAATTCTGAACTTGGTTTTAGACAAAATTCTCATATATAAAATTTATCACTTTGAAGTAAAATTCAGTAGCATTTAGTACAGTCACAGTATCATGAAAACAATACTTTCATCTCATTCAAAAATATTTTATCACCCCAAAATACAGCCCTGTACCCATTAAGCAGTTACTAACAAATCTCTCCACCCCAAACCCAGCAAACCCCAGTTTAATATCTGTTTCTGTGTATTTACAAAATAAATGGCATCCTACAATATGTAGCCTTTCCTGTGAGGCTTCTTTCACTTAGCATAATGTTTGGAGGTTCACCACCACTGTAAGACGTATCAGCACTTTACTCTTGCTGTTGAAGAACAGCCCATCACTTGTATATGCCACAATTTCTTCATACTTTCACCAACTGATAGACATTTGGGTTGTTTCTGCCGTTTGTTTATTGTGAATATGAACATTTCCGTATTTGAGTTGTCTCTTTTCAAGTCTATCAAATATATGTGTGTGTGTGTATGCGTAGAATTTCTGAGTCTTACAATAATTCTGTTTAACTTTTCTGAGGAAGAGCAAAGATCCAGATCATCTTAAATCCTCATTAGCAATGTATGAGAGTTACAATTTCTCATCCTCATCAATATTTGTTATTTATAATCATAAACCCATCTATATGAGTCTAAGTATTTAGTCATTGTTTTGATTTCAGTTCCCTAATGACTAGTGGTGTTGAGCATCTTTTCATATTTTTTGCTAGCCATTTGTATATTTTCTTCTTCTTTTTTTCTTTTTTTTTTTTTTTTGACGGCAGAGTGGACAGTGAGAGAGAGAGACAGAGAGAAAGGTCTTCCTTCTGCCATTGGTTCACCCTCTAATGGCTGCCGCGGCTGGTGCACTGCGGCCGGCGCACTGCGCTGATCTGATGGCAGGAGCCAGGTACTTATCCTGGTCTCCCATGGGGTGCAGGGCCCAAGTACCTGGGCCATCCTCCACTGCACTCCCTGGCCACAGCAGAGAGCTGGCCTGGAAGAGGGGCAACCGGGACAGAATCCGGCGCCCCGACCGGGACTAGAACCCGGTGTGCCGGCGCCGCAAGGCAGAGGATTAGCCTAGTGAGCCGCGGCGCCGGCCTGTGTATTTTCTTAAGAGTAATATCTTGTCATGTCCTTTGCCCATTTAAAAATTTTATTGTCCTTTTGTTGTTGAGTTTTAAGATTTTTTTTAAATAAAAGGGTGTCCAAAAGTTCATGGAAAATTAAATTAAAAGATAATATGCACTTTCCATGAACTTTTTGTGAACTCCTTGTATGTACTGCATATTAAAGTCCTTATAGCCTTTCTGCGCTACCCGGTAAGGGGTCTATACACCATTGTTCTTGATTCCAGCATAACTTAAAGGGAAGCTGTCATAACGTGCAGAGCCCTTGATGCCCTGCAAATGAAGGCGGAGGATGTCCTCAAACTCCTTGGGGGCAGGAACCCACCTAGCTGGCACCAACCGTGACTTCCAAATGGAACAATACATCTACAAAAGGAAAAGTGATGGCATCTACATTATAAATCTGAAGAGGTCCAGGGAGAAACTTCTGTTGGTGGCTTATGCCATTGTAGCCACTGAAAACCCTGCTCATGGCAGTGTCTCATCCTCCAGAAACACGGGCCAGAGGGCTGTGCTGAAGCTTGAGCTGCCACTGGAGCCACTTCAATTACTGGCTCCTTCACACCTGGAACCTTCACAAACTAGATCCAGGCAGCCTTCTGGGATATGGAAGAATGCAACGATTATTATTTGACTATTTCTCCTTTCAATTCTATCAGTGTTTACTCCGTATATTCTGGGGCTCTGTTGTTTGGTGCCCATATTATAACTGCTACAACATCTTGATCATTTGATCCTTTAACAGAGTACAATGATCTTTTTTGTGTCTTTTTTTTTTTTTTTTTTTTTGACAGGCAGAGTGGACAGTGAGAGAGAGAGAGACAGAGAGAGAAAGGTCTTCCTTTGCCGTTGGTTCACCCTCCAATGGCCGCCGCTGCAGCCGGCGCACCGCGCTGATCCTGGCAGGAGCCAGGAGCCAGGTGCTTTTCCTGGTCTCCCATGGGGTGCAGGGCCCAAGCACCTGGGCCATCCTCCACTGCACTCCCTGGCCATAGCAGAGAGCTGGCCTGGAAGAGGGGCAACCGGGACAGAATCCGGCGCCCCAACCGGGACTAGAACCCGGTGTGCCGGCGCCGCAAGGTGGAGGATTAGCCTATTGAGCCACGGCGCCGGCCCCTTTTTTGTGTCTTGTAACAATTTTATTTAAATTCTATTGTGTCTGCCATGATTATATCCACTCCAGGTCTCCTTTGGTTACTGTTGTATGAGGTTTTCTTTTTTCATCTTTTAACTTTTTTTTAAAATGATCTATTTATAAGTGAGAGTTACAGACAGAATAACTCTGTTACAGAGTTACAGAGGGGGAAACAGATAAAGAGAGAGATCTTCCATTAGCTGGTTCACTCCCCAAATGGCTGCAACAGCCAGAGCTGGGCCAGTGCAAAGCCAGGAGCCAGGAGCTTCTTCTGGGTCTTCCATTTGGATGCAGGGGCCCATGGACCTGGGCCATCCTCTGCTTCATTCCCAGGCATATTAACAGGGAGCTTATAGGAAGTGGAGCAGCCGAGACTTGAACTGGCACCCATATGGGTGATACTTCCCACCTTGTTTTCCCTCCCACCAATGCTCCCATTCTTTCTCCTCCTTCCTCTCTTATTTCCTCCTCTCAATTTTTACAATGGTCTACTTTCAGTTTACTTCATACTCATAAGATTAACCCTATACCAAGTAAGGAGTTCAACAAATAGGGGGCCGGTGCCGTGCCTCACTTGGCTAATCCTCCGCCTGCGGTGCCGGCATCCCATATGGGTGCCAGATTCTAGTCCCAGTTGCTCCTCTTCCAGTCCAGCTCTCTGCTGTAGCCCGGGAGGGCAGTGGAAGATGGCCCAAGTGCTTGGGCCCTGCACCCGCATGGGAGACCAGGAGGAAGCACCTGGCTCCTGGCTTTGGATCGGCACAGCGCCAGGCATGGTAGCCATTTGGGGAGTGAACCAATGGAAGGAAGACCTTTCTTTCTGTCTCTCTCTGACTGTCTGTAACTCTACCTGTCAAATAAAAATAAATAAACAAGTAAATAAATAAATAAAGAGTTCAACAAATAGTAAGAAGAAAAAAAGACTATTCCTCAACAGTAGAGACCAGGGCTGCAAACAATCACTGAATCTCAA